>NC_046666.1:58635546-58721008 GCF_010883055.1 Belonocnema kinseyi
AATAATAATAATAATAATAATAATAATAATAATAATAATAATAATAATAATAATAATAATAATAATAATAAAGACGCCAAGTATCAACTAAGTAAATTATCACGCGACACTGTTGTAACTCAGACACTCGGACACTCGGGAAATGACTAAATATATATAGAAGTATGTCTTTTGGTTCACGTGAAATTTTATTTTGTTTAAATAATCCAATTTTATTCATTCAATTTTAGACAGGGCACTAAGGCCCAGTTTTAACTTAAATTCCAAACTGGAAATGAATAAAATGCAGTATTTAAACAAAATAATAGTAGATTATGTACCCAGACAGTAAAGTATAAAACGACTTTACTGCCGTGATCCATACGATACTTTACTTGAAATAGGTTGAATGAGCACTCTTTTTCTATAAAATGGCGCTTGATTTTACCATGCGCACACGCGCGTGGGGCGACGTTATTAGCAAAAAATCCACTTCTTATTTCAAAGAAGTTTTAAAATGAATTCTTCTCACTCTTTTCTTTCACTTCTCTTTCACTTTTCTTTCACTTCTCACTCACTTCTTCCTTGCTGTCACTTTACGTGCCGTTCACCGCGGTACAATAAACTACTATTTTACTGCCGTTCCGCGGACAGGCAAAGAGTGCTTATTCTGCCTATTTCAGATTAAAATATATTTTAAACCATTTCCCAAAATTTTAACACAATATATTAATTTTTAGGGTTTCGTAGGCAAGGACAGAAACCCTTTTAGTTTTGGTCGGATGTCCACCTATCCGTCGTACATTTTACGGGGGAGTCAATTATTGGAGAGGAACTAGGGGAAGTGAGAGCAAGGAAAGTAGGGGATGTGAGGTGAAATGAAGGGGTGGGATCTACGGCTGAGTAGAAGTGAGGGAAGGGAAAGTGAGGGAAAATGAGGGTTGGGAAATTAGGAAAAGTAAAGGAAGTGGGGGGGGGGAAATTATGGAAGAAGAAATAGGGGAAGTGAGGGAAAATAAGGGAATTTAAAATAGAAGTGAATGGAAATGAGGTGTGTGAAAGTTGGAGAAGTGAAAGGAGTTGAGGGAAGGAGAAATATGGGAAATGAAGGGAAAAGAAGTAGGTGAAGCACGTGAAGTAGGAGAAATAACAGGAAATAAGGGGAGGGAAACTAACGAAGTTGGAGGTAATAAGAAGATGGGAAAGTACGGGAAATTTGGTAGAAGTATGAGAATACAATCAAAAGTAAGGTAATAAAAAAACTAGTTGGAAAAGCGCCTCTTTCAACCCATTAATGCCAGATAAAATTTTTCCATCTAGTAACTTTCATTGTTTCTATTGGTAGAGTTTATAACGATACTCCCGGGATCATCATGACGCACCCAGTTCGAATGGCTGCGGGACACACTGTTTGTACATCGAGTGTGCGTCGAATTCGATCGTAATCGAGTTTCCATCGTAATTTGCGTAGATAGTCGAAAAATAGAGATTCAGACGGGAGTAACGTTGGACGTTGGTTGTTGGCCGGGGCTCGCTCGTGCTCGCGGTTAGCTATGAAATAGGATGAGAGCATGAGTGTAAAGCCAACTGGCACTGGGTCCTGCACAACGTCCGTGATATACATATAGGGTTCGCTAATTAATGCACGATAATGAACCGCTGCGGAGCCGTACCTATATTAATAGATTCAAATCACAATCTCCACCATACAGACTAGCGAGGTCCATGTTCCATTTCTACTGTCGCTGAACCAATAGTGCAACTCGTCCGATCATGCAGTAGCACATTTGTTACTCCACCATTCGAACCACTCCCGATGTTAATGGAAACTTTCATTTATTTACATACCCTTAACCAATCATTATTAATCACTCTATTTCACTTTAATGGGTTGAACCGCATTTTCATTTTTTAACATTTCTTAACGCATTTTTGACGAAAAAATATGAATTAAACAAAAAAGTTGAAGTTTTAAAAAATAATGAAATTTTGAACCAAATGGTTAAATGTTCAACTTACTATGAATCACTTTAAACTGAGAGATTGAATTTTTAAACGCAAAAGATTAAAATTCAACAAAAAGCAGTTGCATCTTCAACCTTATTTTCAACCCGAACAGTTGAATTTTAAACCAATAAGGTGCATTTTAACCCCGAAAAATGATATTTTTACCGTGAAAGATGATTTTTCCATAAAAGTTGAATTTCCAACAATATAATTAAACTACCAACCAAACAGTTGAGTTTTCAACTAATAAAAGGTCATTTTTAAACAAAACAATGAAATGATCAAATTTTAAGTTAAAAAATTAATTTTCAACAACAAAATTTCAGTGTTTAATTTAACCAAAAAAGGCGAATTTTTAACTTAATAGTAGTTGAATCCACAAACAAAAAGATGAATTTTCAATAAACAAGATTCATTTTCTTTTTATCACAGCAGAACCGAAAGAGATGAATTTTTGAATAGAAAGTTAACTTTCAATTAAGAAAGGGGAATGCCAAACAAAATAGTTCAATTATTAACCAACAAGATGAATTTTACCCCTAGAAGATTAATTTATTAGTTAAATTTTGTTTTCAAAAATATTACTGTTCAACAAAAACGCTAATTTAAAAATGAAAGAGTGAAATTTTGAAATAAATAGTACAAATTTGATCCAAATAGCTTAAATTTTTACCAAAAGTGTTTAGTTTTCAACCAAAAATATGAATTTTAGCAAAAAAATTAATAAAAAAAATTGTTTAAGATCAAAATTTATTTGGAAACAAATAGTTGAGTTTTCAATTAAAATAATGGTTTTTTATTTCTCTATAAAAAAATATGATTTCTCTATGAAACATGTTATATGTTTTCATTTAATTTTTGGTGAAAACCTTTTGTTATTTCCCGGACATCAAAATCAAAGAATATCTACCATCTCAAAATTCTTTATCTATCATTTTTTTATGTTTCTTTGATATTTCAACCAAAAAGATTTTAACCAAATAATTCCTTTTGAATCCAAAAGATTTAATTTTATGCCAAGAAGTTTAAATTTCTACAAGAAAAGACGAATTTAAAAAAAAACTCAATTGTCAATAAAAGATTCAACCTTCCAACTAAAAAAAATTGAACGAAATAGATTAATTTTCAATTAAAGAAATTATTTTTCAATCAAAAATATTACGAATTTTCAACAAAATGGTAAATTTTTCAACGAAAGATATAACTTTTTAACGAAAATGATGAATCTTCAAAGAAAAAACAATTAATTTCCTACAAAGGAGTTAAACTTTCAACTAAGAAAAAAGATTTAAACAAATAGTTACATTTTTAATTATGCAGATGAATTTTTTAATCAGAAGTGGAGTAGTTTCATTTTCAGTTGAAAACATTAATTTTCAATGTGAAATGAAACAATTATTTGTCTGTTAAAAATATTTCTCCCACTCTAAGAACCCTAAATTACTCAACCCGCACATGGATGAATTATTTAATTTAAAAACGTATTTACCACTGTAAAGAATCAATTGTATTAAGTGATGAAATATATTTTAGGATGTGAAAAAAATAGGTTCTGAGCTTTTGAGAATTTTTTATTTATTAATTCGTTTTTACATTTATTGTAAAGATATATTACATTTGATTAAAAACATATCACCAAAGAAATGAGATGGAGAGGGAGAGGGGGAGTGATAGAGAGGGGGGAGGGAGAGGATACTAAATGTATGTAAGGGGATATCAGAAAGAGGAAACAAGCTTTGATTGGCTGAGGGGTAATACTAGAGTTAAGGGAGGGGTGAAGGGGGACAAAACATTTTAGATGGACGCTTGAAGGTTTTTATATCATTTTTATTTTATTTCATTTATTCTATATTTATTTTATTTTAATTTTTTTTATTCTCTCTATAATCTCAATTTTATTTAATCTCTTACAAGTTGCAAGCATATAACAACCTGAAAATAAGCACTAACACAGAAACCGTAGTGACCCACCCTCCCTATAATCCCACAAGCTGTTTATTGTTTTCTAACATTATCTCAAATCTCCACAAGCTGCAATTTCGCAACAAATTATAATGATCCAATTTACCTCTTTGCCGTACCCAGGACCTATATAGGGTGTTTCAGAGTCCCCAATTTCTACGAAATATGGACACCGAGCTTTATTCAGTATACGTGTAATATGACTGTGGTGCAGTCATGATAGAGATAGAGAAAGAGAAACGAATAGAGAGAGAGAGAGAGTGAGAGAGGTTGTTTCGGGGGTTGATAGAGAGAAAGGTAAAGAGAGAGCGAGAGAGAGGGAGAGCAGAATGAAATGGAGGGCGGATAGAGTGTTGGTGAGAGGGGGAGGGGGAGTGCGACCAGAATTGGATAGGATAGGAGAACTGGTGATTACAGAGGCCGGGGATTCCCCTGGGAGAAGCTCTGGTCCCGCGGGCTTCCACCTAATTCCATCCTGGCTGACTACTGATTCCGTCTCACTTCCACTCACCAATTCTGCTGTGCCTATGCTTTCAACCTCGCCACTCTCAACCACCAGCCACCCTCACCCGACCACCCCCTATCCGCAATGACACAACCCGTCACCAACCATCCCACCAACAACGAAATGCCCTCCACGTGCCTCTACGCAATGCAAACGTAAACTCATGGACCTTAATCTCGTTCAACCCGATCAGCATAAATGTCAACTTTGCATCTGGTTCGACCTATAATCTTGAATTGGATCCTGCAAACACTGAAGATTGCAGATTACATATCTCAAAATATTAAGAGACACTTAGGTCTTTATTTTCCTTAACTAGTTAACTGGCGGACTCGAAATCGACGTTCTGTGCCAGAACTGCTACCAGCGGATTTGATTCAGATTCGTAAGGGGCCGCTCATAAATTACGTAAACTTTTTTATTGAAATTATAAATTACGTAACCTTCCTTGTTAGGGTCCGTACTCGCTAAATCTGAATTAGTTAAAATTTAACTAATTCAATCAGTACACTCAATTTTTACTGAAAAATCAGTTACTTTCAAGGGTTTGACTAATGAATTAATCAACGGGCCACTGTTTGTATATTGCCAATTGAATTAGTCATTTCTAAAAACTTCCAATTCGTTAGTAAATTTCTCAACATAACTACTGTCAAGTCGTTCATACAGAAAAAGAGAAGATTATTTTGTTACTCAAACAGACTTTCGAGAATAGGAGAGAGTAGATTTCAAAGAAGACACTGGCTATCACGGAAATTCACGAGAAGTACCCCGGACTTTTCGATTAAAACCGAGAAATAGTAAGTTTATAATAAATGTATATATGAGAAACGAGCTCCAGTTTTTTATATTGCAACAGGGATTACAGTTGTTCACCTGATCAATTTTAGGGAAAATAGAGGATTTTTGCTTTTAAAAAAAGGTCTCTAGTTTTTATTTTTGTTATTTAATTAGTAGTTCTGTTCTTCGCTGCGATAAGTGCCACGTATTAAAAATAAGTCTCATCGTGAAATTTAAAAAACGATTTAAAGTAATGTCTTAGAATAAACATTTGCATTACAGACATACGCATATCTTCGAAAGCGTCTTATTTTTGACTAACCAAATAGTAAATTTTGACTAACCAATTGATAGATTTTCAACTAACGAATTAGCAGTTTCGCCACCATCCTCCATGGCGACCAGTGGCGCGTACATCTAGCATTTGACTAGTTGAATTGGTTAGATGAAAGTAACCAATTCAATTAGTTATTTTTGACCAATTATCAGTTACTGATTTCTTGCTTCTACAATTAGTCAAATTTGACTGCTCATGAGTTAAATTTAACTAATTCAGATTTAGCGAGTAAGTTTTGAACCCTCTACCATTTTTTACGTTAGTTTTGTGTAGATTACGTTAGACGATTGGGGGGAAGGGGCGATTTGATAAAATCTTAATGTTTCTTATAAAGTAAGACAGTAGTTCAACTTTTAACCAAGTGGTTGAACTTTTAACCGGAATAGATAAATTCTCAAAAAACAGTGTAATAGTTGACATTTTAACAATGGAAAGATTAAAATTTAAATGAGATTAAAATCAAATCAAAATTAAAACCACCATCAAATATTCCTATTGCAATTTGAAAAAAGATACAAATGTTCTTAAAAAAGAAAAGAACAAAATTCTTTTTCTTTCCTCTTTTTTATTTTTGTCCAATAAAGACATTTTTTTCTTTTCTTTTTAAGGAAATTTTTTATCTTTTTTCAAATTGCAATAGGAATATTTTATGGTAATTGTCCAAATTTGGTCGTTGATTTTTAGTTTTATTATTAGAAATTATGTTCATTAATGGAAATATTTTAATTTTTAATTAAAGACAGTTGAATTGAACCTTAAAGACAATTTTTCGACAGAATATCCCGCAATAAATTTAGAAGCGAATAGTTGAATTTTCAACATATCACATAAATTTTTTACCAAATCCTTGAATTCTTAAACTACAAATGACAAAAAAAGTGTATGTTTTACTAACAATTTTAGCAAAAAAGACTACTTTTCCACAATATCATTGAATTTTCAAGGCAAAAATATGAATTTTCAACAAAAAATTGATCAATGTGAACCAAATAATTAAATTTTTTCTTTGGAGAAAAATTAATTTTTCTGCAAAGAAAGAACGAGTTTTTAACAATATAGATCCATTTTCAAACAAATACATAAAGTTGTAACCAAATAGTTAAATTTTCAAGCAAGAATATTTTAATTTTATACCAAAAAAGGTAATTGTTCCACAAGTTATATAAAATTTTAACTATTGAATTTTCAAACAAGTAGACTAATTACTACCAAAAAGACAAATCTTGTATAAATTGCATACATTTTCAAACAAACAGTTGAATTATAAAATTAAAATAAATAAGGTTTTAGCCGAAAATGCAATAGTTTAATCTTTATTACAAAAATTTATTTTTCAAATAAAAATTTTCCAAATTTTCTTCTCGAAAATATAAGTTTTTTAACAAGAAAGTTAATTTTGAACCAAACAGCTGATGTTTCAACCAGAATGCTGAATTTTTAGTTGAAAAAATTAATTTCTAAAAAAAATAATAATAATTTTCAACAAGGTAGTTTTATTTTTGAACCCAAAGAGATGAATTTTCAATGCCAAAAAGTGAATTTTTAATAAAAAATGTTATAGTTAATATTTCAACTGAGAAATAATTTTAGTTTAAATCAAAAACAGTTCAATTTCTGATCAAGAATTAGCATTTTTCACACAAGAGTGGATTTTCTAAAACAACAAAAAGAATTTCGAACAAAATACATCAATTTGTAACCAAATGGTTGTATAGTTAAATCTCCAGTTAAAAAATTAAGTTTCAACCAAAAAGATGAATTTTCAACGAAAAATATAATAGTTGATATTTCAACCAAAAAATATTTAAATCTTAGATTTAGAACCGATGATTTAAATAAAAAAATGACGCCTTCTCAACGAACCAGATTAATCAGCAACTAAAAGAGATTAGTTTTCAACCAAAGCGTTGCATTTTTAATAAAAAAAGAGAAATTATCAAGAAACTTTATATTTTTAAAACTACGTAAGTGAATTTGGAACCAAGAGGATAAAGTTCTTGAAAAAATCGAATCTTAGACGTTTGTATAACCTATATTTTAAAGTCTCGTAAATGCTACAGTGCTTCAACCTCGAGTAAAATTAACTTTTGGACTAAAATGTTTTCATTGTACACTATGCACGGGAAACTAATGTTTTAAATCATTTTGTAACAATATTATTTTACTGAATTTGGTTGTTTTACTATTATAAAGTTCTTTTGATTTGCTATTACTAGTCATATAAGCACTGCGTTACATTGTAGGTAACATTGAAGATAACTTGAAGCAGGTGGAATTTTTATAAAAACCTAAAATTAACGTTTTAAATTGGTTCCAATATAATTTTGGAAAAATTCAAGAGAAGATAAACGATAATTTTTCAAAGCCCTACAAGATTGTTTAAAGAACTTTTTAAATTTTGCTAACGAACAATCGAAAATTCAAATTTCTATCGCAAAAAAAACGAATAAAAACCAATAACTCCATTTCGTGAAAAATAAAGCAAGATACGAAAAGAGACTGATTGAAAAGAATTATGCACCTAAAAGAGAATAGAAAATTCCTACATATGAAAACATCGTTTCTAGAGATCATAGGGCAAAGATATCTGTTTAAGCTTTTAACGAAAATCAACCACATGCTGTACCTTTACTTTTTACAAAATACTCTTAGTGGATATTTAGTACATGCAACAACTGAATTTATCAAGTAAAGCTTTTTTTAAAAATGTTTGATACTCCTTCAAACAGTCTCAAAATATAACACGTATTAAATGTTTTCAATATTTGTAATAAATTCCTACCTTCTAAGGTTTAACGCTTTCCTTGATTATGCTCAAACCAAAAGTACTTGCACGTCCAGTTTTTCTTGCATACGTGGTTCGGGCATGTCCTCTGGTTATTTCGACACAAGAAATAAATAAATCATAATACGCGTTTTTGAGAAAAAAGATTGTTTCATTTTTAACAATTAAAAATCTAGTTTTTCTCGAAAAAGCCACAAAATATGAATAGCAGTTTAAAGCAATTTTGAACTCTAAACTGCTATTCATATTTTGCGGCTTTTTCGAGAAAAACTAGATTTTTAAATGTTAAAAATGAAAAAATCTTTTTTCTCAAAAACTCGTATTACGATTTATTTATTTCTTGGCTTGAAATAACCAGAGGACAGATATATATTTTGTTTGATTTAATTAATTTTCCAAAGATATTTCTAAAAATTGATGAAAATCGACTTTACTGGAATTTAGTTTAACGATCTACAAAGTTTTATTTCTAATAACGTTTGTTTTTAGTTCACTGACTATGTAAAGAACATGTTTCATGAGATTATGAAGGTTCCTGACTTTCAAAGTGGAAGAAATTTTTATCTTTAGAATTAAAGAAATATAATTTTAACGTTGGAAAACCCTTAAAATGATACCCTCGCCAGATATTTATTTTGTGTATTTAAGAAAATTAAAAGTCTTTGTTTTTAATTTATATTTAATTAAAAATCTTGAGTTTATATTGTTCAAATACACAAGATAAATATCTGGTGAGGGTATCACTTTTAAAGATTTTAGGAAGGGGGACGAATTTGCTTTGTTTTCGAAAAAGTAAGATTTTCAATCGGTAAAAATTATATTTTTATTCAATTCTAGCAATAAAAACTAATTATTCTCTACTTTTAATCTCAGGAACCTTAATAATCTCATGGAATATGTTCTTTACATATAATGTAATAGATTTCAGGAAGCTGAATAATTTTAAACTCTTAACTGCTAATCATATTTTGCGTAGTATTCAAGAAAAAATAGATTCTTAATTGTTAACAATGAAAAAATCTTTTTTCTCAAAAAAGAAAAAAAAACACGTAGTGCGATTTTTTCTTTCCTGGCTCAAAATAACCTGGGCATATTCTCGAAATTCGTTCCAGTTATTTTTAGTTTACATAGTATAAAAATAGATTGTATTAAATATGAATAAATTGTATACTGTAACGTGTACCTAACTACCTTTATTCAAATTCATGGCGCTATATCTTTTAAAAGAAAGTCTTAGATTTAATTGTTGAATACACGTATTTTTTCATGATGAATTGAAAAATTACAAAATGAACCTTTTTTCTAATTTCTAGTTGTAGTTTTTGAGTTACAATCACTTTTTAATTGTCGCAGAGTTAGGTTATCGGGTAAAAAACAGTTTTTCATTAGTTTTATGGCTTAAGACTTAAGAGTTTAATTATTATAAGAACCTCTATTGAATAAATATCAGATTTAAAAAAAATTTTAATTTTATATAAGGAACTAGGTACATAATGAATAAAATAAATAAATCTTACCTCATGATATCTTATAATATGATCAGTTATTTATTAAAAATCCTGATAACAATTTTTTTCTGCTGATATTAAAATCACCCCTTTTTAAATGTTTTTCGTTAGGTTTAATTTTAAAAAGTACAGAAATGTTTTTTAAAAGACAAATGCTCTTTAAGTCAGATAACATTTTTTAAACGAATTGATCCAATCGACTGAGAATATGCAAGTCTATAAATTTTACTAAAGTTAATGGGTTTATTCAAATTAGAAAACTCGTATTTGTTTTTAATTTTGTAAGTTTGTAAATTAAAATGATTTCATGAAAGAAATTTTTTTAATTTAGACACCTGAACCCGAGGAGAGATTTCAAAACATTTGTCTTATTTCCGACTTGGGCCAGATCGGGCACACAATTTTGTGGATTTTAAATTTGGCCCCCTCTAGACCTCGGCTTAATTACCAATCTTGACAGTACATGGCGCCCCATTATCTCGGGGCATAAAGTGGATTGATTCCGAATCTCTGAAGTTACAATATAAAGTGCCAAACGTCAAAAATATTCTAATTAATAATTGAAAAATTGACCAAATAAGTGAAGAAAAATTTCAAAAGTGAGCACATAACGAGTGCGTAGGCATCCTGAACTTCAAAATATTCCTGAGTTATGTGTTCAAGACTCCAAAAAGTTGTTTAAAAAATACTTTGTTTCTAATCTTACATACTCCGATGTTCTTATATCGTAATGTGTTTGATAATCTGATTTTTATATTCTCAAATTTCATTTAAAGACGTGATATATACAATTTTAATATTGTTTTATTTAAAAATCCCGTTTACTCCAGAAAAATAAAAATAAATTAATATAGGTCCAATCGGGGCCAGACCCCCATTGAGATCTCGATCGAATTTGGGCCCAATCTGGCCCGGTCTGGCTCCGATCAGATCTAAATTGGAATTTCTGCTCGGGAAATTAAAACGATTTCATCTTAGAACTTTTTTGAAACTAGAAACGGTCAACATTGGACTTTTTCAATTGTTTCTAAAAGAACATTGAAACTTATATTTGGATAAATCATAAAGATTGTTAAATGTCGTAGATGTTTTTTAAGAATAAATTACGAAAAATTATTTTTAAACTCAATAAAAAATGTCAACAAATCTAATAATATAAAATAAAAATAAAGCATATGATTAAAAGGTAGATGAAAGTCATACTTTTCTCAAACCACATTGTAAAAAATTATTATTGCAGTATTCCAACTTTTTTTTAATAGTAGTCGTTTATACACTGTAGTCAACTAAAGGGTGAATTTCGAGCAGTAGAACAAATTTCGTGTGGTTGAACGCAATGAAAATACCGATGGGTTGTATTTTTTTATTGCGGCTAACCACACGAAACTTCTTCCACTGAACAGAATTCCCGTTTGTTTTGTTTTACAAAACAATTCATAATAAAAAAGGCTTCAAATAATAAAATAAAATTCTTGAAATATTTTTTATGAAAGAATTGGAAGTCCATTAGTAAAGAATATTTCTATATGATGATCATTTTGCATATCGTTACATTTAAAGTATTATTCCTATAAAAAATATAATATGCTATAATAATTCTTTGGTTTTCATTTGCCATTCATTGTAATCTCTTGATTTGTTTTAATTTAGTCGGAATAAAAATGGTTGAGGCTAAATTTAATATATATAAAAAATTATTACCATAATTAAATTACTGTCTATCATCGAGTTTTTAATAAAACATCCATCAGAGAAAAAGCGAAATTTTTCGTTCTGTAGAAATCGAAAGCCAAACAAAATTTGTTAGCTTTCAGAATGGGAAATATTACAAGAATGCCACCGTCCTATTCTGCGTCGTATTAATAAATTTAAACAAAAATGGTATTTATATCTTTTAGATAAAAAAATTAATAATAAATTCAATATTTCTAATAAATTATAATCGTCAGTGATAAATTATTCGCAGAATGCAAAACTATTTATTGTAAATATACATATTTTAGCATTTTTAATATGTCATTAGGCTTTAAAAAACAATAATTTTCTGCTATACATGACAAAAATTGGTAAGAAAAAACAGAATAAAAATACAAGCTGGGAATTAAACAGGTTTTTATCAAAAATTTTAATTATCTAAGTTGTTTTACTAAAATTTGGTTTAAAAGCGTTTATTATATTTTTATTATCAATATTTATTTCACAATTAATCTCTTTTGTTTGTATAAACACAATTAATAGAAAAAAGATAAGACAGGATAATTTATGACAACATGGGTCCAACTACGTAAGCAGGTACATTTTAAGTACTCTCTTGAGTACTCGTATTCAACCCCTTTGTTTTCTTGTTTCCGGTTCTAGTAGTACAGAATACAGATTTTTAGTTTTGTTTCTTCTCGCCGGCAAAACGAATCACTACCGTCGTGGCTGGCCTTTATCACGTCATGACTTGGGATATAAAGGGAAAAATGTTTGAAAACATCGGAGAGGTGACAATGTTTAAAAATTTGTAATTTTGTAAAATAATAAGTTTTTAATTAAAAACCCATAGTTCTGTTAATTTTAATTCCTAATTGAGTAAAATTAATCAAGAATTTGGATCTATAGCTCGATTTCTTAATTGGGGAAAGATTTAAAAATAATATTCACGCAAATTTATAAATAATATTTTTAATCATATTTTGTATATTGCTAAACTTTAAAAAAATATGTCATCGATTTTTATATTTTGTAATGCATTTTTATTTTTAAATTGTTGAATAATTAAGATAAATAAAAAAAATTTTGTATTTCAGACTATCTCAAAAATGATATAAATTGTCTGACAAAATGGTAATTTTTTTAAAAATAATAAAATATATTAAACATATGAAAATATAAAAAAACTAAATATTCAGAAAGTTATACAATATCCATAATATCATTATAATTGACCAATTATACAGTAAACTTATAAATAAATTCTTTCAGATTTAAATTTCCAAAATATTTAATTTAATAAAATTACGAAAACCCTTCTTGATTTTTCGAAATTTGAATTTATTTAAGAAAAATAATTGAAAATTGGGAGATAAAAATGAAAAATCCACTCACGCTTGAGAGATCGAGGCTTCGCCTGCTTCCTTCTGGACATAGCACCATGAAAAAAATCACCTTGGTAGTTAACTAAGAAAACTGTATCTAATCTGTTATTTAATCACAAACACGACCCGATAACATATTTAATAAACTCGCGAAACACTTTTAGAAATGTTTGTTACCTTATTGGAAATAATTAATATTTTAGCGGAACTATATGGAGACCGGAAACCACGTGGTCTTTGAGACGCGAAGCGACGGCACGACGTTTGAAAACTTCGCGACAAGCGCGTTCGGTAGACACGCGACAAGTGCCGTATGATTATTTCCTTTCGCCGTGGTGCTAACACGCATGCGGAAAACTATCATCCTGTCGCGCAAGCGTCCAATTCTCAATACAAACCTGATCTACTTTTCGTGGAATTATTCAAGCACCCCCTGATTATTAGGGTGGCTTGAAGCCACGACATTTTTTTATTTCATTCTGTCCAAGAATAATTGGACAATTTTTCCTAAATAAAAAACTGTTAAACCCGTGAAAAAGTTAATTTCTTATTGAAAATTCTAGGATTACTTCAAAAACATTACTTTTCTCATTATTAATATAATACATTATATATATATATATATTAATATAATTAAAAAGTTTTTCAAAATAATGTAAAGGCAATTTTAGTTTCGCTTTTGGGCCTTTAAACCATTATTAATGAAAAACCTATAACAGAAATTTACATTTTGTTTGTTTTTTATTTTTAAAACAACTCTTATAATACTCGAACTTTTAGATAAATCTGCTTCTCAACTTAAAGTTATAAAGTGCTTTATTTAATTGAATTACTACTTTTAAAAATTAAGAAAATCCTTCTTAAAGAGGCTTCACCGATTCGTTTGACTAGTTATTGGTATTAAAAAGATTCTCATTATTGTATGCACAAAATAGATAAAAAAATTTACTCTGGTAACCTTTTGTAATAAATAATTTAAAATGTATATTTTACGTTATGTTTAAATAAAATGGGTTACATTAGGGTAAACGTGAAATCAACACTAAATTATTAAAAAAGTATTTTTTTAAACTTTTTATCTTTCTTACCTTTTTTTATTCAGGTTGGTTTAAAGGCCAAAAACCGAAAGTGAAACTATCTTTAAATGATTTTAATGAACCATAGAATTTTCAAGTAATATCTCTAAAGTAATCGTTAAACTTTTTATGAGAAATGGTGTCAAGAACTATGAAAGAATGAAAATATTCTAAAAAATAAATTAGAAACTTGCAACCCCTAATGGGGATGCTTTTTAACTTTTAAGGGTATTATTTTGAGTAAAATTATGGTAACTTATTTTTCACTTGAAAAGAAAATAATAGCCAGCAGTTTTTAACGTTTAAAGGCTTTGGGCCACGGTTTAAATATTTTATTAAAAGTTATAAAAAATTGCACAATTATTTTTATAACAAAAGAAGGAAAATATGGGGAAATATTTTGTTTGCGTAAAAAAAAAATATTTAGTTTTCTTGGCTACTATTTAGGCGGCAGGAGATATTCATAAAAATTATTTTTAACTTTACTCAACGTAAAGATGGACCGTTTTCAAAAATTATTACAAAGATAATTTTATCTTTAACTAAAAAAATTCCACCACTTAAAAAGTTAATGAACATAGTTTGTGAAATATTAAAGTTTGCTAAGCAGCTCTAAAAGAAATCAATAAATATTCAAATATATTAAATTCCAAATTTTACAGAAAATTTAAGAATTTAGATTTAGATTTAGATTTAGATTTAGATTTAGATTATAATCATTTACAAAAAAAGAGAAAATCTTGCGAAGATTTCTTTTTTTCCCTTATAATACTTTCTCAAAATTTCTTAGATTTTTTTATAAAATGAATCAGAATATTTAGATATATTTTAGAATTTATAACTATCCAAACTTCGATATTTTACAAACAACGTTATTTTTTATACTTTTATAAAAACCATTCCCTTTTCAATGCATTTCATTCTGTTCAATTTGAAAAAGTATGGAAATGTTTTTAATAGAAGGATTTTCTTTAAGTTACAGAAAATTTTTGGATCTAATCCTTCATATGAAAAGTGGTAACCTTTATCTTGGCAGTAATGTACTAGTAAAAATCGACTATATGGTTTTAGTAATGTGGCATAGTTGGAATCGACTATATGGTTGTAGTAATGTGCACTGAAAGAAATTTTATAATAATAGTTGATATTTCAATATTCATAATTGATATACTCGATTACGATTTAGGGAAATCGTGTAAATATAAAAATTATTGTTAGCGTAATTAGAAAACTTTACAATTAGAATATGAAAACCTAATATCTTTAGAACAAGAATTGGTATATTCAATAGCAAAGATTGATATTTTATGTATTAAAATGAAGAATAAGAAAAATTGATAATGACATATTCAAATGATATAAAAGCAATTATAGGAATTAATAGATTGAGGTACAAAAGTTAATATAAATATCCTACAGATTAATATAGTCAAAGAGAAAGTGAAAGGTAATAAGTGATATTTTTATTTTCTGTGATAGACGCTAACAGAAATTGTAATCTTCAGTTGAGGAAATTGCAAAACACCATATCCAATAATCCAAATTTGGCCTCAAGATGTGAAGCGGAGAACTTCGCGTTCCCCGCTTAACTCGTCAAGATTCATGTATGGACACGTGTCTTTTAGTGTTTTGTTTTTAAGGCAGGAGTGGTAATAATTGGCTAAAGTATACATTTTTTTATGATACTCAACTTACAAAATATAAAAGTTATTAGTTGAAAATTTCAAGGATTTTACCACTCAGGTTTTAAGCATCAGCTTACAAAGCATTACTAAAGATTCTAGAAGGTTTCAATACATTCTAAAAATTTTAAAATATTTAAAAGGATTTTTAAACGTCTTACAAAGAATTATCAACGTTTTACGAAGAATTTATGGATTTGAACGATTGAAAAGAGGCGTGTACATTAGAGTGGTCCAAAATCACACCGGATGAATTTTTTTTGGATTAGAGGGCATGCCATCCACCCCCTATTTCATGTGGTTGCCGGAAAAAAAATTCCCTCCAAGTTTTAGCCAAATTGGTTAATATCAAGACGGTGTCGCAAAGGCCCTGAAAATCTGATAACATTAACATGGGGAAATTTTGGTTTTCGGAACAATAAGATTCAGGTTTCTGAATTTAAACTTTGCTTGCGGAAGATATAAAGAATTCGTTAAGGAGTCTATAATAAATCATTTCCATTGAATTACTTTAAATTTTGATGCCCCCCTCCCCTCCCTTGTGGAGCCCCGAAAATGCCCAAAAAAACTGAAATTGACATTGTTGCCAAAAATTTACACATTAAAGCTCTGTCTTTCCCTTTATTGCCATAAATTATTTTTTTTTCTTAAGTGGAATGTTTTCAAGTATTTTTGAACTAATTAACAATGGTTTAAACAATTTATTTTTGTTTAAATGATTTTTTTTCTATCACTCATTGAAAGGTAGATTTTTTATGTTTGATTGAACAATTGGACATTTTTAGGATTAATGATCTTTGTTTCAAGCATTTAGTATTTTTTTAAACAATTAATTATTTTTTAATTGTAATTTTTTCTTAAAAATAGGTATAAATCTCTATTTAAAAAAATGAGTTAGCTTTTTTGCTTATTATTAGATATCTGCGTCATTTAGATACTAGTACCTTATTTTGTAATAAATTCTTATATGTATAAACAAATTTTTTTAGTTTATACAATTTTGTTCAAAAGTACATTTTAAATGATTCTGTTTTTTGCAATTAATCTGGTAATTTTTCATTTTTGAGAACAGAATGTTGTGTTTTAATTTACAGTGACGTTCGAAAAATACAAAGATTTCTAATTCCTTTGAGAATACTAAGAGCTATTCTGCGGGATCAACATAAACAAAAAAAAATCTATTTTGAGCTTTCATAGGACAAACGAGTGTGTCTTCGGGGGTGGTTTAAAGAAAAAAATTATAAAAATAATTTCAGAACAACAAAATTGAATGTAATTTTTATAGAATGAACTCTTACTAAAAAAAAAATAAGCTTTCCATGACCAATGTAAAACATTTTATGAACAAAAAATTAGTTATTTAAAGCATTTGCTTAACGTTTAAATATTTACCAATAAGCGATATATTTAATTGAATTGAGACAAACATCAGATTTTTTAACCACAATTTCCAAAAAAATGTTACAATAATATTTAGTAAATTTATGAAACAATACGATAATGATTTAGACAAAAAATTTTGCTCTTTACACTAACAAATTACCACAATAATTACAGAAAAATAAAAATTTCAAACATTTATTTTAGAAAAAATTTGTTTAAACAAACAAAATTTATTTAAACAAATAAGAATTTATTACAAAATAAGTTACTAGTATCTAAATGAAGTCGATATTTAATAATGAGCAGCAAAGCTAACTAAATTTTTTGTAAACTAGAGTTTTATACCTCTTTTTAAGAAAAAGTTACAATTAAATAATAATAAATTGTTTAAAAGAATACTAAATGCTTGAAACAAATATCATTATTCCTAAAAATGATTAATTGTCCAATAAAACATAAAAAATCTACCTTTTAATAAGTAAATAGAAAAAACTATTTAAACAAAAATAAATTGTTTAAACAATTGTTAATTAGTTGAGAAATACTTAAATCCATTCCACTTAACAAACAAAAATAATTTATGGCAAAAAAGGGAAAAACGGAGCATTTATGTGTAAATTTTTGGCAAAAATGTCAATTTTAGTTTTTTGGGGCATTTTTGGGGCTCCACACGGGGGCGGGCATCAAATTTAAAGTAATTACATGCAAATGATTGATTAGAGACTTCCCAACAAATTCTTAATATCTCCCGCAAGCTAAGCTTAAATATAGAAACCTGAAACCCAATTCTCCGAAAACCAAAATTTCCGCATGTTAATCTTATGGGATTTTCAGGGCCTTTGCGGCACGTCTTAATATTAACCGATTTGGCTAAAACTTGGAGGGAATTTTTTTTCCGGCAACCTCAGAAAATGGGGGAGGGGGCATGTCCTCTATTCGAAAGTCGGTTCTTTGAACCTCCCTAGTGTACATCACTGGTTTAAAAATATTTCACAACAATTTTACAAGGCTTTTAAATATTTCTTAAGATTTAAAGGATTTCAAACAGTTTAAAAAGGGTAAATTACACCATATTTTGAAAATTGTAAACATTTAGAAGATTTGAAAATATTTCACTAAGATTTCAAAGAATTAGATGATTTCAACGAATAAAAAAAATGCACAAATATTTCACAAAATTTCACAAAGATTTTGAACATTTCATAAAGATTGCAAGGATTTCGAAGATTTGAAAGTGGCGTTTACACCAGATTTCAAAATTTTCACAAAGATTTAGAACATTTCCCAAAATTGTAAAGCTTTCAAAAGATTTCAAATATTTCATCAATATTTTAAAGACGTTAAACAATCAAATCAGCTTTTAAAAAATTTGAGAAGATTTTAAAGGTTTCAATTATTTCAAACTAACACAAAAGGTTTCACAAACAAATTTTAAACTAAACATTCACAAATACGTCATAAAAATTTTACAAAGATTTCAGGTACTTTAATGATTGTAGAGATTTCAAACATTTTACAAAAATTGAGATTGACTCCAAAAGAATTCACAGAAATTTCAAGATTTCACAATGATTTTAAGTACTTCAAGAGATTTCAAAGAATTCACAAAAATTTCAAAAGGTTTCAAAGATTTCATAAAAATTTCAAGGATTTCAGAGACGACTTGTGTTCGCAAAAAATGAGGAATTATTTTATTTATAGCTCTTTTTTCTTATAAATGGTTGGCCTTGTAAATGCATAATAATATACTTTATTTATGCAAAATTTGTATTAAGTTCAGGGCACCCACAATTTTTGTCCTAGCACTGTTACTTGTATTACCAAGCCGAATGTGAGGTGGAAACGAGGTGATTTAAAAAAAAATGAAAAACCTATCGATATTTTTGAATTTAATTCAATCTCTGTTTTGACCTCATTAAAACAGAATATTTTCCTATTTTTACTTTTAATTTTGAATGTTTCAAAGTCGAGTTATTAAACACCATGCCGTTTCTCACAATTCTAAGAATTCTCACCATTTAGAATATAAGGAATCTTCAAACCCCTTCTCACAGCGTGATTTGTGTGCGATGCGTGTGTTATATATGTATATATTTGCGTATTATGTTTATAAGTGTAAAGGTTAAGTTAGTTACATCAGCGAATGTGTATTCTACATTCTTATGTGTACAAATACTAATAATTATAATGATAATGTGCGTATTTATGTGCTATAATTGTGCAGTGTGATTTGGTGGAGTTTCACGACGGGTTACGAACTTGTCGTTTTCGTTTTTTCGACTGACACAGTTTTTTCGAGCGGCTCATAATTTTTAGTATAGTCTTTAGCAAATTTCAGAATCCTCTCTTTCAAAATGTGAAAAAATTATTACAAACTTTATAATAATTGACATTATGGTCTTACTTCAATTTAATATAGTGAATTTGACATATCACATTTTCTTTTACAATTTTTGTAAAACTTATATTAATTTTCCAAAGTAAATTTTTCATAGATTATTAATAAATACTATACTACTTTTTAATACACATACCCGATTTCTCTAAATCGCAAAAGATTATTCTAAATTGTAATATCGGTTTTAACGTTTTTTGTAACTAAATTTCTATGGGTGTGGTATACAAGGAATCAACCATATTTTTTCTACTTCTATTACCAGACCCACCTTTCTTAGTGCTTCTTATTTATTTTCCAAAATTTCCAACTCGATGTGGCGCTTCGTGTGAAAATAAGTCGGGAAATAAAAAAAGTGGTGGTAAGGCAGGAATCTGATCACGTGACCCACTCGTCATATGGCCTTAATACACGTAAAATGTGTGACTACCCTAATTCATTTTTCAAAATTACTTGTACATATATTTCAATTTTTCCCGGAATTAGTTTAAAAGGTGAAATATAAAATAAGAATTATTTATCACAAAATACAAGTAACTGAGAGAAAATTTAAAATTAAGAAAAAAATATATGTAAAATAAAAATTATTTGAATGATGCAATGAAAATAAATCATTAAATTCATTTTATGTTATAGCTTGGTTCATTATTATTAGCTGATTAATTTTGTTTGCAATATTAAATTACATAAAGATTGAAGTTAAACATTTATTTATTATTATTTTTATTATTTCATGCTTAAGGGGGTATCCCTATATAGATTGATAAAAAATCGGTTTTTTTATTGTACAAATCGAAAGTATAATATTTCAAGAGTACTCTGTTAAAATTTTAGACCGAAATTTGGAGCGGTTTAGCTTCTATGGCTATTTTCGCTATCGTCCTTCAGCGCGCGGAACAGGTAGGTAGGTGCGCCCTCGGATTTTAAACGCGTTTGTCTCGAAATCAAATTTTTTCGATTTTCCGAGTTGGTGAGCACAAGAACTCAGCGAATTTTCAACTTATTGAAAAACAAAAAACGTCATTTTAAAGTTAATTTCATTTTCCAGTCGATATAACTTTTTGTTTTTGTGCAAAATTTTTATTTAACCACTTATTTATATAAACAATATAAAAAAAATTTCGAAGCTTTTTTTTCTGTCATTTTGGAAATAATTCTTCTGCACTTTAAAAATAGGTATATGGACAAGGAATACATCTTATAATAACAAAAAAAAACATTGAAATGATTCACAGAGGCACATGACCGATGGCATTGCCATAAAACCAGAAGGGAACAAAAAGTTGTCAACTTTAGCGTGTCATGTCGGATTTTTTTATTAACATTTTGTATTTAAAAGAAATTTTTTATTGCAATGGAACGTCAATAAATATCACTCCAAATTTGAGATCGAAACATTGTGTAGTTTTGTTACAAAAAATTCCCAAAGTTTTCTTCGATTTTTCGCGATCTATATAGGGATACCCCCTTAAGGTCGCATCAACTACAAGGTCATTATGCGACCACACTGACAAACAAATATCATATAGAGGTATAAATTGAGGGTGCGGTAAAGTTAATGAGGTTTATATTTCAATAGGATATTATAGTACTGAAAAATTATATTTCACTTAAAAGACCTATTTCGTTAGACAAACCTAGTATATTTTGAAAGGATATTGTATCCGTAAACATTCTTTTGAGACTGTCCGGTAGGTGATATTGCCTTCTTTGATTTAGGTAGTTTGGACAGTCTACCAACACATGTTTTATGGTTAGATTTACTTTACAATGTTCACACTTTTTAGCATCACGTTTTAAAATTAAATTGTAGTGCGTCAGGTGAGTGTGTCCAATTCTCAATGTAGTTAGAGCTATTTGATCTTTTCGACTGTCTAGGAGAATGTTGTTTTCTTCGAAGAAATCGCTTTTAATTTGATGGAGTTTGGTGGCTGGTGATGATTTCCAAGTGCTGTTCCAGATCCTTTTGACGGTAGAGTTGATGTTATTGCGTAGATCATAAGACTTGACTAGAGAATGCCCATCAGTGGAAGAGTACTGGCTAATTTAGCTGAGACATTAGCTTCTTCATTGCCTTTCATTCCTTTGTGTTAGGAATCCAAAATAAGACTATTTTCTTTCCCAGGAAATGTAATTTTGCCAAGGACCTTGGATAGTTTTGGTTGTATAATCCAAGAGGATTATGAAATTTGTGTCCTTTGATTTTTCTATAAATTTAAGAGATGTCAAAGTTGCATACATTTAACCTCTACATACAAAGTAAGAATCTGGCAGTTTAAATGTTAATTTGCTTTCAGGTGTTATTACTCTACATCCCATTCCTGTATTTGACTTTGATCCATCAGTGTAAATTTAGATAAAGTTGGAGTAGTTTTTGATAAGATTTTCAAAGATATCTTTGTATTCCTTTGCTTTGGTTTTTGGGTATTTCCTGAAGTGTCAGTATAGTTTCCGGCAGAGTTACTTCTCACAGTGGGTATATATGAGGTCTTCTATGCGCAATAGTTGGTAGTTTTATATTTTCTTTGTTTACAACTTTTTCTACTCTAATGTAAAATGGTTTTGTATATATTCGTCGCGTTCCTTGTAGAAGCCAGTTTAGCAACATGTGATAGCGTTAGCTTTTTTTCTTCTGATAAACAGGCGAGGCTCAGCGGCTTACCTGAGGATCAAAAAGCTCCTAAGGCCAATCTAAGTTCTGCATTTGGTATAGGTGATAGTTTATTTAGGGTATTAGGTTTTGCCGAGTTGTAGACTATAAATCCATAATCTAGTTTAGACCTCACAAGTGCGTTAAATGTTTTTATAAGGAGCTTTTAGTCAGCTCCTCAGTTTCTTTTGCCTAGAGTTTTGAGTATGTTTAGTCTGCGTTTACGTTCTAGTTTAACTCGTTTTTGAGTTGAGTGATGTAGGAACACCATGTGAGATATTTGTCGAAGATTAAACCTAGGATTTTGATGGTATAAGTGACTATTAGTTGCTTGTTGTTAAGGTGAAGCATTGGGTTCCTGAATACGGACTTATTTTTACAGAAAAGAATGCACATTATTTTTGTAGTCGAGAATTTGAAGCCGGTAATGTCGGAACAATCATGAAGATAATTTAGACATTTTTTTATTAACTCTTCACAGGTTCAGATATCCTTCCCTTTGCAATAGGTCGTGACGTCATCTGCCAATTTGCTGCTTTGAACAGGTTTTGGTCAGTTTGCTGTGCCATCATTAAACGTTACCAAAAATAATGTAACACTAA
Source organism: Belonocnema kinseyi (assembly GCF_010883055.1). NCBI lineage: Eukaryota > Metazoa > Arthropoda > Insecta > Hymenoptera > Cynipidae > Belonocnema > Belonocnema kinseyi. Next base: position 58,658,278 of record NC_046666.1, read on the forward strand.
GGACGGATCCCTGAGGAACTCCATTTTCAAGTGTAACTTTTTGGACAGTTGACTATTAACTCTCACTTGAATGTATCTGCGTAAGAGAAAGTTGTGTATAAATTTTAGCATAGAACCCCGTACTTTGTTGTTAGAAAGGATCCGTATTATTCGTTTTCACCAGACCATTTCATACGCCTTCTCGACATTCAAGGATACTGTGAGGAGATACTGATTGTTTATAAATGAATCAAAAATTTATATCTCTAAATTGATTAGTGGATCAAGGATGCTTCGGTTTTATTTGAGGCCACTCTGGTTTAAATAAAAAACTTCTCCTTTTCTAAGCACCATCGAAGTCTTTTATTTACTATCTTATCCATTTAATGACACATAGATTGTCGTAAGTATTCTCCTGGTTTTAAAATGGGGACGATTATGGATTTCCTCCAGTTTTCAGGAAAAATTCCCTTCTTCTATATGGAGTAAAAGATCTTCAGGAGATAGTCCTCTGATTTATTTGAAAGGTTTTTTAGGAAAGTATTTGGTATTTTATCGAGTCCAGGACTAGTGTTTTTACATTGACTAAATGTAGATCTGAATTAAATAATTGTAATTGAGGAATTTATAGATGAAATGTCATCCGGGCCAAAGTTGGTTTTATGGTTAATACTTCTATTTTTAAATTGTAGGAACTTTTGATTGAAATGTGAGTCACTGGAGTTTTTTGCGTAGCAATCAACAATTTCGTTTGCCATTTCAACGGGGTCCATTAGTATAGAGTCATCATCTTTTATTAATGATGTAGCACTAGGAGCATGGTGCTTCAGAGAGGAGATGTAGTTAGCCCAAGATTTTCTGCTGTTAAGCATGTTTGTTCTACGTGACAAGGATCGAAGTTTTAAATTCTATTTTGTTTTCGGTGGTTTTGGGTTTTTTATTTACATTTAATGCATGCTTTTTTAGAGCTTTATCGACTTCTTCATTCCACTAGGGTACTTGGTGTTTTTGGGATTTGTTTGAGGTTCTGGGTATACTGTCTTGAGGTGGATCGACCAATCCTTCAGTTTTCTCATCCATAAACTTTTGAAAATGTATCTAATCGGCTTGGTGTATCTTTCATCGAGGCTTTTTTTCATATATGTTCTGATGAGGACTTGTTAGTTGGATTAAAATGGAAAAGTGCACGCTATTATACAGATTTTTAGTACTTTCCACTTTAAGCAGTGTCCTAAGGAATCACTGCAGATTGAGAGATAGATTGAACTGAAGGAGCCGTTGGCGATGTTAAATTGTGTTAGGTCAGTGTTGTTTAGGAGCATTATATTTGAATCACTTGAAAGTTCATTTAATTTTTTTCGTCTTTTTTTAGTACGTTTGGATCCCCAAATGGTGTTATTACTATTTAAATCAACTAGTATAAGAAAAGCTTTAGGTAATTGAAGTATTAAATTTGTTAGGCCTTTAATGCAAAGATCAAACAAATTGGGGATATAAATGTTGCATACGCATAACTTTCTATTATATCTTATTTGGACCGCTACCCCTCTTAATTATGTTTGTGAGTCAACTTCATCAAAGGGTATCTCCCTTTTAATGTACGTTGCGACTCCACGGCTGGCATGATTCGCGTTGGTTCAGTTTTTGAAGGCAGGCCAGTAAATTTTTAATTGGTGGAAGAGCATTCGTTGAGCAGTAATTAAATGAATTCAAATCGGGGATGGAATCTGTTTAAATTCCATTGGATTATTTTAAGAGCTATATTAATTGAAAGATATATAAGGATCGCCGTTATCTATATATGCAATACGCTTTGTATATTAGGGGTTGTAGTCTTCATTATCAGGTGAATCAGTATCACTTGTTTCTTGGTCACTGGTTTCTAAATAATTTGCAGAAGTAGAATTTTCCTGTACTTCAACTGAGCGTTTTTAAAAAAGTTTTTGTACTGTAAGTAATCAAGGATATATCTGTCCTTGTAGTTTTCTATAACGTCTGTAATTGGCTCTAATATCACTCCAGTTGTTTTTCCTGATTAGGATGGATTAGTTTTGTTTTTCTTACTTATTATTTACCTATGTTATCTACTGTAGTCCAATCTTCTTTGTTATTCGTTTTGTTTATTAAAGTGTTTGGAGAAGTTTCTTTAACGTTGTCTGTTGACGTGGTGGATGTAGTATCCGAGTGTGGAAGTTTTGTTCCTGAGAAAGTGATATCCGTAAGGTTACTTTTTGGTGCTGGAAGATCAAAGAAAGCCAGCTTTCCCGATGTTGGGTTTGGTATGTCTACTGCCATGCTTTCTGCTGTTGAGTTTGTTTCCATGTTAGGAATTTCGCCTTGAGGATGTTTAGGACAGAGCTTGGCAATATGGCCCACTTGTTTGCATACAAAACATTTCAAGGTGTCTGTCGAGAGATATATCCAGTATGAAGTTTCCTCAAAGTTAATTTAAAAAAATTCTTGAACTTTTGATTCATCTTCCGGATGGATGTATATTTGCTTTCTGAAACTAAGAATGTGGGAGTATCCCTGATCTGACATTCCTGTTCTCATAAAGGTTAGCGGTGAGCTTGTTCTGATTTTGAGTTTTTCAAGAGCATCAGTGATGATAAAGTGAGGAATAAATGGATACATTTATGTAGGATAAGCCTTTTAAATTTCGTTAATAATGGACGTAGATCCAATGTATTTTCTTTTATTTTTATACAGTGAAACTCTTCTATAGCGCCGATTTTGGGGCTAACGGTGGGTGGGAACTAACTCATTATAGCCCACTCCGCTTTTTTCTGTTCACGCATTGGTTTGTTAAACCAATGTAAGTGGAAATTTTTTGATGACTAAGCGTTCTAAATATTTAATTAAAACATTTCAAACAGCGATTTCGAGTTCAAACGTTCATTAATATATGTAAAAATGACAAGCTTCTAGACACTTTTTTATAAATAAAGCATTTGAAATTGTACAATATGGATTCAGAAACCTTTAACTTTGTTCAATTTAAAATTATGCCATGTGAAATTTAAGTATGAAAAATATATATTTTCAATCTTGTTTCGATTTGATTTGAATTAGTAAAAATGCAGTCATCAAAAATAGCATTTTAAAATTCGGGTTTCTAAACTGCTTACATTTAAACTTATTAATTTCTTAATATTAGCATTTCGAACTCAAAGGTTAAAACAATTCGTAAATTAAAAATTAAACCCTTATTCTTTAATATGCTAAAATGTCCAAAAACATTCATACAGTTTACATAAGATTTGATGAAATTATGGGAATGACAACTGAATGTAAAGACCAAAAAAAAAACTTTTTTCAGACTATTACATAAAAAATTTGACCAAAATTACAGAAATATGTGGCTATTAATCACAATGTTTCAGGAAGTAGAAAATATAAAAAATGTATGTGCTTATGGAAAGAAAACCATTTGTTTTTATGAATTCCGTACGTATTCAATTCAATTTAGAACTTTATGAAACCTAAACGAATCTAATACTATAACATAAATAATTTCAAACCTTTGAAATAGAAATATTTGCCTTCTATAATGTTTCCAATCGTTTTCAATTGGGTATCCCTTATTCTGAGTTAGGGGTTAAGTTTCCACAGCAGCATTTTTATTTTGCAATTTATTTTTCACAAGCGGTTTTTTATTCAGGCAAACAAATAAATTTCAAGAATATGAAATTAAAAAGAAGTAAATAAATTTTTTACAATAATATATCGACTAAGTCAAGCTACCTACTCGACAATCATACTACATCACTGTCACATCGTTAAACGGTATGATTTTTACATGCTATTAATCCATATACTTTTAACTTTTTATTCGGTATACCCCCTAAACATTATATTTTTTTGTACTTGAAACTTTTGTTAAATTACTAAAAATTTAATATCTAACCAATAAACACGTGCGCGTCATGTGTGTTACAAACGAAAACTGCAGCGGGCGTATTGCAGTCAAGTGCATTTACTCAATTCAATCCGATTGGGAACGATTGAAACAATTAGCAACAATTTAAACCGATTCAACTTTTGATTACTCTTAATCGTTATTAATCTTGTCCAATCGATTATTTCTAGAAGGGTTACTAGTAAGGCCGTCTGCTGTTTGTTTACTGTCAAAATAAAAGAAAAGTCGACCATTTGATATTCTAGAGAAAAATCTGATTTTTCTAGACTCTATCAATTTTCCAATTGCATCGGTGTATTCATCGATGGAATATACGGTATTGAGTTGATTACTATAGCTTGATCCTTTTTTGGAAACTGGTCTCTAACTACGGCTGCCTTATAACTTTTTGGGGGGAAGTAACGTTGATTTGAGTAGTAATGGTGGGCTTAGTTGCACTTTGGGACACTTTTGGTTGGGTTGTCATCTTAAACCAGAGGTTGCACTCCAGTGCAACACTACCACAAAATCCCCACTGTGACTTCACAGTTGCTGCACTACTTATGCGTACCACAATCCAATTTGTAATATATAACAAACCGTCTCATCTAAACACGAAGCACAAGGAAAGACGTCTGAACACGAAAACAGTCGAAAGTCTACTTGAAGTTAAATATTGTTTAAGTAAGAAAATATCATTATTATTCACTTTTTTATCTATATTTTAAATAACCCTATTACAATTTCATAATTTAAAGAATGTTTTTGATGTTTTGAAATAATCATCTAAATTCAATCTTCAAAATTATGTCAATATGTTTTACGTTTTTATGGAATTATTTTAAAAGGTTATTAATACTTCAAATTTGCATAAAAATTTAGGGTACACATTATTGTAATGTTTCAATGAAAGTAATTTACTACTGCTTTTTATATTATGAACTGATTAACTAACTATTGAATGATTGATTTTCTTTCAAAAAACGGAATATAATTTTTTTTTTCAATTAAGTCGCATCAATGGATTATTGGCTATTGATTATATGATCAAATTAATTTTTTGTTCAGAATATCTCCATTACAATCATTTCCTCACAACAAAGTGATATCCCTGGAATATCCCTAGCATATCCCGACAGACTACTGGATATCCTGAAAAATGTCCCAAAAATCGCCCGGGATGTCCTTGGCATATTCCAAGGATATCGAGATTTCCATCCCGTACGATATCCGCTCAATTTCCTGTGCGGGATATACACATTTTTTGCAATGGAATCCAATATTTCTGAAATGGATATTCAGTAAAATATGTAGAATGCCTGAAAACATCAAGCTTTACAAACATCCGTTTGAAAAAAAACACTTTGTACAAATCTCGAATATTCGGTTTCTTTCAAAATCCTATTTCAGTATAATTATCCAAAAATCTTTACCGGGAATGATTTTTATAGCCATTAACAGTCTACTTGTTTGCTGTTATTTCTGTTGCCTCTAAATTGTTTAGTTTAGATATCGCCCTTTTCAACAGCAACATCAGTTTTTATGATAAAAAGCAATCAAACTAATATGTACCGCGTTGGTTTGTATAATATAAATGAGAATAGATTGTAATCCGGCATATATATTCGAGCAATTGTTGACTTTCGTTAAATTGTCACTTATTACTGCGTGACAGTTTTCGCACACTGACAGCCATGATGGAATTTACCTGATAGTGACTTTAGGGGGGGCTTTACCATTATTGTATTTTATAATGTTGCACTTTATATCAAATCTTGGGAACATCCTTGGCATATAAAATTGGGATATAATTGGGATATCCTGAGGATATTCTAAAATATCCTTGGTACATTCCAGGGACATCGAGATTTCCGCCTTGTAGGATATTATTTGCGATATCCCTACGATCTCCTGGGAAATGCCCACGATATCTTGGTGACGGTTTTTTCTAATTGTTGTGATATTGGAAAATGACTCTCCGAATTGAATTTTTAAAATTATATGTACATATATTTCAATGAAAATAATTCTTAAATTATTTTTATGTTTTTTACTGTTTAATTAATTATTATTTGATTCTCCTAAAATTTACATTTTCTAGAATAAGTTAAAAGCTTATAATTAATTAAATTTAAACAAAGACAAGTTTAAATTTAAAAAATATATGAAGCGAAAATCATTTAAATGTTTCAATTACAAAAAAATTCAAGCTCTAAATTATTTTAATTTTAAATGAAAACGATGGTTTAATCCTCTTTTTTTTGTTTTGAGATGATTGAATATTTGTTTAATAATTCTGTTAAAACTTAAATTTTCTGGAATTAATTCAAAAGAAACAAAAATATTCAGCATTTAAAGTTCAATTAAAATTTTTTTCAAATACATAAAATTAAAGATACAGTGAAGCCCTTCAACAGTCCTCCCTTCGATAGCCCTTCTGAGAATTGACGTCGCGCCGCGGATGGTATTAACAGGTGCTGCGGGGGGTGCGCGGTGGTTACTCAGGCGTGGAAAAGCAGAAGCGTTGCGGAAAGGCACTCGACCCTAATGGCCTACCTGTGTAAATGCGTCATGACGTTTCGCTAATTAACTCAAAGCAGGAGCCACTCGCAAATTACATGAAATGAATTGTTTTTAGAAGAGTTTCGACGCCAGTAAAATTTTTGAAAATTTGCCTTAATTGAAACAAGGGTACGCGCAGTTTCGATTGACATGATTTTTCTCTCATCAGTCTACTGAGACTTTATGAGAGATGAGATTCTCTCGCAATTAGCATTTTTCCCTGGAATAGCAACAAAAAAAAAAAAGGTTCAATTTTCAGAATGACTGAATACGCGGAAGGATCGTTAGTGGCAACGAAGATGGTCCAAATTTTATCATTACAGGATTTCGCAAAAAATTCTTTATCGCCATCCTTTTTTTATTTTCGATGAGTCGAAAAAGATTCATAGTTTGATCGAAAAGGTTGCTATTGTCAAAAATAAGTTCCCTCTTTTGCAACAAGATTACGCCCACCCGCTCGTAGCTTCGATAAAATGTTTTTCACGGAAAAAGGCAGAAATGCATTTTTGATTCGATTTCGTAATGCTCCAGTCACATCAACGATAATGTTAATAACTATACCTTTCTTTCTTTGTCTGAATCCATACAAACGAAAGAGCATAAAAAATGAAGCCACCACAAAATTTTTTGTTGAAAGAAGGTCAATTCGGTCGCTTGGTCAAAATGGTGACATTTTAAATAATTTTCCGTGAAAGCGGGGGCACGGGGACAGGCAAGCTAAAATGGGGAGATGTCCCCGTGAACGGGGAAGTCTGGTCACCCTAGCTAAACTGTTGAAAATAATACATTTTTCATGTTTTCTAAATCTGCTCTATTCAGTTAGAAAAAAAATGGACAGCAACTTTATGCAAATTGATAAATAAGAGTCTGCAATATCCACTTATTATTATCTTAATATTATTTTATTCATTTTTTTTCTTGGTTCGGTAATTCACTTTCGCGAATGTTGATAGTTACCCCGTTAAAAAGTTCTAAAATTGTTACATATGTAATTATCTATAACAAAAGGTTATAGTGTTATAGAAAATCTGTTACATTTAGACGACATAACTGTTACGTAACAAGACGAGAACTCGGTTGAAATTCTAACTATTTTGTAATAAATTGATTTTTTTAGATTCACCTCTTTGGTTATAAAACTATTCCATTTTTTTGTTGGAAATTAGTCCTTTATGAGTGGAAGGTTGAACTATTCGATAGAAAATTTCTTCATTTGATTAAAAGCTCGTTTAATTCAATTGGTAAAACATTCTTTTTTTGGTAGACATTTTTTTAGAGTAGAAATGTCATCGTTCTTGGCTAAAAATTATTTTTTGTTGTTGAAAGTTCAACTTTTATTTTTAAAAATTGGTATTTTCGATTTGAAAATTCATCTGTTTTCGGTTGAATTTTAATCCTTTTCGTTTTGAAATTCGACCATTTTGTCGAAAATGCATTTTCCTAGGTTGACAATTTAATCAAGTATTTGCTACTGTCATTTTTTAAATTGAAAATCCAACTATTTTGATAGAAATTCGTCCTTTTGGATTGAAAATTCATCTTTTATGGTGAATTAGTCATTTTTATTAGTTTAAAAGAAACTTTTTGAACGAAAATTTAACTGCCTTGAAAAGTGTGACTCTGTGTAAAACTTGAACTATTTTTTTAAATAATCTTTATTCTCTTGAAATTATATTATTCCATTTTTGTTGGACATTTAACCTTCAATAGTTGAAAATGAATGTCCTTTGTGAAAAATGCATCTTTTTTTATATGAAATTAATCTTGTTCGTTGAAATTTCATTTCTTTTTGTTGAGGATTCCACTATTTAGCTTAAAATTTGTTTTATTTGTTTAATTCCACTAGATAAAAAGACGTCTCATCTTTCTTTACCAAAAATTAATTTTTTAGTTGAACAGTCTAATGTTTGGTCTAAAATTCGTCCTTTTGGAAAATTCAATTACTTTGTACAATTTTTTTTGCAGGTTCACCTTATTGGTTGGTAACTAAACTATTTTTCTTAAAAATATTTTATTTTAATAACAATTAGGTTTTTATTTTAGAGTTTCACAATTCCATTTTTTGAAGAAAATTTATTCATTAATAGTTGAAAATTCATGTATTTTGTGAAAAATGTATCATCTTGGTTAGAAAATAAGGCATGTTAGTTGACATTTTATTTTTCTAGTTGACAATTCAACTATTTTGTTAATAATCATTTTATTTAGTTTAATTCAGCTATTAGTTAAAAATTCGTCTCTTGCTAAAAAATGAATCTTTCTTATTTGAAAATAAATTATTATGCATATTGAAAATTCAACTGTATGGAACAAATTCGTTTCTTTTGCCTAAAGTAAATGTAAACTGAATTAATAGAATCCAATGAGAAAATCAAATTATTTTAAGTTGGAAAGTCTACCATTTGGTTCAGTCAAATAGTAGAATTATTCTACTGGTTGGCGGAAAAAATAATGAATTAATTAAATATGCAACTATTTTATTAAAAATTCATCTTTTTAGTACAAAATGCAACTGCTTGACTATAACTTGATATTGTTTTTTAATAATTAATTTTCTTTTTAAAAGTCACCTCTTTGTTTTAAAATATAACTGTTTTATGGAAAAATAGTTTTTTATTTTTGGGTGAGAATTAGGTTTCTTTGCTTCAAATTTTAATATTCCATTTTATTTAGAAAATTTAGCCTTCGTGAGACGAAATATCAACTATTTGGTACCAAATTTATATATTTTGTTAATTTATTGTATGTTTAATTCAACTAGTTGAAAATTTGTCCTTTTATAGAAAATTCATTTTTAATAATAGAAAACTCAATTATGGTACTTCAAAGTGAAGTTTTTAATTTTTAATTCAACTTTTTCTTAATTTTTTTTTGTTTTACTTTTTTGAAAATTCAGCTTATTTGATATGAAATCTTTTTTGGTTTAAAATTTAACAATTTTTATGGAAAATCAACATGTTCCGACTTGAAATCTTATTATTGCTAATTTGCAAAACTATATAAAATAATTAAATGACCTAAGAATTAAAATGAATAATCAATTAATAATAAATTAATCTATTGTTGAATATTAAAAAAAAAATGGTTTTCATATAATTTTTATTTTTGGGGAGTGGGGGATAAAAAGCTACCGACCAAAAAAGTGGGGGAACGGGGGTCAAAATATATTAAAACTGGTACCGTAGTTTACAGACGGCCCTTGGATGTAAATCGAAAAATTTGAATTTGGCGCCCTTAATACTGAAACGTTGTTTCCCTGCTTATTTTAAAATTGCCCAAAGTTTGCAAGATTGGCAGCAGTGGTCTGTAAGGCGTTATGGCACCGGGCACTGATATTGATCGAATGTTACATTTTCTTCACATTTTTTACATATTCTGGAACTGTTCATTGCGGTTGAACTTATTTCTATATTGCAAAATATATTTTTACATCTGTATGCAAAGTTTTTCTACAAACTTCCATCCAGGTAAATATAAAAAGTGTGGAATTAATCATCACGTCCTACCGCATGTCTCGACATTGACAGGTCTGTCAAATTGTTTATTTTTATTATTTTTACAAGTTTTTTTTACAAAATTTCACAACGATGACGTTTTTTAAATTTTCGGAGTGTGTTTAGTGTTCAGTAGCAGTGTCAACAAACACTTCTGCGTGAATAAGTCTCATTTTATATCTAAGAATATATTTTTTTAACCTCAAAAAATTGCTCGGCAACCTCGGCAATAATCGCTATGATCTTATCAACTAAAGTTAGGATATAAATGTTAGTTTGAAGTGTTCAAAGAAGAAGGCTCGTTTATTTTAAATAATATTGAGCTTAGTATCTTAAGATCTTTGTGAGATACGTGACATTACATTTTTTTATGATCTTCGGCCTTTTTGGTTAAACATAACCTCTTTTTTCTTTGTTCCTTTGTGCTTTTGTACCTTTCAATCATTTAAACAATTTAAGAGTGTTGTGTTATGAAAATTGTTTCCGCTGCAGCTATAAATGATTTAGTTCCTTTGGAATATTGAAATTTATAGAAAAAATGGGTGTTCTTTTCAATATTTGTCTATTTTGATGTATATTTCTGTAAAATTTCGTTTTTATTCAAGAATTCCTGATTGCCCACAAAAGTGTTTTTATAATAATAATAGGTATCCGTGAATAAAGTTTTTTAATTAAATTTGTAAATATTAATTGAAAATTGACGTTTGAAAGGATATCATTTCATTTTAAGCATACATTTTACATCTTAAAAATCACATAATTTTAAACTAGAAACATTGGACATTCATAAACCTTCAATAGTAAAATAGAAACATTTTTAATTTCAAATCGTTAAAATTGAAGAATTTTCAATTGTCAGTCATGAAAATTGAACTATTAAAATAAGACGTTAAAAATTATGTACCTTTAAAATGCAATCTTAAATATTAAAATTTTAATTTTGAACATTTAAATACAATAAAAAATTATTCAAGTCTTAAGTTTTACCAAAAAAAAAACGGTCATTCTGATGATTAACGTTAAAAAATGCATAATTTTGGAACATTTTCAAATAAAAACTCTTCACTTTTGGTCTTCAAAATCATTTAAAATTAATAATTTTGATTTATATATGTTCGAAATTGAAGAGTTATTAAAAATCTAAATGATTGAAAAATTTTCCTTTGTAGATAATATAAATTAATGCGCATATTTCAAGAAAGCGTTCAAAAGTAGATCACTTTAAAATAAAAATATTCCAAATTAATGAATCTTTATTTCGAAATCATAAAATGGAAGAATTTTAAATTTATTCATGAAAATTGATAAATTTTCAATTCGAAATCTTCAAAATCGAATTATTCTTTCAAAAACTATTAAAACTACATACCTTCAAAATATAAATCTTCAATATTGAATAAGTATCAGTTCTGTATTTTGAAATTCAAGAATTTTTAATTGTAACTTCTAAATATCGTAGAAATTAGAATTGAAAATCTTCAAAATTGAAGTCTTTTTTTTTTGAAAATTTAAATTCAATACAAAATAATTATAGTCTTAAGTTTTATAATTGCAAATGCGGTCATTCTGATGATTTGCATTGAAAAAGTCTTCATTTTTGAAGATTTTGAATTAAAAAGGCTTGAATTTTAATCTTCAGAACGCGCAGAGCTACATAACTTTAAAATATAAATCTTAAAAATGGGCTAATTTTAATTCTGTATTTTAAAACTCAAGAATTTGAAAGTAGAACTCGTGAAAATTCCAGAATTTAGAATCGAAATGCTTCAAAATTGAAGTGTTTTGATTTGAAAACGTTAAATTTAATTCGAAACTATTTAAGTCAAGTTTTACAATTGAAAATTCGATAATTCCGACGATTTACATTTGAAATGTCTTTATTTTGGAAGATTTAGAATTGAAAGGGCTTGGATTTTGATCTTCAAAATCATTTTCAGAATTTTTATTTATACATGTTCCGCATTAAAGAATCTTAAAAATTAAGGAACTTTCCATTGTAAATCTTGAAAATTGGAGTTCGTATATTCCAAAAAAGCGTTCAAGCTTACATCATTTTAAATTATAAACATTCCAAATTAATGAGTCTTTAATTGAAAATCATCAAAATGGAAGAAGTTTAAATTGCTATTCGTTAAAATTGATGAATTGGTAATTCGGTATTTTCTAAATTCAAGAGTCTTGAAGCAAAAAAGACGATTCATTTTAGAACGTAGATATTTTTAAACCGAAAAATCGAATTTTCAACAAAAATTTCATTTGCAACCTAGAAAGATAACTGTTCTACCAAAATAGATTTATTTTCTACCAAAAGACCAATTTTCAACGACATATATCAATTTTTAACCAAATCTATTCAATTTTCAACTAAAAAGATCAGGTTTCGGCCAAAAGGGTAATAATTAAATTTTTAGTTTCAAATTTTCTTTTCAAAACAAAAAAAAAGATTAATTTTCAACTAGTCGAAGCTAACGAAAGAGGACGAATGTTTGACAAAAAGTTCAATTCTCAACCAAGTAGTTGAATTTTTAACAAAATAAATTACTTTTCTATAAACAATTTAATTTTCAACCAAAGGTGGAACATTTACATTTTTAGTGAAAAACATTCATTTTTAACAACAACAATTAAAAAAGTTTAAGTAGTTGAATTTTCAATCATTTAGTTAAATTTGCAACCAAAAAGAATAATTTTCTACAAAACATTTAAATTTTCAACCTGAAAGTATGACTTTCCAACAAAAGATTGAATTTTGAATTAAGCTGATGAATGGTCAAAAAATCAAATTAATTTTTCGTAAAGTTGTTCAACTTTAAACCATGCAGTTATTTTGTCAACAACCACAAAATATGAGCTCTCAACAAAATATGTGATAGTTGACGTTTCAAAAAAAATGCATTTAAAAGTAAAAGAGTTAAATTCAACTGTAGAAGACGAATTTCCAAAAAAATTGTTGAATCGTCAAATAAAACAGGTTAATTTCCCAAAAAGCAGTTGAGTTTTTAACCCAGAAGGATAAATTTTCAATAAAAAAGAATAATTATCTAGCAGAAAAAGACGAATAGTTCCATTTTCAGTATAAAAATGTTATGTTCCACCCCAAAATTCCCCAAAAAATGTTTCGACAAAGTAGGTAATTTTTCAACCAAAGAGATGATTATTTAATGCAAAAAAATGAATTTTGAACAAAGTAGTTCGAATTTTAACCAGAGTTAAATTCGTAATAAAAAAAAGATTATTTTGTAACCACTTAGTTAAATTTTCAACCAAAAAGGTTAATATTCTACAAAACGGTTACATTTTCAACCTGAATGTATGTCTTTTCGACCAAAAAGTTGATTTTTCAACTAAAGTGATGAATCATGAACTAATGAAATGAGTTTTTAAGAAAATAATTCACGTTTACACATAAACCAAGTAGTTTTTTTTCAACAGAAGATATGAATTCATAACGAAACACGTAATAGTTGATATTTCAGTACAAAAAAAAGAATTTTATTCAAAATAACAAAGGGATAAATTCCAAAAAAGACGAATTTTCAACAAAATAGTTGAATGCTCAACTAAAACAGATTATTTTTTAATCAAGCTGTTGCATTTTTAATTAAAAAGGGTGAATTTTTAACCAAGAAGTATAATTATTTACCAAGAAAGATGAATAATTAAGTTTTTGGTTGAAAAAATTAATGTTCAGCCAAAAATGAAACGTTTTTTGAACAAAATATTAAAATTTTTATCCAAAAAGATCAATTTTCTACAACAAGGTTAAATTGTCAACCTTCAAGTATACAAAAATGTAGAAATGATTTTTTGTTTGATGTTGATTTTTTGAATTCTCAACGAAACATGTAATAGTTAATATTTTTAAAATAAAAGGATTCAATTAAAAATAAAAAACCGCTATGTTAAAAAAAAAAAGAAAAATCTTCAACAAAAGAGTTGAAACCTCAACTAAAACAGATTAATTTGTAACCAAGCAGTTGTATTTCTAACTAAAGTGAATGAATTTTGTACCGAGAAGAATAATTATTAACCAGAAAAGATTAATAGTTTAATTTGCAGTTTAAAAACATTAATTTTCATCAGAATAGTTTTATTTTCAAGCAAAGAATGTAGTTTTTAATGAAAAAAAAATTATTTTAACAAACTGGTTCAATTTTCAATCAAGTAGTTGATTTTTTTTTTACAAAAAAAAGATTACTTTTTAATACAATAGTTTCATTTTCAATAAAGTAATTATTTTTTGAGCTAAATAATTGTTAACCTAACGAGATAAATTCCGAACCAAATAGTAGACTTTTCGACAAAAAATAGTTATGTTTTCTTATTGGGTTTCATGAATTCAGTTGAGAGTGAATTTATTTTTTGACCGGGAATTAAGAAAATTTTTAGGAAAAAAATATGTCTAAGGTTGATTTCAACAGTTTTTTAAATAATCAGTAGAATTTTTTTTAAATTATGATATCGTTCATTTTAAAATACGTAATTCGAAAATCTTTCACTTTAAAATTTTTCTATTTTTAATTGTTAAGCGTACATTTTAAATCCAAGAATTTTAAAATGCAGTTTCAAAGACTTAAACAATTAAAAATTGGAAGGTCTTAACATCCAAGGCTTTTGATAAAAAAATATTCATAGTTAATTCACTGTTAATATAAATTAATTAATGATTTTTAAAATTAAACTGTATTTTAGGATTATAAAGTGAATAATATTTGATTTTACAACATGATTCAGAATTAGTTTACAATTTTCGAATTTCCAGATTTTAACGTTATGAATTAAACTGTTTAACTTGGACAGTCTAATTAGTTAAAAAACGTAAACGCCTGATCGAAACTTTACAAAATATTCTCTATTTTAGAATAACTTTAAAATAATATATTCATAATTAATGTCTTATTATTTAAGAATATATTTTGAAAATTACAATTTCAATTGTACTTTTAAAAAAAATTTAATTTGCAAGTCAAATTGTTGCATGTTGATGCATAATTAACAATTAAACATCTATTATTCTTAGAAAAAAATCGACTAAGTTAAGGTGATATTTAGAAGTTTTCAAAAATTCTAAATTAACTTAAAATTCGAAATGATTTTAAATAATTTAAATCGGCAAAATCCGGCTATTCGTATTGAATTTGCGGTATAAATAATCTACCGCCTTATTTAAAGCCAAATATGGATTTAGGCAGGTTTCGAACAAAAAATGTAACGGCTCTTTAAGAATTTTGAAAGGCAAAGCATTTAATTATTCAGAAGAATAAAAAACATTTTCTAGGATACTTGAAAATGATTTGTTATTTTGAAAAATTTATTTTAAGAAAATATTTAAAAATATTTAGAAAGATTTACAAAATTATCAAAACTAAATGTGAAAGATATTAAGGAAATTTTTGTTATCTGGCAGGATTTAAAAAAAATATTAGGAACATTTTTAAGAAAAATTGGAATCATTTTAAAAGATGCTTAGAAGTTCTGAAAAAATGTTAACAATAATTTAAAATTTGAAAAAATGTAAAACAACATATTAATGTTTCAAGATTTTTAAATAAAAGTTTTGACACATTTGAACTATTTAAAATAAAATTAATTTATCTTTTAATTTAAGAAGTGATTAGATTAAGATTGATTGAATATTCGGTGCTACATGTAAGTTTTACACCTACCCTCGCCTTAGTTTAAGAAGTGTTTAGTTTGTTAAAAAAAATGTAATCATTAAATTTTTAATGTTTCTAGCTTAAAATTGTTTAAAAGTATATAATTTTGTAAATTTTTACATTCATCGATTAATTCTTCAATTTAGAGCATCAATCATTATAACGTGGAATTAGTTTTTTGTAATTAAATCTGAATATTTGAACTCAATAATTTATAAAAGTTAAAAAAATTTAATTTTTAAAAATGTTCAGTTGAAAAGTGTTGGTATCTTCCATTGTATACATGTAAATTATTGAGCACTTGGTATAAAATTTTTGATTTAAAAAACTTTTATGCTTCAGTTTTAAAAGTTTAAAATTCAAAGTCTTCATTTAAAGAGTTTTAATTTGCTGCTCAGTTCTTATTATTTCAAATAAAAATAAAAAAAATTGGCTTTAGATTTGGATTTTTTTAAATTACATTGACCGTGAAAATCAAGGCTATGCATTTAGCGGGAGACGAGAATTCCAAAGTTAATTTGAAATGATACATGTGTTGTTGAATAAATGTTGAAGATGTCTTCCTAATTTTCCTAGGCATTTAGCAGATAAATGAACACTTCAAAGGACACATTGGATGATGATCAAGATCCAGATTATGCAGGTTTGGTGCCAAATGATCAATCGCAGCAACAGGCTTTCGAAGAAAATGGTAAGAGAATTAAAATAAAATTGCAGCAAAATCAAATTTAATAATAATTAAATAATACTTCGTATAACTTATAACTTTATTGTATTTGAATTCTCATTCTTCAGGGGATCTTCTTATAATGATTCGATCTTTTTACTATCATTCTATAAACTAATTTGATTGTCTAACAAGTTTAAAGATGAGCCAATTAAAAATTATAGAGAGCTTTGATTGCTTCTAATGGTACATTTTCTAACTTTGAACGCTTCTAATTTTTAAATTTTTGAAATATTTTCAACATGATTTTATTTTTTTATATCAAATTTTTAAATCGTAATTTGTTTAATGTTGAATAGCAGTGTTGGGTTAGTTACTTTTTTTGAGTAACTAGTTGCTAAGTTACCTAAAAAGTTACTTTCTTCACTTCCGTAATTTTATAATTTAAAAATCAAAATAACCCAGCTGATAATTCATAAAAACTTAAATTAAAAAAAAAGTATGCTCAAAATATCCTGCAGTATCAGATTTTGAATTGGTTGTGTTTTTGACAAAAATATTTCCAATTTCGAAGAAAACACTTTTTGTATGATTCAATTTACAGGGTGCTCGCTGGACCATGAAATCTGTAATTTTAGACCGAGAAAACCTGCAAAATGACAGTGACTTTATTTCTTGGCCGGGAATTTTATAAATTAAAAAAAATCTTTCCAAGTTTCATTTCAACAGTTTTTAAAATAATAAGTTGCATTTTTATTTTTTAAAATAATGATCTCATTTATCTTACAATGCTTAATTCGAAAATCTTTCACTTATAAATTTTCTATTTTAGATAGAAATTTGAGATCATATATTTTTCATTTAAAGAATTTAAAAATGCAGTTTTAATGACTTGAAAAATAAAAAATTAGTAGCGTTTGAAATCGAAAATTTTGGTTAATTTAATTTAATATAATAATAATTTAATATAATTTAAGAATATTCAGATTACAACGCTAAAAATTAAATTGCTTCAATTGTAAATTCGTAGTATTTAAACAAATATAAACGTCCGACTGAAATTTTATAAACTATTTTCAAATTTAAAATAACTACAAAATAATATATTCATATACAGACTTTTATTAAACTTAAAATATTATTATAGTCTTAAATTTGTAAATTTAAAGGTTGAAATTTTTTAATTAAGAAAAATAAAAATTGCCTTATATATAGAAATATTTGATTTTTCATTTCAAGTCAGTAATTATAAATTAAATATTCAAAACTAAACAAAAAAATAAACTTTGAACGTTACCATTTAAATTGTTCTATTTGAATAAATGTAATTTCCAAGAAAAATTGTTGAATTTTGATATATAATAAGTATTACACATCTATGGTTCGTGGAAAAAATTCGAGTAAGTTGAAGAGATATTTAAAAGGTCTAAGAAG
The DNA here is from genome assembly GCF_010883055.1 of Belonocnema kinseyi. Taxonomy (NCBI): domain Eukaryota; kingdom Metazoa; phylum Arthropoda; class Insecta; order Hymenoptera; family Cynipidae; genus Belonocnema; species Belonocnema kinseyi. The sequence goes on from NC_046666.1 coordinate 58,675,969, forward strand.
ATTAAAAGTTAATTTAAAATTTGAAATAATTTCAAATAATTTAATGTATTTTAGTTTGAAAACTTAATTTTAAGAGAATATTTAAAAAGATTTCCAAAATTGTCAAAAATATATTTGGAAGATTATAAGGAAATATTTTTTATTTTTTGGGACGTAAAAAAAATGTTGCGAAGAATTAGAATCATTTGAAAGGATATTTAGAAGTTCTGATAAAATTAAAAAAATAATTTAGATTTTGAATAAATTTGAAACAAAACATTTAGATGTTTCAAGATTTTGAAATAAAATTCTGATGCTTTTCAAGGATCCTTGAAGTATTTAGAATGAAAATAACTTTAATTTTAATTTCAGAAGTGTTGCTTGTTTATAGCAAAATTTTCATCGATCAATTTTAAATATTCCTTACTTAAAATTGAATTAAATAATTTGCAGTTCAGGTTTGATTACTTCAAATGGAAAATTGTTTAGTTTTTGTGATCGAATTTTCTGATTTAATTGACTGTGAAAAGTGTTTTCAAACTTGTTAACAAAATACGTGGATTTGAAAAGAAGAATGGAATTTCCGAACAATAAAAAAAGATTTTTTATTCGAATTTGTGAACCAATCAGTGGTATCATGGAGTTATTTTTAACAAAAAAGATTATATTTTGTTACCAGAAAAAATGAAGTTTTAAATAAAAAATAACACTTTTAAACAAAATAGTTGAATTTTTAATAAAGGGGATGAATTTTGAAATTAAATTATAAATCTTTAACCAAACAACTGAATTTTTAACAAAGTAGTATAACTTTTAAGAGATGAGTTTTCAAACCGAAATAGTTGAGTTAAAAAAATATATATTTTCAACAAAAATATGATGAATTCTCAAAGAAAAATATAATATTTGATATTATTTCAACCAACAAAGATTTAAAATCAATCATAGTTGAATTTAACCAATAAAAGATGAATTTTCTACCCATAAGTGACCCGTAAATCTCTCTCAATAGGAGATATAAAAAAAGTAACTTCAAAGTAACTAAAATTACAATTGCAATTTACTGAATAAATCGTAACTAACTTAACCCATTAAGTCTCAAAACGAAGAAATTTGTCTCTTACGTTTGAGCTTGAATATTTTTATAAAAAAGGCAAAGAATTTATTGCAAGATACTCTTTTATACTATTTTCGGGTATGCTCTAAACGATACAAGAGTTTAAAAAACGGAAAATATTGATTTTAAATTAATAATTAACAAATTAAAAAAAAAAAATTGTAAGCAATTTTTTATTTAATCAAAAAATAGAGGGGGAAGGAATTTTTTTACAGTCGCAAATATGCATAAAAGTTCAGATATTTTGTGCACGTTTGTTCATATTTGCGACATTAAAAAAATTCCTTCTCCCTCTATTTTTTGATTAAAAAAAAATTGCTTAAAAAACATTTTTTTGATTTGTCAATTATTAATTAAAAGTCAATATGTTTCGTTTTTTAAACCATTGCATCGTTTAGAGCATACCCGAAAATAGTAGAATAGAGTATTTTACGATAAATTCTTTTCCTTTTTTATAAAATTATTCAAGCTCAAACGTAAGAGAAAAATTCCTTCGTTTTGGGACCTAATGGGTTTCGGATGTACCCTACATACAATCAATCTAAAAAATTGTCTATTTTGAAAATGATTTATAAAACCAACAAAAAAAGATTTATTATTAATTTCTGTAAATCTTCTATTGAGAAATCATACAAGAATTATTGTTTTAAAAAAATCATAGTTTGAATTTTAATTAACATTACAAATATATAATTGTAGAGAATCCTTCAAAGAATAAAATGAGGCCTTAATCATTAGATTAAATAAAAATTGTAACTTTTCCCTAAAGAGAAAGGAAAAACTAAACCTTTAAATAATTACTGTTAAATAAACAATTTTAACCAGAATTTCTTTTTTCTGAAGTGTGCTCAAGCCTCCATCAAGATTTACAAAAATTAATAACAGAACTTTTTTTGTCGATTTTATAAAGAATTTTATAGATAGGTAACTTTTGAGATTGATTGTACCTAAGAAGTCTTTTAAATCTCTAGAAATCTTTAAAAACATTGGAAATTCAATTTTCTTTCAATCTTGTAAACTTCTTGAAAGTCCCTTGAAATATTCGGTAGTCCTACAAAGTTCTTTGACATTTCTAGAAATTTTAAAAATCTCTTAAAATTATTTAGAATATTTTTAAATAACGTAAAATTTGTGTAATCCTTTAAAATTTTGTAAATTTCTTCATACTCTTTGGATTCTTTGGAAATATGTAAGAACTCCATTAAGTGAAATTAATTTTACTCACTAAACCTCCCTAAAAATTCATTGAAATACTTTTGAATATCTTAAAAAAATGTTTATTATTACGAATCCCTTGTAAATTCTTAATTTACTAGTTACTTTTTAACATAGTGAAGAATTTACCCTAAAAGTTCATGTACCTGAAGTTCTGAACGTTCAAATAAACGAAATATTTTTTACAATTCTATTTTATCCATAAATATTGTTTCAACTGCAATTTAAAATATGCATTATAATTTTCTTATACTAAATATATTATTTCAAATATAAATTAGGAAACATTTTAGTCATTTTTATAGTTTAAAAAGTCATCAGTAAAAAAAAAATCGTTCATTTGATTGTCCAGAACTTGAAGCACATTAAAAGTTCGAAATAACGTAACTTTTCAGTAACTTACTTACTTTGTAACAAGTTACTACCCAACTCTGTTTAATGCTAGATAGGATCTTTTAATTTATTTTCTTTTTCAACCCAAACATTCAATAAAAATACAGGGAATACATGTTTAATTAAAATATACAGCTCGCGCAAACACAGCGAGGAAGATAAACGCGATCGTCGAGAAAGAATTTTCGAAGGAGATCGACACGAAGGAGAAAGAAGTCCTTCAAATTCAAGATCGTCTCGACGACGCGCTGAAGACTCTACACCTTTTGCGATATGCAATCGTCACCGATTTCTACAATCGCAAGCAATGTCAGGTGCCGGAAGTTGGCGAGTCGAAGCAGACTCGAATTCATCCAGCAGTGAAGAGACTCATTGGAAAATCTCCTCGCGTCACAAGAACTCAGTTTATAAATGTCGCGATACCCTCCACATCTAAAGATCCTCGTTTCCTGGATCCAGAAACAACTCCCTCAACCTCGAAGTCTGGTTGCGAATTTTCCGAATGCGAGAACAAGAATGTGAATTCTGAAAAGAATTCGAAGGAGCAAACTGCAAAGCGACCACACCCTGACACCAGCGGACGAGAACCACCAAAGAAAGTTCCTCGTTATGTTCCCCCAAAAAGTGCCATTCCGGAACCACCGTGTCCATCGAGAGGCGTTCACCATAAAGTGAGAAAACGAATTGTTGTGGGAAATATTTCAAAGTGGATTCCACCGGATTGGAGAGAAGATGCGGCTAGTCACAAGTGGACCATGTATGTGAGAGGAAGTAAAGGAGATGCTGATATTGGCGACTTTGTTGCTAAAGTTAGATTTTTTCTACATCCGAGTTATCGGCCGAACGATGTCGTGGAGGTCACGTGAGTATTTTCTATTTTTGTTTAATGAATAATAATTTAATTTAAAGTAAATATAGTCCTGAGATTGCCACTTTTTTCAGAATTAGAAAGCATTACATTTTTTTTTCTTACATTTTTTTGAGTTTGAAAGTTATACCCTTCCGAAAAAATTTTAGAGGAAATTCAATATAGGCTGACAATGATTTTTCTATAATAAATTTCATATAATTTTCTTGTGATCTAACGCGATTTACCTAACGCAGGATTTCAAATTATTTCAAGGGATATGAAGGTACTTTAAAATTTTAAAGGATTTTAAGTTATTTAACAAAATTTCAAAGAATTTTAGGTAAAGATTTTTTTCCTATATTTTTTGAATTTGAAAGATATAAGGTAAACCGACCATTACTGGGACAGCGTAAAAAATATGTCTAATACTGAGACAATAATAGCTATCGTTGAGAATCTTTTATATTCCAACAAAATTTGCCATTTTTTGTTATTTCAAAACTTTCTGTGTAACTTTGACAGCATTGTATCATTGAAATTTACTACACTGAAAGAAAAAGTAATATTTTTGCACATTTTTAATACGTTTAAGAATAAAATTCATAACTTTATTAGAGATATTATTTATTACGTAATTGCGTTTCCATTGCTGAGACGGTCACTTTCTCCGTGTTTTTAATTAAATTTCGCAGTATTATTTTAGTGATATATTAAAAAAAATGTTTATAAGACACAACCTTGCCGTTTAATTGATTATTTATTCTAAAAAGGTTGTTCAAAGTAGTTGATTGAAACCTCCAATTCTAACCTCAATGGTTCCCAACTGCTTAGGTAAGTAATGTATTATAGTATCTAATAAAGTTAATTTTTAAATCAAAATTAGTAAGTATGCATTAAAATTCAATATTATAGATTGATATGAAATATTAATAAGAATAATTTTATCAATTTACTTTTTAAGATAAATTAAGTAAATTAACTTTTCTGTTGAAAATTTATATTTTAAAATTAAAAATATAACTGTTTTGAACAAAACTCAAGTACCTGAAGTTCTGAACGTTCAACTGAACGAAAATTTTATTGACGGCTTTGTAAACAAGCAATAGTGCTAAAATATTGATTCAATTTATTTTGTAAAAGCAGATTACAAAATAAACTTCGAATGCATTATTTTAATTATAGTTGGAACAATATTTGTTCATAAAATGAAAATGGGAAAAAAAATGTTGTTCATTTGAACGGTCTGAACTTCAGGCACATACAAAACTCATCTTTTTTACTTGAAAATTCAACAGTTTGGTTAAATTTTTTTTTATATCTTGACTGAAAAATGTTTTTTGATTTATATTTGAACTATTTTCTTGAAAATTCGTCTTTTTGATTCGAAAATGTATCTTTGGAATTATAAATTTCATCTTTCTTGAGCAAAAATGCAACTGTGGTTGAAAATTACTCTGTTTAGGTTGAGGCTTCAGCAGTTTGATTGGAAATTCGTTTTTTTTTTTAGTTAATTCGTCTCCTTTCAATATGCAATTAAAATCTTTTTTGGTTAAAATATCAACTATTATGTTTTTCTATCAGAATTTAACTTTTTTGGTTAACCTAATACTTCAATTTTCTAACAAATTCTTGAATTTTCAAACAAAAAAGACTAACTTTCTACCAAAAAAAGATTAATTTTGATCAAAAAATATAATAGTTAATATTTCAAACGAAAAAGGTTTTAATTATAAATTAAGCATGACATGCTTTTTTAAATAAGTAAGATTTTTGATTGAGAAAGGAAAAATATTGTAACCAAATTTATGAATTTTCGACTTAAATAATACCATTTTTAACAGAACAGTTTCATTTTTCTCAAAGAAAAATGTAATTTATAGTTAAAATGACAAATTTTCGAACCAAAAAGATGAAATTTCAACAAAATAGTTGAATTATTAATCACAACAGAATTTTCAGTCTATAATATTTTAAACCAAATAATAAAATTTGTTACCAAAAAATAATTTAAATTGTTTAAATACATTTTTAAATTTATGTATTCACTTGAATTAGGATGAATTCTAATTCAAAATTTACTACCAAACAGTTTAATTTGAAAGTAAATCGATAATATTAGTCTATAATATTAAATTTTAATGCATACTTACTAATTTTATTAAAAAATTTAATTTATGAGTTATTATTAAATTACTTACCTAAGTAAGTAAGTAAATTACTTACCTAAGCAGTTGGTAAAATTTGAAGTTAGAATTAGAGGTTTCAATAAACTACTTTAAACAACTTTTTTAGAATAAATAAATAAACGGTAATCACAATCAATTCTTGCTTTTTGATGTATTCTGTGATAAATTAGAAGTAAATTGTGCCATTTTATTTTGATAAACCTCATTGGATTTCCCTTGTCCCAGTATTGGCTTCTTTGGTGTTCCACTGGAGGATATATTCCAAAATTCGTGTCCCACGAATGAGCGATCTCACTAGCTTTAAAAATATCCATTTATATTAGTTTACTATAAAATTACTAATGTATTTTTCGTTCTAATCGATCAAATAATGTCTTAGCCAATTTATATAACGGTTCTTGTACTAAAAATTCCAATTCCCCATTTAAAAATTGTGCTTATTTGGGTTAGCTTTTCTTTACTGTCCCAGTAATGGTCAGTTTACCTTACCCTTCCGAAAAAATATTGTAGAAAATTCAATATAGGCTTCCAATGATTTTTCTATATAGGCTTACAATGCCTTTTCTATAATAAATTTCCTATAATTGTTTTGTGATCTAATGCGATTTACCTAACGCAGGAATTCAAATTATTTTAAGGAATATGAAGAAACTCATGAAATTTTAAAGAATTACAAATTTTTTTAGTTATTTAAAAAAATTTCAAAGAATTTTAAGAAAAGATTATTTTCTTTTTTTCGAAACGTTTAATTCAAAGTAAAGTTAGACCTAAGATTTCCACTTATTTTTTCAGAATTAGAAAGTATTACATTTTTTCCGACATTTTTTTGAGTTTAAAAGTTTTACCCTTCCGAAAAAATATTCTAGAAAATTTAACATAGGCTTCCAATGATTTTTCAATAAAAAATTTTTTATAATTTTCTTGTAATCGAATGCGATTTACCTGACGCAGGATATTAAATCACTTCAAGAGATATGAAGCAACTCATAAAGTTTCAAAGGATTTAAAGGATTTTAAATTATTCAAAAAAATTTTTAAGAATTTTATGCAAAGATTATTTTCTATTTTTGAAATTTTTAATTCAAAGTAAATTTAGTCCTGAGATTGCCGCTCCTTTTTCAGAATTAGAAAACATTACATTTTTTCCGAAATTTTTTTGAGTTTGAAAGTTGTACCCTTCCGAAAAAGTATTATAGGAAATTCAATATGGCTTCAAATGATTTTTCTATAATACATTTCCTATAATTTTCTTGTGATCTAATGCGATTTACCTAACGCAGAATTTCAAATTATTTGAAGTTGCAACTATAAATAATTTAGTTTCTTTGGAATATTGAAATTTATAGAAAAAATGGGTGTTTTTTCTCAATATTTGTCTATTTTGATGTATTTCTATAAAGTTGAGTTTTTATTCAAGAATTCCTGATTGTCCACAAAATTGTTTTTTTTTTTTTTTATAATTGTAATAGGTATTCGTGAATAAATTTTTTAAATTAAATTTGTAAATTTTAATTGAAAATTGAGGTTTGCAAGGATATCATTTCTTTTTAAGAATATATTTTAAATCTTCAATATTACATCATTTTAAACTAGAAACATTGGAAATTCATATACCTTCAATAGTAAATCTCAAAAATAGAAGAATTTTTCATTTCAAATCGTTAAAATTGAAGAATTTTTAATTGTAAGTCATACAACAAATTGAATTATTAAAATAAAACGTTCAAAATTGCATACCTTTAAAATATAATCTTAAAAATTGAAGTTTTAATTTTGAAAATTTAAATGCAATAAAAAATGATTCAAGTCTAAGTTTTACAAATCAAAAACGGTTATTCTGATGATTAGCATTAAAAAATGCATAATTCTGGAACATTTTCAATTGAAAACTCTTCACTTTTGATCATTAAAATCAATTAAAATTTAAGAATTTTGATTTATATATGTTCAAAATTGAAGAGTTATTAAAAATCCTAATAATTAAAGAATTTTCCTTTGTAGATAATGAAAATTAATGCGCAGATTCCAAGAAAGCTTTCAAAATTAGATCACTTTAAATTGAAAATATTCGAAATTAATTAATCTTTAATTCGAAATCATAACAGTGGAAGAATTTTAAATTTCGAGTCATGAAAATTGATGAATTTTCAATTCTAAATAATCGAAATTGAATTATTCGTTTAAAAACGATTAAAACTACATACATTCAAAATATAAATCTTCAATATTGAATAATTTTCAATTGTATATTTTAAAATTCAAGAATTTTTAATTGTAACTCCTAAATATCGTAAAAATTATAATTGAAAATGTTCAAAATTGAAGTGTTTTGGAGTTTGAAAATTTAAATGTAATACAAAATAATTCAATAGCAAATTCGGTAATTCGGAATTGAAAGGGTTTGAATTTCGATCTTCAAAATCATTCTCAGAATTTTTATTTATACATGTTCCGCATTGAAGAATCTTAAAAATTCAGGAACTTTCAATTGTAAATTTTGAAAATTGGAGATTACATGGAGGACAGTCTAGCCACTTTTTTCAGAATTAGAAATCATTAAATATTGTTCTTACATTTTTTGAGTTGAATAGTTTTTTTTCCAGAATTGGAAATCTGTTCAACGGGTTTGTAATTGACTGTTATGGTCATTCTAGCCTTACGAAAAGATATTATAGGAAATTTAATATGGAATTATTTTCCTGTAATAAATCTCTCATAAACTTCTCGCGATTCTAATGCGATTTATCTGTGACAGGATTTTAAATTATTTAAAGGGATATGAAGGAACTCACAAAATCTCAAAGTATTTGAAAGATTTTAGGTTATTTAAAAAAATTCCAAAGAAATTTAAGAGATTTAAAAAATTTCAAGCTCGATTTAAAGAGATTTCTAGATGACTTTGTGAAACAATTTTAATGAAATTAAATTTCAAGGGATTTCAGGGATTGAAACAAATTTTATTTCCAGGAATGTCAAAGAATTTTTTAGGATTTTCAAATAAATTTGTAGGATTTTCAAAGATTTTGAAGGATTTTATAAGACGTCCATTTATTTCAAAGGATTTGTGGACCGAATCCATTTCAAATCAGGCAGGGTCCTACACTTAAAATCACAATATCTTCCGGAGACCAAAGATTCTATTTTTTAGATGGAATTAGACGATAGTCCGATTTGCAAAAGAAAAATGTTTCAAAAAGTTATACGTATTTGAATTTTGTGTTTTTTTCTTCAAAAAACTCAAATTTTGTCATTCAACCTCAGTAACTGTTCACTTAATTAAGATATTTATTATGTTCTTTTGGATTTTAATAGCGTTAGTCGTGTTCTTTTAAAACCAGCCGGAAAATTACAAAAATGTTTCAAATTATCAAAAAAAAAAAAAACCCACCTTTAAATATTTTGCCAATTTTTTTTTGAATTTGTACTTTAAGAGTGGAGATATCTTGTAAGTTTGGTGTTTGCTAAATAACTTTTGTAGCCAGGGGAATTCTTTTTTCTTACAACAGAATTTTCTGCTTTTCCTTGGAAACAATGACAGATACGAAAAAATGTTAAGATAAAGGTTTGCACTTTTAAAAAAGTTGGATCAAATATGTCTCTGGTTGTTTTTTGGTATTTTTCATAGTTCGCGAAAGAAAATTACATTTTTAGGGGAAAGAATTCTCCCGAAATCAAAAATGGGTTAGCCCGCATGATACTGATAAGATGCCTTTCTTCTATTTATAAAATCTTTTAAAAAATATATAGAAGAATAATTTTCCAGAAATATATTTGATTATTTTCTTCAAATTTTTCAAAAATGTCAAGAGATTTAAATAGTTTCAAAGAATGCCAAAGAATTTTGTAGGATTTCCAAAAATTATGAACAATTTTATAAGGAGTATCAAAGAATTTTGGAGAACTTACAAAGATCTCAATCGATTTTATATGACCCTTATTTACTTCAAAGGATTAGTGGTATTTTAAAAGATTTCCACGTTTTAAGAGATGTCTAAAGAACTTTGGATAATAAATTAAACTAAATTAAATTTCAAGACATTTGAAGGAACTTTAAGTAAGTTCATAAAATTTACTGAATCTTTTAGCATTTCAAAGATTTCTAGGGATTTTAAACGAGTTCTGCTTATTTTTACGAATTATTACGATTTTTAAAGGTTATAATAGATTTTAAGGTATTTTAACGAATTTATAGAGAACTTTGTAGAGTAAAATTAATTTTATTTCAAGGGATTTTTTACAAATTTCAAAAATGTCAAGGGATATGAAGGGTATACCAAAATTTTAAAGGATGTAAAAGGCTTTAAGCTATTTAAAAATATTCCAAAAATGTTGAACTAATGTCAAAGAATTTTGTAGGGGTCTCAAAGATTTCAATGGATTTTTTAAGGTCTTCATTTGCTTCAAGAAATATTCAGGATTTTAAAAAATTTCCAAACATTTTAAGGTATTTCTAGAGAACTGTGGTTACACAAATTTTACATTTTTTAAAAATATTCTAAACAATTGGAAAAGATTTAAAAAATTTCTAGAAATGTCAAAGAACTTTGAAGGACTGCCGAATATTTCAAGGGACTTTAATGAATTTTGCAAGATTGAAAGAAAATTGAATTTACAATGGTTTTAAAGATTTCTAGGGATTTAAAATACTTTTTCATGTAAATTTAGTGAATTAATTAATTTTTATTTTTATTGAAGGAATTTTATATGATTTTTGCTTATTTGAAAGAATTATTACAATTTTTTAAGATTTCAGTGGATTTTAAAGAATTTTAACAACTTTCTGTAGAACTTTAGGAAATAAAATAAATTTTATTACAAGGGATAATTTAAATAGATATTAATATAATATTAATATCAATTTAAAATTAATTATGATAACATAATAGCGTTTTCAATAATGTAAAGTAGTTTTAATGAATTCCACAAGATTTTAAGGGATTTGATAGGAGATTTGACTAGTTTCAAGAGATTTCTAGGGAACTTTAGGGAATAAATTATTTTAATTTAATTTATTTTCAAGGGATTTCCAATGATTTCTACAGATTTTTATAATATTTTCTCGTAGGGGCAGTTTGGAATTTTGCATGAAAGTCGGTTTCGTCATTTTCGTTAATCTTATTTTTTCATTTTACTTAATTTATTTTTCAGAGTTTTTTTAAATACTACATATAATTATTAAATATTTATTGCTAATAATTATTTTTAATAACTTGGTCATTAACTCAGGGCCTACCCACATCTTTTTTGACAATCTCAGGACAAAGTAATTTTTAATAAAACTATTGAAACAATTAAAAAACCGTTTTTCTTAAACAATTTTTGGAACTTCTACAAGGCATTTGAAGTTACGTGTTTTGTGAAACTTAAAAAAAGGAGGTTATTCTTTTTTTTCGTGCAAAAATCTAATTTTTAACAATTACAGTTTTAGGGGAATGTTAGAAGAATGCTTTCTTCGTTATAAAACAAAATCGAAATACTGTATTGAAAAAGGGTTTAAGAAATACATAAAATATTTTTCTTTGTAGTATTTTTATTTATATTTAATTTTTACATTTAATTTTTATTTATAGTTAATCATTTGGTTCAAATATATAGATTAAGGCGGCAATACGTAGAAGAGGAATTTTTATTGTTTAAATGGGATCTGTAGCAAATCGTAACTCTGTTTGAAATAAGAACTAAGGATATTTAACTTCATTAAAAAATTCTATTTATTTAAGTTTAAAATTACTTTCCTTTTATGTTTGTTTAAGATTTAGCCTTATTGTTTATATGAGAAAATGAATTAAATAAACAATTAATCATATAATTTATTTAATTTAATGAAACAATTCATTAATAAACATGTCTTAACATTTTTGCATAGACATGTTTTCTGGGCAGAAATAACATTTTCTTTTTAAATTTAAGATCTCCACCATTTCACTTATCAAGACGAGGATGGGGCGAATTTCCTTTACGAGTGCAATTGCATTTTAAAAATGCTTTGAACAAACCGATGGATATAATTCATCACTTGAAACTCGATCGCACATATACTGGTCTTCAAACATTAGGTAATTATTAATGTACAAGATTTATACTAACAGGGAAAACCGAGAAATGGTCAGGAATTAAAATAAAGCGGGAAAAATACAGGAAATAATCGAAAATAAAAATCTGAGCCGGGAGACACACTTAAAGTTTGGGGAAATTTGATTTTTTTGTTAATTTTAATAACCATTTCAATGTTTATCCTTTTCTAAGTTGTAATACTAATTTTCTGCATCATGAATTTTGTAATTTAAAATAAGTACTTCTATTTAATAGTCAAGTTTATTTCTAAATGTTCCTAAATATTATTGATCAAAGAGACAATTTTAATTCTAAATGATTTTTTAATAATCTGAAATAATTATGTTTTTAAAACTTCGCTACTATATCAGAAGGGTACAAATGATTCAAGTTTTATATTAAAAGATTAATTTTAATTTCTAAAGATTTCAAAATATGTCGAAAAGAATCTGAAATATTTTAAGACAACTTTTTTAGTTAAATTTTGTTCAGGAGAACTAAATTATTAAAAAAAAAGTTAATTTCTGAAGAAAATTTAAAATTAATAATTCAAAATTTTCTGAGAATGAAAAAAATATCTGAAAGGTTTGGACTAATTTTTAAAGATTTTGAAGATCTTTAAAAGTATTAGCAAAAATTTGAATCATTTAAAGAAAAGGTATTTAGAAGTTTAAAAATATTCAAAAATAATTTTGCAATTTTGTAAGATTACACAATTTTAGAAGAAAATCAATTAAGTTTTAAAAATATATAGTAATTTTAAAATATTCAAAAATAATTCATAACTGGGAAACATTTTTAAAATATGTTATACAAATTGTAGATTGTTGAAAATTTTTAACATAAAGTTTGAAAGCGTTTGTTGGAAATTTTAAAAGTGCCAAGGGAATTAAAAACTAGCTTTTACAAAATTTTAGAAATATTTTGAGTAAGTTTGAAGGAGGTTTGAAAATTCTTCTCTTACTAGAAATTCCAATTTCTTCGATAAAAGTGCAATTTCTTGCTTGAAAATTAATTTTTTGATTGAAGATTCAACTGTTCTGTTGGAAACGTCCTTTATTGATAATTTCAACTGCAATTTGTTATAAATTCATTATATTTTCGTTGAAAATATAACTATTTTCTTGAAAGTTGTTGAAATTAGTTTTTATTATAAAAATTGAACAATATTTATATTTTTCGATGAAAATAGATATTGATTAATTGAAAATTGATGTATTTTGATAAAAATGAGTCTTTGTTTAAACAAAATTAGTGTTGTTGGTTTAAAATTATTCGTTCGGTAAAAAATGCAATTACTTGCTGAAAAATTATGTTTGTTGATGTTAATTCATATTTTTGTTTTGAAAATTCAATTGTTTGGTTGAAAATTCAACGCTTTTCTGGTAAATTCGTCTGTTATGGATGCATTAAATTTTTTTTATTTAAAAATAAAATATTTTATAGTTCAAATATCAACTATTACATTTTTGTTGGCAGTTCATGTTTTATGGTTGAAAGTTGATCTTTTTCGTTAAAAGTTGAATTACTGCGTTAAAATTTATTTTTTTAAATATGATTTTCCATTCTTATTTGAAATTTCATTTTTTTATTTGAATTTTCATTTTTTTGTTTGAAAATGTAATTATCTTGTTAAAAATTCTTGTTTTTCCAAAATAAAAAAATTAATGATTTTGAAAAATGAATTCTACGAGAAACCTGGAAAAGATTTCAAATTATTTCCCAAAAGTTCGAAAAAGAATACAGAAGATTTTAAAGCAAAATTTTGCAGTTTTTCAAGATTAAACAATTTTAGAAAAAAACAAGTTAGTTTAAGACATATTTAGTAGTTTAAAAAGATGATAAACTAATTTAAAACTTGCAAACATTGATAAAATGTAGATTGTTCAAGATTTCGAACAAAAAATGTAGGAGCTTTTGTAGAAAATGAAAAAAATATCAAAGGAAGTCAAAAATTTGCTAAATATTTATGAGAAAAGAATTATTTAAAAAATTAATTTCTGAAGAAAAATGTTCAGAAATTGAATATCTTTAAATATGTACTCGTAAGAACAAATCTAGAAGATTTTAGAGCTACTTTTTATCTAAATTTAAAAAAAAAATCGAGTTAAATAATTCGAGTCAGTATAAAAGAGGTTAAAATATTCTTCTATTGGTAGAAATGTTACCTTTTGAGTAAAAATGTAATTTTTTGATTGAAAATTAATCTCTCTTGGTGGAGAATTCAACTATTTCGTTTAAAATTGGTGTATTTTTATTGTTGAATTCAATTTGAATTTATGTGTACATTCATTTTTTTCTGTGAAAATATGACTATTTTATTGAAATTGTTTTTTCAACAATTTATTTCCTAACTTAAAATTGGACTATTTCCATTTTTGGAATAAAATAGATATTTTTTAGTTTCAAATTTATGGTTTTTGATCAAAATTCGTCTTTTTTGTTACGTAATGAATGTTCTTGGTTTAAAATTGATCCTTTTGGTAGAAAATTCAATTATTGGATGAACATTTTTTTTATAATTCATATTTTTGTATTGAAAATTCAACTATTTTGTTAAAAATTCATTTTTTTTTTAATTGAAAATTTTGCTTCGAAAAATGAATTTTAAGAGAAAATTGGAAAAGATTTAAGATGATTTCCCAAAACTTCAAAAGAATATGAAAGATTTGATAACATATTTTTCAATTTTGCAGGATTACAAAAGTTTAGAAAAAATTCTAGTAAGCTTAAGAGATATTTAGAAGTTTTAAAAAGATTAAAAAATAATTCAAAACTTTTAAAAATTTCAAAAAAATTAAAAACAAAATGTAGATTTTTCAAGATTTCGACAAAAAGTTTAGAAGCTTTTTTTTTTAGAAATTTTAAAAAATGTCAAGGAATTAAAAAACTTACTTAAGATTTCTTAGAAAATTATAAATTATTTTTAAAAATTAATTTTTAAAGACAATTTTTAAAAAATTTGGAATATTTTGGAATAAATTTAGAAGATTTTAAGGAAAATTTTTATATTACAAGATATTTTTAAATTTTATCAATAATTCGAGTCAGTGTACAAAAGTTTTGAGATATATTATTTTAGTAGAAATTCCATCTTTTTGGTTCAAATGCAAGTTTTTACTTGAAAATTAATCTGTTTTGGTTGAGGATGAAAATTAATATTTTTTATTTGAAAATTGATGTAATTTAATAAAAATTAACGTTTTTTAAAAGAAAATTAATTTTTTGGTTTAAAATAAATCCTTTTAGAAAAAAATTCAAATACTGGTTAAAAAAATATTTGTGTTTTGAAAATTTAACTGTTTGTTTAAAAATTCAACTATATTGTTGAAAATTCGTCTATTATGGATAAATTCAACTTTTTAAAAATTAAAATCAAAATATTTTTTGGTTGAAATATTACATTTTTATTGAAAATTCATGTTTTATGGTTGAAAATTTAACTACATATTTGTTTAAAGGTTGAATTACTGCGTTAAAGATTTATTTGTTTCAAGATGATTTACCATTTTTATTTAAAACTTCATTTCTTTGTTTGAAAATGTAATTATTTTCTACAAATTCGTTTTTTTTAAATAACAAAAAAATGTATTTTGAAAAATGAATTTTAAGAGAAAATTGGAAGATTTTAAATCTTTTCCTCAAATTTCGAAAAAGAATATAAAAGGTTTGAAAGTAAGGGTTCAAGTTTGCATGATTTAAAAATTGTAGAAAAAATGTAAGTAAGTTTAAAAGATATTTAGAAGTTTTGAAAAGATTAGAAAATAATTTTAAACTTTTAAAGACTTCAAGAAAATTAAAAACCAAATGTATATTTCTCAAGATTATGAACAAAAAGTTTAGACTGTTTTTTACAAATTTAAAAAAAATATCAGGAAATAAAAAAACTTTCTTAAGATTTCTCAGAAAATTTTAAATGATTTTTAAAAATGAATTTTTAAAGACAATTAAAAAAAAACTGAAATATCAAGGAATAAATTTAGAAGATTTAAAGGTAAATTTTTATATTAAAAAATATGTTTAAATTTTATAAATATTTCGAGTCAGTGTACAAAAGGTTTGAGATATCTTATTTTAGTAGAAATTCCATCTTTTTGATTCAAATGCAATTTTTTACTTGAAAATTAATCTGTGTTGGTTGAGGATTCAACTATTTTGTGGAAAATTCGTCTTTTATTGATAAATTCAACTGTAATTTTTTATAAATTTATTATTTTTTGTTGAAAACATAACTATTTTATTGACATTTCTTAATATTAGTTGTTGTATCTAAAACATCAACTATATTTCTTTTTTGGGATAAAAATGAATATGTCTTAGTTGAAAATTGATGTATCTGGATAAAAAGCCGTATTTTTTTAAAGAAAATTAATTTTCTTTGTTTAAAATTAATCCTTCTAGTAGAAAATTCAATTACAACGCTAAAAAAATTTTTCTATGCTCATTCATATATTTGTTATGCAAATTTAACGCTTTGGTTAAAAATCTAACTATTTTGTTGACAATTCGTTTGTTATGAATAAATTCAATTTTTTAAAAATTAAAATCAAAATATTCTCTAGTTAAAATATCAACTATTACATTTTTGTTGACAATACATTTTTTATGGTTGAAAATTGAACTATTTGGTTAAAAGTTTAATTACTGCGTTAATGATTTATTTTTTTGAAGCTGATTCACAATTTTTATTTGAAACTTCATTTTTTTTAAATGATAAAAAAAATTATTTTGAAAAATGAATTCTAAGAGAAAACTGGAAATTTTTTAAATGATTTTATAAAATTTCGAAAAAGAATATAAAAGGTTTGAAAGTAAGGGTTCAATTTTGCGTGATTTCAATATTGTAGAAAAAATTTAATTATATTTAAGAGATATTTAGAAGTTTTGAAAAGATCAGAAAATAATTTAAAACTTGTAAATATTTTTAAAAAAATTTAAATAATATGTAGATTTTCCAATTATCCAGACAAAAAATTGTGATATAGTTTTTAATTTTTTTCGTATTAGCGATTACTTATTGATTGTTTATTCAAGAGTTATTAAAAAAACTATTTAAAAAATTATTTTAATACTAAGTGAACCTTATGCACTATTCTATATATATATTAAATAATTAATTATAATAATATAATTTTTATGATATATAATAATTATGTATAATACAATCAGATTTCGGAATTACTCTTCAATAATTATTTTTTAACTAATTGCTAATACCAAAGAAATTAACATTTATTTAATTTTATATTTACAACCGAGAAAAAAACATGGAATTTAGTGGGCCAAAATCAGTGGACATCCTGATAATTAATTTTATAAACTAATTTTATATCATCCATTTAAAACAGTGAATAAATAAACTATATTGAACATAATTTAAAAAGATTTCAATATTTTTATTGGACGTATGTAATATTTTCCCTTTAGGTTCCGAAACATTAGTTGACGTATGGATTCAAGTAAGCGAACCTCGCTCGCTTCCAGAATTCATTCCTGACTCCTCGAAAAGCAAAAAGACTGATTTAATTGAGTCAATTGGCGTTCCTGCAAAAAAATCGGATTCAACCCGAGAAATACAGCAAATTTCGAGACTCGATGATAGCCCATTAACAAATTTAAACATAAAACAAGAGCCTGATATTTTGGAAGGGGAAGAGGAAATTTCTCATTCAAAGTCTTACGTACTGATGGATCATGACTATTGTTACACCTCTTCCAAATATCTTATCATAGAAAACAATAAAACAATCGCCCATTTACCAAACGGTTCGACAGAATCTACTTTGAAAAATGGTCCAATTTCAATGCTAGGAAATGTGAAAAATCAGCATTTAAATGGATTAGAAAATAATTCAAGCGAAGCTCATTTAAATACGAACAAAATTAATATGCAAGAATTTGCAACTACTATGAAAGACTCTCCGGGAAAAATGCAGCCGCTGAAAATTTCAATTCCGCAAGCTTTCGAGGCTCAAACTAAAAAGCAATTTTTAGTCTTGAAGAATAAGGACGTGGTCCCTGTAAATTTTGATCCAAAATCGAAAATTCTACTCGATTCTGCGTCAATCGAAAAGAGGGTAAACGATGTTAGTAGTAAAAAGCAAAGACAAAGTGGAGAAATCAAGTCTCAGATGGAAAAAGCCTTGCACAAAAATAGTGAAAAGTCCAAGTTGCTCAAAATAAATGCTTCTAATAGCATTTTGTTAACTGCGAATTATAGTGAACCTGCTTTGAAACTAGCTGATTTGTCAAATCCACAAAATCTTGGTGAAAATATAGCTTTGGAGAATTTAAGAATTAAAGCTGAAACGCCGAATTCTTTCAAGTCGGATTCTGATTATAAGGATAAGTCCAGATTGGGGAAAATGAAAATCACTTTAGGAAAGGATAAGGGGAAGATGAATAAAAAGGAAATATATGAGGGAGTTATGAGGTAAGTGTAGAAAATTTATAAAAATTTAATTCAATGCCGGAAAATGACCGGGACTTTACTTCTGATCGCATAAAAGTTAAAGTTTTTATTATTTTAATAATTTTGTTTATTTTAGAAAAGTTATTTCTATTTTAACTACTGGCGTAGATTTTTCAGGCTATATCAGTTTACTCTAATGAAATCATAATTTATTATTTTCCACTATAAAAAACACCTTTGGCAATTTTTTTCTCTGTGAGATATTTTTCTCTGACGTATGTTTGATAACGGAATTGATGATATTTCAAACGTACGTATCAGAAAATGTTGTTTCGTGCATTACTAATTCATTTTTCTTTAGTTCAAAATTCAAATACTTGGTTGCAAGTTAAACTGTTTTGTTAAAAGTTTATTTTTGTTTGTTTTTAAAGATTCATCATTTTAACTGAAAATTCATCTCTGGTTGAAAATGTAACTACTTCGTTGAAAATTAATGTTTTCAGTTAAAAATTTATCCTTCAGTAGAGAATTTAACTATTTTCTTGAAAATCCGTTGTATTGGTTTTTTTATGAGTTAGATTTTTAACAGGAAATTTAAGCAATCTATTTTTCGTTGAAAATGTATCTTTTTTTAATGAAAATTCAAATATTTGGTTGAAAATTTATATTTTTTATTCAGCAATTAAGCCACGTGTTTTAAAATTGATGCCCATTGTTCAAAATTCGCCTTTTTTGTAGAAAATTCGTCTTTATGGATGAAAGTTCATATTTTTTGTGTAAAATTCAATTATTCCAGTTGAAGATTCATAATTTTAATTGAAAATTCATCAGTTTGGTTGAAAATGAATTCCTTCAACTGAAAAATTTATATGTCCATTCTGGTTGAAAATGGATCTTTTCTTGTTTAAAATTCAGCAATTTGAATGAATATTTACCTTTTTTAATTGAGAATTCAACTGTTTCATTGAAAATCCACATATTTGATTAAAAATCTATTTTTTTTTGTTATTGAAAATGATTTTTTTCTTTGCAAGTTAATTATTTTGTTTTAAAATTCTTCTTTCTGGTTCAAAAGTCAAGTGTTCTGGTTAAATATTTGCCAATTCAGTTGAAAACCCATATTTTTGGTTGTAAATAAAATTAATTGGTTGATAGTTAAACTGTTTTGTTAAAATTAAGATTTTTTGTTTGAAGATATATCATTTGAAAGAAAAAATTCATTTCTTTGGTTGAAAGTGTAACTAATTTGTTGAAACTAAATTTTTTCAACTAAATATTTTACTATTCCAGTATATAATTGAATTATTTTACTGAAAATCCATTTTTTTCTTTTTGTTGAAAATTGATCTTTTCTTGTTCAAAAATCAACGATTTGGTTGAATACTGTATTTTTTTAATTGAAAATTCAACTATTTCATGAAAAATGCGCGTATTTTGTTAAACATTGATTTTTTTGTAGAAAATGATCTTTTTCTTCGCAAATTAGTTTTTTTGTTGAAAAATTCTTCTTTTTGGTCAAAAAGTCAAGTATTTCAGTTAAATATTTATAATTTTAGTTAAAAATTCATCTTTTAGGTTGGAAATAAAATTACTTAGTTTAAAGTTAAACTGTTCTGTTAAAAAATAATTTTCTTGTGTGAAGATTCATAATTTTAAATGAAAATTTATCTATTGTTGAAAATGTAATTAATTTGTTGATCAATTGAATATTTCGTAATTTTAGTTGAAAAGTCATCTGTTTTGTTGAACAATAATGTTTTTAACTTAAAATTTAATTATCGAATTTTTGGTTAACAATTGATCTTTTTTAGTAAAAATTAATTATTTTTTTGTTGAAAATTTAACTATTTCAGTTGCAGACACATTGTTTTAGTTGAAAACTAACATTTGTGAATTAAAATTCAACTATTTCAGTTGAAGATTCATCATTTTATTTGAAAATTTATCACTTAGTTAGAAAATTGAACTATTTTCTTGAAAATCCGTTATTTTTGGTTGAAAATTAATTTTGTCAATTAAAAGTTGAACTATTCCATTTTTGTATTAAATTGATAATTTTAGTGTAAAATTTAGATATTTATTTCAAAATTAATTAATTTTTCAATTTTAGTTGACCGGAGAAGTTGAAAAATTTGACCGGGAAATGACCCGAATTTGAAATTGTCCGCTGAATCGGCACCCTAAATACGTATACTATTGTTTTTCGAATGTTAACCGTATTTTTTGTTTGTCTTTTTTTTAGATCAATAGACGATGTGCGATTAAGTGATACTTTAGGCCTCGTTAAATTTATAATGCACAGATTGCCTCTTGTCACCGAAGACGCATCCGTTCCAGAATACAAAAGGTTGCATCCTTATGCTTGCAAAAGTGTAGAAGAATTTTTAAGTTACAATATTGGAAAGCAGAGAGCCTATGAGGTATTTATTAATGAATATATACGATATCTTTATGAAAAAAGTAATGTTATTGTTAAAATCTATTAAATTTTTGTGAAATCGTTTAAATCATTGAAACATTTCTGAATTGTTTGAAGACTTTGCGAAATATTTTGAAATATTAGGGTTGCTACAGGTCAGGAAATTTCGAACAGCCCAGAAAAAGTCAGGAATGTCAAGCAAACCTTAAAAGAGCCAGGGAAGTTTCTTTAAACTGAACTTGAAGTTAGTCTTATTATTTTTTTCTGTATATACAATTTTTTTTAGAAGTAATTCCTTTCTGGTTGAATATTCAACTGTTTTGTGGAAATTTCGTCTTTTTGGGCGGTGAATATTCAACTATTTTGGTAAAAAATGTAAGTGTTTTGTTAAAAAAGAACTTTTCTTTTGAAAATTCATATTTTTGGTTTAGAAATTTATATGTTTTGTAGAAAATTCGTGTTGGGTTGAAAATTCGACTATTTTAGTAAAAACTTGAACTATTAGGTCGAAAATTAACTTTTCGTTGAAAATTCATATTTTTGATTTAAAAATGACATTTTTCTTATAGAAAATACGTCTTTTTGACATCAAAATTCAACATTTTTTTAAAATGAAAGGTCTTAGTTGGTAGAAAATTGAACTCTTATTGAAATTTCTTGTTTTCGGTTTAAAAATACATCTCTCGTTCTCGAAATTTCTTATTTTTTTTGTAAAAATGTAACTCCTTGGCTAAATAAATAATTTTTGCAACTTCATCTTAAACTATTCCATATTTGGTTGAAAATTCATCTTTAAGTTGAATATTCAACTAATTTATGAAAATTCATATATTTTATTAAATATTCATCTTTCGTGATTAAAAATTTAACTATTTGATTGAAAATTCGTTTTTTTTTTGTAGAAAAGTAATAGTAAAACTATTACATTTTTCGTTGAGAATTCATCTTTATTTGTTAGAAATTGAATTTTCGTCGAATATTAATGATTTAAAATGTAAATTTATCTCTTTGGTTAAATACTGAACTATTTTGTTTAAAAGTCGTTTTTTTTACTGAAAATTATTTTTTTGCAACGCAAAATTTAGTTTTCAGTTTTGGTTTAATTGTTGTTTTTTTTTATTGAAGCTTCATTTCTTTATTTAGAAATTTATGTTTTTTATTAAAAATGTACCTATTCCATTTTTGATTGAAAATTCATATTTTTGTTTGAAAATTAATTTCTTTGGTTAAAAATTTAACTGTTTGGTTGAAAGTTTGTCTTTTTTAGTAGAAAGTTAATCTTCGTGGTCGAAAATTTAACTAGTTGGTTGAAAATGCATGTATTTGATTAAAAATTGGTCTTTTTTGGTAGAAAAGTAATCTTATTATTTTAAACTTCATTTTTTTAAATAAAAAATTTAATTTTTTGTTTAAGATTGAACTTTTTTGTTCAAAAAATGTTTGGTAACTGAATATTTTACTATTTTATTTTTGGTTGAAAATTAAACTTCTCTAGTTCATCTTTTTGGTTAAGAAAACAACTATTTGCCTATAAATTTGTTTTCTTGGTTGAAGATTTATCATTTTTGTTAAACATACATTTCTATGGTGGAAAATTAAACTGCTTTATTAAAAATTTGTTTAGCTTTGGATAAAAATTAATTTTTTTTTAAAGTGAAAAAATGATTATTTCATTTTTAATTTAAAATGTACCTTTTTAGTTTAAACTTAATTAATTTGTTTGAAAACTCGTAATTTTTATTCATCTCTTTGATTAAAAATTTTAGTCTTTTATTGAAAATTCCTTTTTTTGT
The DNA here is from genome assembly GCF_010883055.1 of Belonocnema kinseyi. Taxonomy (NCBI): domain Eukaryota; kingdom Metazoa; phylum Arthropoda; class Insecta; order Hymenoptera; family Cynipidae; genus Belonocnema; species Belonocnema kinseyi. Next base: position 58,698,387 of record NC_046666.1, read on the forward strand.
TGCTGAAAATTAATTGTTTGAACTGAAAATGTATTAATTCCAGTTTCTGGTTAAGAAATTGGCTTCTTGAGTTGAAAACTCAACCATTTTTTTGAAAATTGATAAATTTTTAGCAAAGAAGGTTAATTTTCGAAAAAAAACTGATAAGTTTCTTTCGAAAATTAACCTTTTTTGCCAAAAATTCATCTCTGGCTAAAAATTTCACTATTTTGTTGACCAATTTGTTATTTTCGGTTCAAAATCATTTTTAGCTGAAACTTTATGTATTTTGGTTGTTAAAATTCGTCTTTCTTGGTCGAAAGTTAATATTTTGGTTGAAAAATCAACTATTGTATGAAAAGTTAATCAATTTTGTTTAAAAAGAATTACCTCTGAGCTGCAACACATGCGGATTTACAATTTTTTTAGTAAACATTTTGCGCCAATCTTTAGGATAAATTTTGAAAGCATTTGTTTGCATTAACATTATTGATATTTTAGGGCTGAGTTTATTTCTATACCTGAAAAAAGTTGTTAACTGTCCGGGAAAACAAAATTTGGTCAGGGAAGTGAAGGGAATTTTGGAAATATGATTTTGTAGCCACCATGAATGTTTAAAATCTGTTAAAATCTTTTGAAATTTTAAAAAACTGTTTTGAAATCTAACGGAATCTGCTTGAAGTATATATAATTTTTGTGAAAATATGGAGGTTTTTCTAAAATCATTGAAATATTAAAAATATTTGTGAAATCTGAAATCTTTTGAAGTACTAGAAGTCTTTAAAGTCTTTGCAATCTTTCGATTGAATTTTTCCAGTGGCAAAGAGCGAAAGCAGTTAGATCATTATTAAAAAAGAAAGTTTCCGAGGATGAATTATGGAGTGTTAAGGAATTAATTATCTGGGCCAGGCGGCACGCTTATACTCCTATTTCTTCAATTACCACTGCTGAACAATCTTCGGCAAAAGAAGCAGCGAACCCCCTGAAATCTGGTGAATCCATTTTATCCACAGCCACGGAACCTGTCGAACTCAATAAATGGCTGTCACAATCTAGCAAAAATGTTCAAGGAGGTAATCCCGGTTCTGAGTCGGATGAGGAAATTGATGTTGTTTCGGAAGAGAAACCAAATGGTAAAATTTCCCGTATTTTTTTACAGTAAGGCTCTTAGTGTACGTTATTTTTAGTTTTCAGAAATGTTTCGCTTAAAATTTTCAACTTTATTAATTTATTTTAAACAAAAAACGCCTTTTTATCATAAAAGATGGCTTTCTAACAAAATACTTAAATTTCAACAAAATAATTAAATGTTTAACCTAATAGTTGATTTTTCAACCTAAAAAGATAAATTCCCAACAAAAAGGTGTCATAGTTTATATTTTAATAAAAAAATATGACATTTAAAAAATAATAATAAAAATAAAGAAATAATTTAAAAATCAAAGACGAAACTTCAACAAATAACGATTTTTCACTCATGTAAGAAAAAAACATGTATCTAAATTGTTGAACCTTGAAGCCAAAAGACGAATTTTCTTTCAAAAAATCGAATTTTTAAACCAAAATATATTATTTTTAACTGAAAAAGATCACTCTTAAAAAAGCAGCCAATTTACATTTTCACTTAATAATTAATTTTAAAAAAGGCTCATACATGAAACAGTTTAATTTTCAAATAACAAAATTAATTTTTCACAATATATTTTAACTTTTATGTAAGTAGTTTAATTTTCAATTAAAAAAGATAAATTTTCAACAAAATAGTTACATTTTCTATTAAGAAAGATTTTACTTGACTTTTTATGATCAAAGTAAGAGTTTTTAAACTACCAAATAGTTGAATTTTGAGTTAAAAAAGATGTAATTTGTACAGAAGAATTTTTTAATAAAAAACGACAATTTTTTTTATAAGTGTAACTTTTATCCAGAAGAGGTTTTTAGTTCATCTTTCAACAACACAATATAAATTTTTCACAAAATAGTTCAATTTTCAACAAAACAGTAGAATATTTAAACCAAATTATGACTTTTTAACAAAATACTTTAATTTTCAACAAAAACTGTTGCATTTTTATCCAAGAACGATTACATTTCTTTTGAAACAAATGTATTTTTAAGTAAAAAAAAAGAGCTGAATTTTGATAGAGAGAATATTTGAGTTCTCTTTTTAACACCAAAATATTAAATTTAAAAAAAAAAAAACAATTTTCTACGAAATAGTTAAATTTTCATAAAAACAGCAGAATTTCCAATCAATAATTAGGACTTTTCAACAAAATAGTTCCTTTTTTATCCAAGAAAGATGTAATTTCTGCTAAAACAGGTGAATTTTTTAACAAAAAAGTCAAATTAAACAAAAGAGTTGATTTTTCATATAAAAAGATTTTAATTGACTTTTCAAAACAAAAATACGAATTTGAAACAAAAAGTAAATTTTCTAGGAAATAGTTGAATTTTTAATAAAACAGTTTTATTTTTATCCAAGAAAGAAGCAATATTTCTACTAAAGAAGATAAACTTTTAAATCAAAAAGACAAACTTTGAGAAAAAAAATAGTTTTCACTTAAAAAAGATTTCAGTTGACTTATCAGCAACAAAATATAAATTTTAAATAAAAGGTTAATGCATTCAATTTTTAATTCAAAAAGACGTATTTATAACAAAATGTCATGATTTAAAAAAATAACCTGTAGTTCAAGTGTTAAAAATGGAAGATTATTTTACAAGACGATTTTGAATTAATTAACAATTAAACAGTTTAGAGATTTTAACGTTGAATATTTAATTGTTTCAATTCGAAAACCTTAGTAGTTTAATAGATTTGAAAGTCCAATTGCAACTAATTAAACTATTTTCAATTTTGAAATAATTTTAAAATAATAAATTCTTAAGTAAACGCTTTTATTCCATTTTAAATCGTATTAAAATATTGTTTTAGTATAAAATATTCCGTTTTTAACTCATTAAATTTGAAATTTTAAAATTAAAATAAAGATTTTTTACAAATATTTAACAATAGTTGACTGTTCATTAAAAATCAGCAATTTAAATAAAGTTTCCAGATCTAAACAATTTGAAACTGAATTGTTGGGAATATAAAACTTCTAATCGATAAAATTTCAGAATTCCTGTAAATTTAATGTTTGCACGTTATAATTTTAAATTATCCATTCAAAAAAATATTAATTTGAAACAACATGAAATTAAAATAATCTAACTTAAAAGGGTTTATGTATAAAAAAACGTTTGAATTTCATAATTATAATGTTAAAAGAAAGGGAAGAACTTTTGGTATTTTTTTTTAATGAAAGAGGAAATTTTTTCCCCTACATTTTCATTGAGTTCAAAAGGATTTCATTTTTTTTCTGAATTGAAAGAGAGAATTTTTTCTTTTTAGTGTTTTTATTGAGTCGAAGGGGGAGGGGTTATTTTTTAAAATCTTTTTCCTGAATTCAAGGAGCGTAATTATATTGGTTCTCAATTTTTTCTGTCTTGGAAGAGGACAATTTTTTATTTTTGGATTTTGGAAGTTGGAAGGGACTCAATATTCGTTATTTATTTATCTTTATTTTTAGCATTTTTATAGAGTAGGAAGCTGGAATTTATTTTAAGAATTTTGTAAACTGGAAGACAAACTTTTTATTTTCAATTTTTTCTTGTATTGAATGCGGATAATTTTTTATTTGTAACATTTTTATTGAGCCGGGCGAGAGGAAAATTTCATTTTCAATTTTTTCAAAATTGGAAGAGGGGGAATTTTTTAAAAAAGATTTTTAGAGTTGGAAGGAAAAAATGTTGGTTTTTAATTTTTTCTGAATTGGAAGAGTATAATTTTTTATTTTCAACATTTTTACTTATTTTTAAGCGATGAAATTTTAGTTTTTCATATCGTATGAATTGAAAAAAGAATCATTTTTTAATTTCAAGTTTTTAATTGATTTGGAAGAGATGAAATTTTCGTTTTAAATTTTGTTTGAATTGGGAGGGGACCTTTTTTGTTTTTATCATTTTTATTGAGTTCAAAGGAATTTCATTTTTTTCTGAATTAAAAGAGATCATTTTTTCTTTTTAGTGAGTTAATTGAGTTGGAAGAGACGCAATTTTCGTAACTTATTTATTCTTATTTTTAGCATTCTTACATTGTATAAAGCTGAAAATTATTATAAATTTTTTGTAAACTGAAAGAGGAACTTTTTTTTTTCATTTTTTCTGTGTATTGAAGGATGGTAATTTTTTATTTGTAACATTTTTATTGAGACGGGCGAGAGGAAAATTTCATTTTCCATTTTTTTCTAAATTGAAATAGGGGAAATTTGGTTATTTTAAAGATTTTTAGAGTTGGTAAAAAAAAATATTGGTTTTTAATTTTTTTCCTGAATCGATGTAGATCATTCTTGGTTTCTAGAATTTTTATGAAATTGAAGGCTGGAAATTATTATTTTTATTTTTTTCTGAATTGGAAGAGGTTAATTTTTTATTTTTCACATTCTTTCGAATTGAAAGGGTGGACATTTTTGTTATTTTTTCTAATTCGTAATTGGAAAATGCCAATTTTTTCTTTTAATAATTTTCTTGAGTGGACTGTGGGCGAATTTGATATTTTTTAAATTCAGATAAATGTAGGAACTTTTTTCAATTTTGTACTGAATCGGAAGTAAGACATGTTTTAACAAAATATTTAATATTTTAGTTAAAAGGAAGGATCAATGAAAATGATAGCACCGATTTATCTCTTTTACCAGAAATATTTGAACTGTTAGTTTTTAAAAGTTCAAAATAAAAACGTTTGCTTTTTAATGAATCTTAATTTCAAATTGATCAATTCGAAAGTGTTGAAAGTTTCCATTTTATACATGTAAATTATTGAACTTCTGAATAAAAAAAAATCTTATAAGCTTTAAATTCAAAGGTTTAAAATTTTAAAAAGTTCTGCTTTGAATGATTTAATTTAAAGTTCAGTTTTCATTATTTCAAATAAAACCAATTTTAGTTTTAAGAGTTCGATTTTTTAAATTTCAATGAGAGTGAATAATTTTTGCGAACCGGAATCAACCGGAAATTATTTCCTGGTTTAAAACATCCACTCTGAAAGTTTCATAACTGCATCTGACGAATATCGATAATAATTCTTTGATTAATATATTTTTTGCCCTTATTTCAGAAAATCACAGAGTTAATGACGTCGAAACATCGGACGAAGCTTTGATTTTGGATTTGCCTCCGGAATCAGAGTCACTTTTTACGTTTGTTAACGATACCGCTAGGGAAATTGGAATTAAATTAACGGATGAGGAAATTATTCCAGATGTTCGACACTGTGCCGCAAGTCATGTAATAATGCGGGTAAGTTTTTTTTTAATTTATAGCATTAACTTTTTTAATAAAATTTTCTTTTGGGATGATATTATTTGATTTAAAAAACATTGTAAAATATAAATTATTTTTTTTCTAGGCGGTTCAATGTTTTGTGGATGACCTCATCAGGTTATCTCATTCGAGAGCGATAGACAGACTTGGAAATAAAAATAGGTGTGTAATAAAATTGAAAAGTCATACATTATGGGCTATTCAAAAACCACGTCACGCTATTTTGAAAATTTCCACAAAATAGTTAAATTTTCTACCAAGAAATATGAATTTAAATTAAAATACATTAATTTTTCAACCAAATTGTTAAATCGTTAAATAAAAACAAACAATTTTCAACCAATAAGCCAATCTAATACAATTTATTACAAATTTATTATTAATTATTATTAATTTACTATTAATTTATATTAATTAATTTATTTAAAAAGATTACAAAACACATTTTAAATTCTTCCCTGCAAATTTTGAAAAGAGTGTAAAAGTTTGTAAAGCAAAATTTTGCCACATTACATAATTTTAAAAAAATTGAGTAAGTTCGAGAGATATTCAGAAGTTTTGAAACGATTAAAAAATAATTAAAACTTGTAAAGATTTTTTAAGAATTTTACATTTTGAATAATTTTTCAAAATTTTAAGAAAAAATAGAGTCAGTTAAAAATATTTTTAGGAATTTAAAGCGTTTTAAATAGATTATAAATATTTGAAAACTTAGAAAGATTTTCGAAAATTCATTAAATATTTCTTGATTTCTGCCAAACTTCTAAAGGTCGTAAAAATCTTTGAAAAAGACTCGATATTTTCCTTATATTTTGAAATCCTGTAAATAAAAAAATATCTCAAATCTTTTAGATTCTTTTTTGATACGTCTAAAATATTCAAAAATATATTTTTAATTTTCCCAATTATCTTATAAAAATTATGTCTATATAAATTTAAAAACTAACTGATAATACTTATTTTCTTGTTATAAATTCTCGGGATTTAATTTGAACTAGAATTGAAATGTTCAAAAACTTTTAACTACAAAAATAGATAAGTATATCTATACTTTATGTGAAAAAGAATTTTTTTCATCATAAAAAAAACCTTTTTCCATTTTTGCTCTGAGATTTTTTTCGCTGATTTCTTTTACTAAAAGTTTAAATATTCCGGTAAAAAATTAATCTATTTTGTTGAAAATCCGTTTCTTTTAGGAATTAGATTTTTGGTTTAAAATTGGCCTTTTTTTTATGAAAAATAACCTTTTTGGTTCAAAATTGATATTTTTTATTTACAAGTTAAACTATTTTCTTGAAAATGTATGAACTTTGTGAAAAATTCGTCTTTCTTATATAAAATTAATCTCTATGATTTACCATTATTATTTTTGGTAACAAAATTCAGCTTTTCCAGTTGAAGATTCTTCATCATTTTAGTTGAGAATTCATCAGTTTGGTTGAAAATTAATGCCTTCGACAGCAAATTTAGCTCTTCTATTTTTGATTGAAAATTCCTTTTTTTTCTACTTCAAAATTTTTAAATTTTCATGAAAATGTGGTCTTTTTTAATGGAAAATTTAACTATTTCTTTAAAAATCTACGTATTTGGTTAAATAATCGATTTTTTTTGTAAAAAAATATACTTTTCTTTTAATTTTAATCTTGTTGTTTAAAAATGCTTATTTTCTGTTAAAAAGTAAAATATTAACATATTTTTCATTTTAGTTGAAATTCTTGTTTTAGGTCAGAACCAAAATTACTTCGTAGAATGTTAAATTCGTTTGTTAAAATTACTTTTTTTTGTTGAAGATTCATCAACTAAAAATTTAAATGATTTCCATTGAATATTCCATACTTTTAGTTGAGAATTCATAAGTTTGTTTGAAAATTAATTTCCTCCACTGAAAATTTAACTGTTCCATTTTCGTTTGAAAATTAATATTTTCTAGTTCAAAATTCGACAATTTGGATGAAAATTTGTCTTTTTTATTTAAAAATCCACGTAATTTTTTAAATAATCGATTTTTTGGTAAAAAATTATCTTTTTCTTTTAAACCTAATCTTTTTTTTATGCTTCTTTTATCTTAAAAATTAAAATATATCAGTTAAATATTTATCAATTTAAATTTAAATTCCTTCTTTTAGGTTGGAAACGGATTTACTTGATTGAAAGTTCAATTCTTTTTTCAAAAATTACTTTTTTTTGGAAGATTCATTATTTTAATTCAAAATTCATTTGTTTGGTTGTAATGAAAACTTGAAACTAATGAAAGCATTCATTTTTCACTCAAAATTTAATTATTCCATTTTTGTAGAATTTTTTTTTGTAGAAATTGTTTTTCTTCGTTAAAGGTTTATCTTTTTTGTCAGATATTTAATTATTTTAGTTACAGATTCATCATTTTAGTTAAAACTGTAATTATTTGTTGAAAGTTATTATTTTTTTGTTTGAATTTTTGTTTTGGGAAGAAAGTAATTTTTTCAACTGAAAATTTAAATTATTTTAATTGCATATACCATACTTTCAGCTGTAAATTCCTCTGTTTGGTTGAGCATTAATTTTTGTAATTAAAAATTTAATTACTTAAGTTTTTATTGATAATTTATCTTTTTTATTAAAAATTAATTTTTTTTCAGTCGAACATTCAACTATTTCGGTTGAAGATTCATTGTTTTATATAAACACGCATATTTTTGTTCAAAATTCATTAGTTAGGTTAAAAATTCTTTTTTTTATCTGTTGAAAGTTAAGTTTTTTTAACTGAAAGTTTAATTATTCCATTTTTGGTTGAAAATTTATATTTTTTAGTGAAAACTTAAATTATTTGTTTAAAAAATCATTTATTTTGCAATTTTTTGCTCTATTGTGTTAAAGGATGCTTAGAATGAAATTCATGAATTCAAATAAATGTATGAATTTTTGGAGAAACATTAATATGTTACTTTTGGTAAATCGAAAAAATTGAAAAACTTGACCGGGAAAAACCGGGAATTAAAAATCGTCCGCCGAATTTCCACCCTAATTTAAATACTTTACGTTTAAAATAAAACCACTCATTTTAATTTTGGCAGCGTGACGCAGCTTTTGATCAGCTTTTATGAATAAATTGTCCTTCAATCGATTTTTTGTATATATTAATTTACTTTTTATATTCCTTACAGAAACGTAGAATCGATAAACTTAGAAGATGTGCGCGAGGCTCTTTTTAATCGTGAGGAATTCGATATTTTTACAAATGCGGGACTAGGAACTCAGCCGAGTGGCGAAGATTGACGAAAGGAAACTAGCAAAATGAAAATAAGACTAGTAAAGTTGAAATCTTTGAAAAATTATCCTTTCGAATTTTCAAAACAAGTTTTCGCTTTTTGATTATTTGCAAATGCCAAAAACATCAAATAAACTGAATTGGATTAATAGAGTCAAAGAAAAAGAAGTGGTTAAACCATAGCCAATGGGAATATTACAGCGATTCGTAATAGCTCAGCAATTTTTCCGTTTTTAATTTGAACATCATCGAGCAAGAGAATATTATTTTAGGTACAAATTTAGATTTGTTTAAGTATGTGCTTCCAAATCTTTTAACATTTATTATTTTTTTTACCGATTTTGTAAATAATTCGTCGATCGAATATATTTTTTACTCTAGTAAAAAGTCTACTTTTTCCCCTGTGTTTAATTTGGAATAATTGGGCTTAATGTTAATGAATTTTTTATCAGGTAAGTATTTATACATTAAAAAAATAAGAAAATATGAAAGTTCATATTTAATTTTTGTTTGAATTATATTTTCTTATAATAATGATTGCTCAACTTGAATTAAAAAAAAGAATATTGTACTGAAAATGTACACAAGTAAAAAAGTCCCTCTCACCCTTGGAGCAAACGACATTTTGCATTACAAATGGATGATTTGAGACATTTATCGATATACAGTCATTATTTCAGCCCATTTTAAATTTTGAATAAAGGAAGCATGATTTACGGTAATTTTAAGGGTAATTTATTGGGGTGGCCGCTGGACCGGGAATTTTCTGAGACCGGGAAATGACCGAGAATTTTCTGAAACCGGGAAATGACCGGGAATTTTCTGTGACCGGGATATGACCGAGAATTTATTTCTTGACCAGGAATTTTACAATTTTTCAGAAGAAAAATCTGTACAAGTTCGATTTCAACACTTTAAAATAATTAGGTGAATTGATATCTTTTTCAATTATGATATAATTCAGTGTACAATGCGTAATTCAAAAATGTTTTACTTTAAAAAAATCTTTATTTTAGTTTATTTTCAAGCGTATATGTTTAATTTAAAGAATTTAAAGAGCAGTCTTGAACACTTACACAATTAAAAATTAAAACCATTTGAAGTAAAAAATTTTTGATAAAAAACAGTGTTATTTTATAATCTGTAAATATAAATAAATGAATAAATATTTTTTCAAGTGTAAGCATTTTTAAGTATTAAAAACTAAACAATAATTTGTTTAATAAAACGATTCTAAATTCGTCTAAAACTTTGAAGAATTTTTAAACTTTCAACGTTACAATTTTTATTCTATTTAAAAAATGTTTAATTTGTAAGCGAAATTGTTGAATTTTCATGTTTAAATGATAATTCAACACTCTTTATTTGTAGAAGAAATTTGAGTAATTTTAAGAGATATTCAGAAGTTTTAAAAAGATTTAAAATTAATTTAAAACTTGAAATAACATCAAGTAATTTAAACGAAGTGTGTAATAATTTTTTTCAGCACTTCCAAACATATTTTAAAATAAATAAAATTTTTCCTACAATTACAGAACTCTTTTAAAATCTGTTTAGATATTCTGTTAAAATAATTATTTAAAATGAAAAATCATTTTCAATTTTCCTAATAATATTAATAAAATGTTTTTATTCTTTTGGAACCTCTCACAATGCTTAAAAACCTGCTAAATTTTTGTTTGAAATCTTTAAAAAATTAGGTTGTGGGTATTTGTGCCGAAATTTCCATACGAATAGTCGAATTTTTTCGGTACACGCACGTCGTTTACATTATTTGATATCATTTTAAGTTATAAATTATTATTAATGTAATTAAAATAACTAACTTAAATAAAATAACTTAATAATATAATTCTGAAAATTTTTGAAGTTTATTGATTGATTCTTTAATTTAGATTATTGAAAATGTAAACGTGGATTTATATCTTTGGAACCTAATCTAAATTTTTGAACTCTATAATAATTGATGAATCTTCACAATTCTGAATTATGCAGATTATCTGCATTTCATTGAAAATTGTTTAATTGAAAATGATTCTTAACTTCCAGTTTAAACGTGTAAATTGTTGAGCATTTGAATAACACATTTTTGTATTGAAAAACTTTTAAACTTAAATTTTAAAGGTTTAAAATTCAAGAGTTCCACTTTGAATGCTTTAATTTGTTGTTTATTTTTTTAAATTAAGTGGAAAAATGTTGAGAATAGAGTTAGATTTTTTAATTTTTGTTGACCGGGGAAAATGTTTGCGAATCGGGAAAAAACCGGGAATTTGTTTCTTCGACTAAGACGGTCACACTGTTTACGGTAACTTACCATAAATTGCCCAAAATTCAGTTTTAAAATATCTATATATTTCCTAAAATTTATGGAAAATTTCGGTCATTTATTATAATTTTACAGGTAAATAAGTTAATTTACCATAAATTATGCAAAATTCAATTTTAAACATTACTATAAATTTCCGGAAATTTATGGATTTTTTTTTGGTAATTTATGGTAACTGAAGATAAATTACCCACAATTCAATTGAACCCGATACCTTCATCGCTGTTTTCTTATCTACGTTACCCGTTTGCGGGGGAAACTCACCTGGTCTCTTGAAAATGTAGTAAATATGGATACAAAATTCTGGAAAATTTTATGAATTCCTTTTGCACCTTCTACTTTATGATATAATTATGGAATTTGATATTCGTGAAATCAGAATAATAAACAATAAACAAACTCGTGATTATTTCAGTTTTGCCTTGGGTCAATTTATCCCCCTCCCCCCGATACGGGAAACGGGTTAAAAATGTTTATAAATTTGTGGAAATTCATGGAAATTTTTAATCACTTACGGTAATTTTACAGGTAAATATGGTGAATTATCATAAATTATGCAGAATTAAATTTTAAACATTTTTATAAATTTCTGGAAATTTTTGGTAATTTACTGTAATTTATGGTAAGTGAAGATAAATTACCCAAAATTTAAGCTAAATTTAAATATAAATTTGCAGAATTTTTCGATAAATGACGGTAATTTTTTCAATTATACATATATGGTAAATTTCCATAAATTACCCAAAATTCCAGTTTAAACATTTTTATACATAACCAAAATTTTTGAATTTGTTAATTAATGTTAATATTGCAGGTAATTTATGGTAACTGATGATAAATAACCAAAAATTCAGATTAAAAATTTCTAGAAATTTTCTGAAATTTTTGGTAATTTCATCAATTATATATGGTAAGTTTTCCAAAAAATGACCGAAAATTCAATTTTAAACATTTTCATAAATTTCCGGAAATTTATGTTTTTTTGTGTGTAATTTATAGTAATTTTACAGGTAATTTATAGAAATTTAGGATAAATGACCCGCAATTCAAATTAAAAATGTGTACATTTGCGTAAATTTTCAGTCATTTATGTTCATTTTACAGGTAAGTATGGTAACTTACCATAAATTATCCGAAATTCAATTTTAAACATTTTTATACATTTCTGGAAATTCATTAATTTTTTTATATATGGTAATATAACAGGTAATTATGGTCACTTAAGATAATTTACCGTAAAATTCTATTATCTGCTACTAAAATTTCCTTGCAGTTTTTACTGTGAGTGAGTTGAATATTGAAAAATGCAAACTCGTAATATCATTTTCATTAATCATCTCTGATGTCACTTTTCAGTCCCTAGAGATTTAAAAGTAGAGATTTTGTTCTGCTTCATAGGCGTATAAAAAGGCTGAAGTATATTACAATCTTATCCTTTCTATATATACAATTATTTACAACTGTTTGCAAAAAGTCTTATATCTAGTCCCTTATCCCTGCGATAGCGCAATTTAGGACTTATTAGCAAACGAGTGAGCGAGCGAAAGAAAGCGAGAGAGAGAGAGAGTATGAGAACGCAAACCTCCTTGATTTTCCATTCCTCTCCTACATCCTTCCCATACATGCTCCCATGTTTCCTTCTCCCATTTACATATTTTACACCCCCTATTCTCTTCTTTTTTCCAATACATCCCCTCCCTTACCTCGTTTCTCAATCTAAATCTTGCTATTCTGGTCCACCTTCTCTCTCCCCATCCTTTTTCTAAATATACTTTGGTACTCCTTCCTTTTTTATCATCCTATACCATTTATTGTATTTTGATTCTTCAATCATCTTCCATCTTTCTATTAATTGTCTGTCCCTCTCCCTTTTTTCCAATTCTTCATAGTTTACTCCAGTCCCCTCTTCTATTTCTCTAGCATTAAAAACTCGCTCCTTTCTTCTTCCCATCTTGTTAATTCGATCGCCCTCCCTCTCCTCTCTTCTACCTTCATCAAACACTTTCTCGCTAACTCATCTCTTTTTCCCTCCCTCAGCTTCGCCTCAAATTTCCATGCCCTCTTTCCCGCTCTAATACTTAACTTATCCCTTTGCGTTTCTTCTCTAGATTTACTAGATAATTCAGAACATATGTGTTTTCCATTACCCCCATTCCTTTTCTAAGCCCTGTCTGATTCGGTGACTGAATGTTTTTTTCTTCAACTTTTATCTTCAATCTCTCCGACAAAACAGTTACATATACTTTAAACAGTGTTGGCATATGCGTCACACCCCTGCAATCTTTAACCACCTCTCCTTTGCTTTCTTTACTATTGGTAACTACTCCTTCTTTCCATAACTCTGGCCACCCCTCTCCTCTCCATACTCGATTACACATTACCCATGCCCATTTCTCTAATCCCTTTCCTCCATATTTCTATACTTCATTTGGAATCTTATCTATAACAGGTGCCTTTCCATCCTTTATTATTCCTAAAACCTTAATTAGTTCTTCCCTTGTTATATCCTCTTCCTCATCTCTTTCTCTACCATATTTTCCTCCCTTTCTAACTTTTCTCTATACTCTTCGTAGCCAATCCAAAAAGTATATCTTTCATTCTACCGTCTAAATATTTTGGTTTACTCTTTTTCTTTTTTTTCTTTCTCTATTTACTACCTTCCATACCTCTTCTTCCGTCCTAGCCTTCTCCGCCTCTTCCACATACCTTTTATTCGCTTCCTCTTTCTTTTGATCACACAACTCAGTATACTCTTTCTTTTTTTCAATATTCTTTCCCATTTCCTTTTTCTTTTCTCCACTTTCTTGATTCGGTTCTGACCTCCTATTTTCTCCATACAGTCCTCATGCCATCCACTTCTATTTCTCCCTTTACTAAATTCATTTTTGCTTATGCACTCTAATCCTTTTTTTATTTCTCCTATAATTTTTTCCATCTCCTCGTCCATATTTCCCTCTCCCGCTTTGATACTTCTGACCTTTTCTCTAAACTGTTCTTTTCCTTACCTTGACCAATCCCCTTTTCCTACACTTTTTACATTTGCTCCCCTTTTGTTCATATTGCTATTGCTTTTTTGTCCCTCTAATGTCACTATTAAGGAAAGTGATCAGAATGAATATAATCACCTACCTCTAGTTTCTTAACCTTCTCTCTTACCTCATCAGCCACTATCACATAATCAATAATTATTAGTAAATAAAGATCGGAAGTTTCCTCAAGACGCGAAATTAAAGAAGAAATCAATCAAATTCATTTTAGATCTTAATTAAATTTATATTTGATCAAATCCCTTGTTTCTTATTCAAAAAAGAGTTTTCAAACCAAAATCGAACCGTTTTTTTTAACAGCTTCTAGACTCATATGGAATAAATATTAGTTTCATCATAAATAAATCTAATTAAATGTCTATTAACCTTCTAAAACTTGAAATTGAAATGTAAAATAAAATATTAGTATATTTTTTTATTTCTCTTATTATTTTGGACTCCTTCATTTACAATTAAAATTCTTTCAATATTCTATTACTCACCATTATATTGAAGAAGTTCTAATGAAAAATTATTAGACGATTTTAAATCTTAAAAGTGGTCAAATTAAAAAGTTTCATGCATTTGTTATTAATTAGTAATTTCTTAGAAAAAATTATTTGTTTAAACAATTATTTTTTCACATTTTATCACAAGTTATCGGTACCCTCACAACTGGATAAAATAATTAGAAAATATAAAAAATCCAAATGGTCCATTAAATTTGTTTACAATTCAAAACACTTGTTAAGCTCAAAAAATGTAGCTTTTTGCAAATTTGTTAACATATTTCGATATTTTTTTTAATGTTCACAATTTTTATACATCTTAAACATAATTTTTTCCACAATTTAAATCTGTTTCAACATTATTTTTCGATAACATATCCAAAATTCACACCTCTGAGTAACTTGAACTATTTAATTCAAATCGAACATCATATTGAACAATGAATTAATTAGTTCATATCATTTAAAAAAATGGAAAATTTTTTCTGATTGAGACAAAAAGGTTTATACATAAATTGAAATTATTTAAACAACTATATGTAAGTATCTTATAAAAAGTGACAACAGTAGATAAAGCAATTTATTGACAATTTTTCAAACAACTACACTTTTCTGCCTTGTTCCAGTCGAAAGTTACATTTCTAAAATAAGAAATTACTTTAGCAATTAAAAACAATTTAAATCGATGTTATTGATTTTCGTTTTAAAATAATTATTTCATGTTACTCAGAGAAGGTGTAAATTTGGGATATTTTGTCGAAATAAATGGAGTAAACAAATGAAAACGTTTAAACTTTTATGTGGAAGTAGTGAAAGTACAAGATATATTTCTATGAATTTTTGTGAAGAATTTGCAAAAAGACTACGTGTTTCTGCCTCAATCCAGACAGGAACAACATGAAAGCAAGAAAAGTTTTTTTAAAATAAATTAAAAACAAATTAAATAGACTGAACTGATTTTTTATATTGCCTTATTTGTCCATATCGTAGTGACGATACCAATAATTTTTGCGATAAGAATGAAAAAAGAATGCTTCAAAGAAATTAAATTTGTTTAAACAATCAATATAATTAATAAAAAATATACAAAACAAAAATTTGTCAAAAGACAAAGTTTATAATTAAAAATGGATCAGTGATATTTTCATGATAAATATAGAATAAATTCAAAATGGCGGCTTTCTCAATTTTGGAATAATGGACGTTTTCATTATTTTTCAATAAAGTTACACAAAATTTAATAAAAATACAAAGTCGATGAACTAGAACTTAAGCCCTGCTTCACAGGCATGTTTTCTAAAAATTTGATTTTTGAACAATTTTCTTGTCAGGTTGTCTGACTGATTTATTTAGAATAATTTTCTAAAGCTAATAATAATTTTTAAACGATAAAATATTTTCATTTACATAGAGGGGATAAGATAAAATGTTGCTCCTGACGTTTTTATTCGATAACTCGAACAATTTCAAGGTCCCTTTCCCTTTTCTCGCGACATGTCACAGATTATGAATTAACATCAATTTACTGAAATGATGCATTTTTCTTAGTATATGAGAATAAAATATAATGCAAAATAATATGAATAAGCAGTCCCAGGCTGAGCTACAGAAATAAATGTAAGAAACATTTGATATAATAGTGTTAAACATAATGTAGAAAAGTTCACATTTCGGACAAAATGGAGTGCGAAGCTCGAGGTACGTGATAAGATTGTGTTCGTTTAAGCCGAAGGTGCTTTAACAAAAGAGAATTCACAATCAGAAAATCATGGTTGTTGATGCTTTGAGCTTTAACTTTAACTTTGCTGACTTATAAAACAATCAAGTATTTTCATTTTGGATCTTGAATCTAATTATAGTATCATAAAAGAAGAATCAATTATTCAATTTGTTTGGTTTTTATTTGTTAAAATCTATAAAAACAAGAAAAGTGTACTGATCTTAGTAAAAATTAGAGAGGAAACAATAGAGATGTTTCAGATTTCAATATGATCATAAACATTTAAGGGCAAACCGTGTTGGGACCTCAGGAGGGCTCAAAACTCTCGACAATTGAATTGCTTTCTTAACATACATAAAAATATGAAATGCAAGGAACGCTTCACCCTCTACCGAGCCTTGATATAAGTTGCAGAAAAAGTTTATAAAATTATTTTGTACAAGAAATTGAAATCTATTACATTTCTACATTCGGTACCCTCCTGGGTTCCTAGTAAACTCTCCCATAATTTTTAATAAGTTAAATGAAATCTCAAAGATTTCTATTATTTTTTTCCAAATTTCGAAATCCGTTGCTTACTATAAAGTTCAGTTCTAAGCCGGGCTGTGAATCCGGAACAAAAACCGTACCTTCCAGATTCGGATCCAGTTCCAGAAAGCGATTCCGCAATGGAATGATACACTAATACTTGTTCAATCCCAGAACGAAGTTAGACTTATTACTCCTGGTTCATTTTCCGGGTTCGTTGCTAACCGGAACAAAGCCATAAGCAGGATCTTATTCCGGAACGACAGTATTTTTTTTCAAGGAACTGTTTAAATGATACCTAAAATTGGAAAACTTGATTAAATTGGTGAATTTCCATGAAATTATAAAAAAAAGGTTTTACATAGATCAAAATACGGATTTTGGGTTAAAATGCGAAAATTCCAACATTTTACTCAAATCTTTGAAGATTTTTTCAAAATGGTAGATTTCTATTAAAATGATAACCAGGGGGCTGCCACATCACATAACACCAATTTAGGGTTTAAAAAATCCCAAATTTGGCTCAAATATGAAAATTGTAATAAATCAGTACACTTCTATATCTATGCCTGTGGTCCAAGTTCAAAAAGTATCTTAAAATTTGGCAATTTTTATTAAATTGGTATATTTTCACGGAAGTTAAAATCAGCGGGTTTTCTGAGTCCCAGAACACGAATTTTGGGATGAAATAAAAAAAAAATGTTACTCTAATTTTGACATTTTTTTGAATTAGTAGGTTTATATGAAAGTCACAACCAGGGAGTTTTCCAAGTCACATAATACGAATTGCAGGTCAAAATTTCATATTTTGACATACGTATTTTCATGGGTTTCATTGCCTTTGAAAAAAACTTTTCTGGTGGATCATTCATCGAATTTTGCGTTATTTAGTTATAAATTCAAATTTTTTATTTTTGAATAGCATTTCCCATGTTTAAAACCAAACCTATTATCTCTGTTAAATATTGGTTAAAAATTATGTTGTATGTACTTCTCGTTAAAAGCTTTAATTTCTAGTTTACGCAGTTTTATTAAATTTATCATCAAGGAGTCTCAAAATCGAGAGAGATGATGAAAGCTGGATAGGTCCAAATTACCATGAATCGTCTTTCCTAAAAAAAATACAGTGAAACTCTTCTATAGCGCCGATTTTTTGGCTGACGGTGGGTGGTAAATAACTTATTATAGCCCGCTTCGCTTTTTTTACTCCACGTCTGAGTGATCGCCTGAGTGACAACCGCAGACCTACGCACCTGGCGCAGCTCTTGTGTCCACTACTTGCGGCGCGGTGTCGATTCTCGGAAGGTCTATTAAAGGGTTCCACTGGCGTAAAATCGGATATCATATTTCTGAGAGAGTTTAGATTAATCAATTTAAATAAACCACAACCTAAAAGTTCAGTTCTCTCGTGGCTTCCTCGACCACAAAAAGATTTAACTTAATTTGACAGGAAAGGTCAACCTCTCAGCCGTCTTAATTTTATAATTACAATAATTACTTTACTGTACACGACAACTAATTCTCATCGACAAAAGTGAAATTCTCTTGTCGTTCTCAATGGTCTAGGGTTTTGATTATAGGGCGAAATATCTCTCATCTTTCATTCTATATGCAGGACTACTTAAAACTAGAGCATCACTCGTAGCGAAGCTTTTTTGATTTACAGCGTCACCTTGGTTTGAGATTTTATCCAAGGTGCTAGTTGCATTACAAACCTACTCTATATTGTACAAAACAGGCTAAGCCAAAATAACTCTCTTAACATTGCAGTCTCCTGAGAAATAGAAACGTTCCCTTTTTTCCCTGAAATGCTGATTATCGCTTGGCATTTTGCGCGTCTAAAAATTATCTAAAAATAATAGAATCTACATTTGCGCACCCTTCACAAACTTTGGTGAAAGAGACTAAAAAACACCTCTAAAGGGCCTTTCATAAACTAGGTTACCAATTTTCGGCTATTTACACCCCCCCCCCCGGTCCGACCTGCCTTCCCACGTTGAAGACTGTAAATCCCCCCCCCCTCCAGAAAAAAGTAACGCATCCATTGGCTAATGACAGATTTGACGTCGAATTGAAAAAATGAAAATGTGTAGATGAATTTTCAGCAAACAAGATTAATTTTTCAAATAAGATCATGAATTTTGTAGTAAATAGTAGCCACCAAAAAGGAATATTTAAATTTTGCAGATAAAGAATTAATTGTTAATCGCAAGAAAAAAGAATTTATAACCAAATCGTTGAATTTTAAAGTTAAAAAGGCAAGATATCTACAAAATAGTTGAATTTTCAACCCGAAAATATGATTTTTAGACAAAAAAGTTAATTTTCTACCAAATATTCAAGTTTACAAATAGATTAATTTTTAAGCAAATGGTAGAAATTTTCACCAAAAGAGTTGAGTTTTAAACAAAAACTATCAACTAATTTTCAACTAAAATAAAAAAAAAGATTCATTTCAAACAAAAGAGTACATCCAACTTAAGAGTTGGGATTTCAACAAAAAATATGATTTTTCAAACGAAAATATTAATTTTTTTGACCAGAAAGACATATCTTCAACAAAATAAATGAATTTCCAACCAAATTGTTGAATTTTGAATTCAAAAGCAAAAATGATTTACGAAAAATTGGAATTTTTAACCCGAACATATGATTTTTGGACATAAAACTTACATTTCTACCAAATATTGAAGTTTTCAAATAGTTTAATTTTTAAGCAAAAATTTGAATTTTCTACCAAAATACTTGAATTTTCAACTAAAAATATAATTTAAAAAAGGTTCATTTTTAAACAGATGGTTTAAGTTTTAACTAAAAAAACATAATTTTTCAATTATAAACCTCAATTTTGAACAAAACATGGAATAGGTAAAAAATTAATTCTCCACAAAAAAAGCGAATTTCGAGAAAAATAGTTAAGTTTTTAACTAAAATGAAAAATCATAAAAAAATAATTTTAAACATAAGAGTTTATTCATTATTATAATTAAATTTTGAATTAAAGGTATACATTTTCAGCCCGAAAGAGTAACTTTCTACGAAAAAAGATATATTTTCAACACAATAAATCAATTTTAGAGCAAATTGTTAAATTTTTAAGCCAAAAAGACCAATTTTATATACAAAACAGTTGAATTTTCAATTAGGAAATATGACTTTTGTTCAAAACTTAATTTTTTATCAAATCTTTAAATTTTCAAGTAAATAGGTAAATTTTTAACCAAATAGATGCATTTTAAACCATATTAGCAAGCAGATTTGATGAGAATCAAATCAATCCTTTCTTTGACCACTAATGGATAATACAAAAATTACAAAATTTCTACAAAAGTTCTTACTCATATTTAAACAAAAATGATCAATTTTGAACAAAAAAGTTTATTTTTTATCAAATTGTTAAATTTCTAAACAGAAGGTATGACTTTTAAACAAAGAAGATTCATTTTCATTCAAAAAAGACATATTTTCTACAAAATAAATCAATTTTAAAGAAAATTGTTGAATTTTTAAGCCTAAAAGACGAATTTTATCTACAAAGCAGTTGAATTTTCAACCCGGTAAAATTTTCTTTTTTAAAAATTGATTTGTTAGCAAATCTTTGAATTTTCGTACAAATAGGTAACTTTTTAACCAAAAGGCTGAGTTTTCAAACCAAAAATGTTCCTTTTAATCCAAAAAGTTAATTTTTTATCAAACTGTTAAATATTTAACCAAAATGTATCAATTTTAAGCCCAGAAGAGTAATTTTCATAAAAAAAGAAGGGTTCACATCAAAACAGTTAAATTTTCAACCAAGCAGATTAATTTTACATCATTTTGTAAATTTTTGCTCGAAATAAATGATTGTAGTCTATTTCCTAGCCAAAAATGTACTCTTTCTAATCCCGTTCGATTTTCTTGGTTTTAGACGTGCCAGTCATTTGCAATCATGCCCGCCATAAAAAAAAACAAGAATTTGCATTGACCGCAAGAAACAGCTATAAAATTTTGAAAAAAAGTTATGTCAACTTTGTTTCTTGTTCATTAAGTTTTAAATTACATGTATGAAAATATCCAAACCTATTAAGTCGATTTTTGTTCACTTACCAGCCTATTAAAAATCGCAAAAATTAGAAATCGAGAATGGAGGGGGGGGGGGTACCCTTAAGTATGATTTTAATGAGGGAAATCAGAGCATAGAGGTTTAAAATTAGATTTCCAAACTACCTGGTTTTTGGTTCATTCAGACCTCATCAGAGAATATTTATCGGAAGAATAAATAACGCATGAAAAATTCACATAATACTGAAAAAAAGAATTGAATAGACATTAATTAAAAGGTACTTCACTCTGATATACTTCATATCGTTGGTGAGAAAATGAATGTTCCATAAAATTTTTTTTTTACTTGTAAGCAAATGAAATTAATTTATCGAATTTATAACTGTATCCTATATTTTATTATATCTTGAAAGATCCCTTTTTAAATTAATACTTTTGTTTTTCTCTCTTCATAAATAACATTTAAAAGGACTGAATGATGTCTAGGTCTTTATGAAAAAATACTTTTGTTTTTTACTGCATCGGTATGAACTTAAAAATTGAATTGTCAGGCTTATACTTCTATTTCTTGTTTGAGTCATGAAAATGTTATGTGAAACTTTACAAATATGTCCATGGCATATATATTATGGTCATCTTTCGTGGTCTAAATACGACAATTTCAATGGGCATCCTCATCATTGTCTGAATATTCAGATCCAGAAAAGCTGATGGGATAAAGACATCAACAGCTAGCCACTTAAGCTACTTGAGCTGTATAATAAGTGATTGTAGACAAACTAAAAAATCCACTTAGATGCATTGTATACAGTTTCTCATTCACCCATTTGACATTTATTTAAAAGATTGCATAAATGATTAAATATATCTTAAAAAGAGTCGGACCACATGAAATCCAGAAATTGTACCCCCTCGGCTTCGTTAAACATCTTTTGAAACTGAGAAAATTTTATCTCATTAAACCAGCGTCCAATGCAAATATATTTTGCACAAGTTTGAGTCCAGTCCGCACTTAAATATACTTAGGTGAGAATTTGAGGAAGAGGCCCACTATAATAAACATGTGCAACTATTGATGTCATTAAACTATTTTTCGAAAGTAATATTGATATATTTTATTTTTCAAGTAATTCCAACCTTAATAAAATTGTGCTCTTTGTTTTTCACATTGAAAACTTGATTCTTACAAGAAACATGTTAACTTATTTGAAAAATATATGTTTTTTAGCAAACTAAAGGTCGAACGGAATGCGAACGTAGATTATGTCCTCTATAGGTAACTTATACATACCCATACACACATACATGCACGCTACACAACTATTTTGAATTATTTAGAATAATTTTCTAAAGCTAATAATAATTTTTAAACGATAAAATATTTTCATTTACATAGAGGGGATAAGATAAAATATTTGGTAGAGATATCATACTTTGGTAAAAACTTGTTCTTTCTTTTATGAGCTTGTGTTTGCTAACGATAATATAAAAGAGATTAAGGTTTCTCGAATGGAAAAAGAGCTTCTTTGATTTAAACTGGCAAAAAGCTTCCATTTGGTGTAAAAACAACTGAAATTTTCTCCCCCGGGGCTATTAAACCTCCCTTAAATATAAATATAATTCTCATTTTTATTAATGTTGCATAACAATAAGAGATCCTCGGTTGGCTTGCTCATTTAAGTAATTCGAGAAGTTTCCTCAAACATTGAGTGTTACGGACGCTAAGGTTCTATTATATTTAAAAGTTTTAAAGTTTGTAAGTGTAACTCTGCCTGGTTGAGCAAGGACCCAAGCTAGGTACCATGTTCTAAAAATAGGAAAAGTCCCCGAATATGAAAGTGGGGGTAAGAAGGGACCTGGGGTGGCCTCGGTACAGGCG
>NC_046666.1:58721108-58726369 GCF_010883055.1 Belonocnema kinseyi
CCCGGAATTTTTCAAAAGGGAGACTGCTATATGCGAAGACAGTGGCGGATGAGCCAATATTTCGCTGAACAGTTCTGGCAACGCTGGGTTAAAGAATACTTATCTACACTCAATCGACGAACCAAATGGCATCAAGGTCAGCGTGACTTGAAAGTTGGTGATCTCGTGATTATCGGAGATCACAAATCACCTAGGAACCAGTGGACGAGTGGACGAGAGGAAGAGTTCAAGAGGTATTTCCGGGAACGGACGGACGAGACCGAGTGGCAGAGGTCGCGACCGCGACCGGAACTTATCGCAGACCAGTGACGAAATTGCGCGTCCTTGACGTGTAATAGTGCTTCAGATGTGACTTCAGTACAGGAGGGGGAATGTTACGGACGCTAAGGTTCTATTATATTTAAAAGTTTTAAAGTTTGTAAGTGTAACTCTGCTTGGCTGAGCAAGGACCCAAGCTAGGTACCATGTTCTAAAATAGGAAAAGTCCCCGAATATGAAAGTGGGGGTAAGAAGGGACCTGGGGTGGCCTCGGTACAGGCGAAGGCAGTCAGTACAGTTCTTGACCTACGACAAGAAACACGCGCGGCCGTTTTTGACAAATTTATCTCCCTGTTTTCTACTGTTAGCATCATTTAATAGCGTCGTTTTTATATTTTCTGTTTTTATCAGTGTTTTTATTTGTACGTTTTATTTTTACTATATACTTATTTTTTACCAAAGAACATTTATGAATGAAGTGCAATAGACAATTAGACTCTGGACAATTTAATATTAACGTTTTTATGTAACAAAATCAGTGCAGTCGATTTTAGAGAGTTTTATTAATAAATATAATTTTATTTTATTTCGCGAGTGTTCACTTAATTTCAAAATATTTTTAAGAAATCACATTTTGCCCCTTTCACTGAAAGTTCACGTTTATAGAAATATCATTGAGAATTTGATTCTCTCTGTTATTTTTTCGTCTTATCTTGTTCCTCGCTCGACTAATCGGCCGAAACGTCATTGGCCTAAATTTTACTTGAGGTCGTCAAATGAAGATAGTCGACAAAAATGTTAGATACAACTTGAAATTTCGAAAAAACTTTGGAGGACTCGAATTATTAATAATTTTGCGAACAAAATAATATATAATAAAATATATTAATACTATTTTAAGTCGATAATAACAATATATGATGAAAGATAAAAAAAAATTCCTTCAAACCTGATTCTTACGTACTGAAATTATTTTTAATATATATTCGTAACGCTATTATGCTTCTGAAATAAGCTGCCTCATAAACTATCAAGCATTATTATAATAAATATTATTAAGGAAAGACCGCAAATGAGGCCTTTTTAGACCCAGAGTAATAGGATTATAAAATAATTTTAATTGTGCAGCTATATGAGACATAACCACAATAACTAAACAAAATCTCGACAAAAACTAAATTGACGAGATAGAATAGTAGTGATATTTGCTTATTAGCGAATCTCAATTCTGACACTGACAAGACAGGATCGATATATACGATCTTTCGAGATGCTCACTAATATGAGATAGGTGGGACTTTAGAAGAAAAGATGAGAGTTTTTCCTCGTTGTTGCTCATTTCTCGCCGAAATTCGATACTAATTTTTATATTTTTTTATTTCAAGTCCTTAAAAAAAAACTTTGAGCTTCATTTTTCTACTTTTTTATGCTAATCCATTTTTTAACTTTTCTAACGACTTGCTACTATTAAAAAAATAATATGTTTTGATCTATTACGTAAGAAAATATGGATTTTTTCATTTGGGGTTGGTTTAACAGCTTAGCCATCTTTCGCTAACAAAATCTGAACGAATCTCAGTGTTTTTTTCACCAAAATGAAGCTTCTAGGGTTTGCCACTCAAAACATAAGATGTAGTATTTCCTATAACTTTCTTAGATAATAATAAAAGTTAATAATCATTTCAGAGGCAATTACTTCACATGAGTACAATGCAGCAACCCTCCAAAGCATCATGTCCTAAACCTGTTAAACACCGACATGTACACGTTTTATGTTGGCGGAGGTGATGTGACTTGCCTACAAGTTGCCTTATTGTTTTAATAAAATTGCAAATGTTGCAGAATAGCGTATTTTTCATTAAACCTTTTTATTTTTCACGTTTTTCATTCCTTTAAACTCCTTTTAATCAATATATGCGGTCCAAACCCAAAATAAACTCATATATTTCCACTAAACAACTATATTAGTTTCCCACTATCGACTTAGGAAATATTTCGACTCTTCGAATCAGTAATTTTTAACTTAATTTATAGTGGCTCCATTTCCTCTGTAATTGAAGAAGTAGGATTTCACTCTCCTTTACATTTAGAGATGCCCTATCAGAAAATTTAATAAGGCCAAAGTTAATGGTTAAAAATGTTAAAAAGATCAACAATTCTTTCTCTTGAATATAAGTTTCACATCTCGTGTTGTGAGGCATCACATTTAAGTTTTCTATACTTTCCCCACTTCACAAAATAAAAGTTCAAACCATTAAAAATAGTAATTTGATAATTTTGTTAAAGTAATTTAAACATTAATTTTGTTAAAGCTCCTTCAGCTTGAACGAAAACATACTCATCACTCGTCTCGTGCTTCGCACTCTATTAAAATATGTTCGAAACGCAAACTTTTCCATATTATGTTTTACTCCCTCACAACAAAATGATACCTTTGGCATATCCCTAGGATATCTCGGCAGGATATCGGATATCCTGAAAAATGTCCCAAAAATCTCCCGGGATATTCATGGCATATTGCAAGGATATCGAGATTTCCACTCCGTACGATATCCACTCATTTCCTGTGAGGGATATACACATTTTTGGCAATGGAATCCAATATTTCTGAACTGCATATTGATTAAAATATGTAGAATACCTGAATACATAAAGATTCACAAACATCCGTATGTCGAAAAACCACTTTATACAAATCTCGAATATTCGGTTTCTTTCAAAACCCTATTTCAGTATAATTATCAAAAAATTATTAACCCGAGTGATTTTTACAGCCATTAATAGTCTACTGACAATAAAAAACAAGTCACTTTTTAAATATTTTAAAATTTGCTTTTATTTCTGTTACTTCTAAATTGCGCAGTTTAGGTTCGCCCTTTTCAACGGCAAAATCAATTTTTCTGATAAAAAGCAATCAAACTATAATGTACCGTGTTGATTTGTATAATATAAATGAGAATAGAATGTAATCCAGCACGAATATTCGGGAAATTGTTGACTTTTGTTAAAGTGTCACTTATTGCTGCGTGAAAGTTCTCGCACCCTGACAGCCATGATGGAATTTACCTGAAAGTGACTTTAGGGGGGACTTTACCATTATTGTATTTTATAATGTTGCACTTTGTATAAAATATTATTTAAATTTGTTAAATTATTTCTTATTTTATTGATACGATTGAATATGAATATAATTGACAGTAGATACATCTGAATTTCCAATAATATACTATTAATTATGGAATTGGGATTTCTTGGGAACATCCTTGGCATATAACATTGGGACATTTATGGGATATCCTGATGATATTCTGAGATATCATTGGGACATATCAGAGATATCGAGATTTCCGCATACTACGATAGTATTTGCGATATCCCTAGGATCTCCTAGGATATGTCCACAATATCCTGAGAGATAAATGGGTAATTCCGCCGATATCTCATGCTGTGAGGGCTCTATTTATCATGATTTTTTAAATATTTGTTCCTTATTTTGCATTATTCTTTATTCTCAGTTATCCTGAAAAATGTATTATTTCAGTATATGTATGTTATTAAAATGCATAACTCATTTTTTTATACCACTATTTTATTGCACATAGGTTCTATTTCCAAAAATTTAGCTTGATTAAATAATTTTTAAATTATATGTTTAAGTATATATTTTTTACCGAGAAAAAGTAGAAAAAAGGTTTATTTTACAACATTTTAGACAGACTTACATTTTTAAACAAATCAAAATTGTTTAAGCAATTTGAAAATTACTTAAATATTTACTGGGTATTTCTAGATTACTTTAATAATTGATGTTATTTTGTCGATCAGGGTAATTAATTAATTAATTTCTGATGTTAGATATTGCCGATTACTGGTTAAATAAAAAATAATAAAATAAGACTATCTGCTGGATGACGTAATTGGGTGGGGCAGATTTTTTCTCCTTTCCTCAGAAAATTATTTGACCAGTAATTGGAAATATCTAACTTAGGAAATTAATTTCCTAGATTACTGATTAATAATGATGTATACAAAATTTCAGAAGGTATTAATAAACCTTTACCGAGAGTAATTTCAAGAGATTAATTCACGGACGCGCGTGATTTCAGAGCTACAATTCTTACGTACTTTAAATTCTCGGACTCTATGATCTAAAAGCATAGAATTCGAGACTTGAGAGCAAAGGAACGTGGTCTAATGCCTGAAACTTCGAGACCTATGCTTTAAAAGTGAGGGTTCCGAGATCTTAGTTTTCACGACTTACCGTAATAAAATCAAGGAGCAGTGCCATGGATCAATCTGCCTAAATATCTCTCCGTGTAATATTACGTAAAATTCGAATTTGTCTATAATAAAATGCTAATAAAAAGTAAACAAGTTTTAAAATGTTAATCTCCTAACAATCGCATTCAGGAAAATTGGTAAGAAGCAGAATTAAGGAGCAAATATATACAACATATTTTTTCGTTATGAAAAATTTAAGAAGCTACAATTCTTTCTTGAGGATTACCAAGTCTCGAGTATTTTATACTATCATACGAACATAATAATTCTGCATTATACTATATATTGGCCGGTTCAAATGGGTAATTTTTGTAAAAAATTTAATAAATAAATGTATATTTGATCTATTGTTAAATACATAATTTACATTTTTTCACTAATATCAAAAATTATTAATTATACAATGAATTATCATACAATTATTTTACCAAAAGATAGAAATTGTTTTTATAAAGTAAACATATGTACTTTATAAATATTTTATAAAGAACTAAGAAATTCTTGATTTGGAAATGTAGTGAGGATTCATAAAACAAATATATTATTTCCTTGAAAAGAATACGAGATGACTTTGGCTATTTGTTCCAAACAGTCGGTACACAGCCGTAAACACGGCATGTTGACGGAGGTGATATCATTTGTTTTCAAGTACCACAAAACTCTATCTCATTGTTTTTCATATTTCCCATTTCTATTGCTATCTTTTGATTAATTAATTTATT
>NC_046666.1:58726469-58735120 GCF_010883055.1 Belonocnema kinseyi
CCCTAAATGTACTGACATATTTCTAGTAAGCATATAGGTTTTCACTATCCAAATAGGAAATATTTTAAATATTTGAATTAGTATTTTTTTATGCTAATCTTGAGTCACTCACGTTTGTCTAATTGAATTGGTAGAATTTACCCAGTAATTAGGAATTTTCCACTTTTAGATTTATAGAGGTCCGATTAAAAAAAGGATAAATGTAATTTTGTTTGCCTTTTGAAAAGCAGCAGCAATTCGTTCTCTTTACTGATTTTTGTCTAACGTGTTTTTTAGCAAAAAAAAAAAGGAACCCGCACAAAAAAAACTAGTCTCAAGGGGATTTATTAGAGTTGTATAAAGGAATTAAGATTTTGTCCGCAATTTTGAATATTTTTGTCTGATTTCTAGCATACGTCATCTAAATATTACTCTCTCGGTTTGGGCGAAGCCGATTTTTGGATAAAATATTTATATTTTGTTTAATAATCAAATTGGAGAGAACAATAGAGAAAAAATGCATTGACGCTCAGTGTAGTAGTGTGGATTCTAGCAGCACTCTCCATCGGCTTCGTACAACTCACGAGAGAGACTCTCTGGTGCGCATTGAATTGTTCACAAATAATGACCTTTTCATAATTATGAGATGCAGACCAGTTACAAAAACTGAAATTAGGAAGGTGTGTCTTGATTCAATTGTAATTAGCAGAATTAGTTTAATGACATAATTTGAAGAAATTAAAAAGATATTCATGAAAATCGGTTAACATTTGCAGTAATAATGGAAACATTGAACTATATAAAGTTTGTCCTTTGCTGAAAACTTGACATCTGCTCCCTCAATCTGATTAATGAGTAGTCAATTGAAAAGTGCTGATTAAGAAGTCTTATTAACTTCGAATCAGTTTTCTACTTAGTCTTGTTTTGGATTTCAGACTCATTTAAAAAAAATAATAATTTCATCTCTTTTGTTCTAAATTTCGATTATACTTTTTTGTTAAAAATTTTTTTACTTTGTTAAAAATCTAGCATTCTGTTGGAAAGTCATCTTTTATGGTTTATAACAGATCCTGTGTTAAAAATATTACAAGATTAAAATGCTGGTATTTGAATCTTGATGTACAGGGAAAATAAGAAAATGGTCAATGAAAAATAAGTAAATTTTGAAAATGATATTTTCATCCTACAAAGTATGTATTAGCCTTAATACAAAAAATTTACATTAGTGTCCAGTGGACAAAAAGTTAAATATTTAAGAAAAAACCGCACCTTTCTATTATTATTCAAAGAGAATATTATTTGACAAATGTAAAATTTATTATGAAAAACTGTAACTTCCAAGCATTATTCTAAGAGACAATTATTATAAATAACAACAAATTGTTTGAAGAATTTTGTTCAATTTATAGATCTTGGCTCCATCTGGAAAGATGAAAAAATGGAATTTTTTCATTTTTTTTTATGTATCGCTTTTTTGTAAATTCGAACCTATTGGGGGACGACATGCATGAAAATTCAAGAAAAAAGAAATTTCCAATGCATTTTTAAGGCACCATAGCGTGGACTAGCTTTCTGCTGAATCTGTTGATTTCTTTTCAGAAGAACCAAAATATCGAAAATACACATACCACACCCAAAAAATGAAATTCAGTGCATTTCAGTGACCCCATGTATTTTATAGTTTCAGGAAGTAGCAAAAATTTCCCAAAAGGACTAGCGCCAATTAAGTAGAGTTATGAAAAGGAATGTAAGGTTCTGTTCGCAATTTTGAATATTTTTGTCTGATTTCTTGCACACATCATCTAAATATTACTCTTTTGGCTTGAGTGATGCCGCTTTTTGGATAAAATGTTTATATTTTATTTAATATTCTTATTGGAGAGAAGAATAAAGAAAAATTGCAGTGACGCTCAGTCTAGCCGTGTGTGGATTCTCGCAGCACTCTCCATCGCCCTCGTAAAACTCACGAGACAGACTCCCTGGAGCGCATTGAATTGTTTGTAAATAATGAAGTAAATAATGAATAATTGAAAAAAAGTTTAATTAAAATCGTTTAATATTAGCAGTAATAATGGAAACATTGAACTATATACAAAGGTGTACCCTTTGCCGAAAACTTGACACCTACTCCCTTAATCTGAATAATGAGTATTTGATTAAAAATTACTAACTAAAAAGTCTTAGTAACTTCGAATAGTAAGCCTCACTAAATTAATTATCAGTTTTCTAGTAATCTTGTGAGAAAATTTTACTAAAGCAGTTAGTAAGCGCCTTCGCTCGATAAAAATGATCATTTTCGTTTGGTGCACTTGAATTTCAAATAATGAACTTGGAGAAAAGATAAAGATGTTCATTTGTAATGCAAACAAAAGATGAGTTTAAAGATTTGAGTGGTAAACACTATCCACATATAAACGGGCAAAATTATAACAAATTTGTACAGCTTCTTGGGCTGCACAATTTTGGATGATTACACAGGACCACAAAAAAAATGAGTGAAGGGTTCCTTGAACCAGACTAAGTGGATTATATGTTTTCTGGGTCGCTGAAACGGAATCTGAGACCTGTTTTGCTCCATCGCGTTAGCGTTTTTTGCAAAGCTCAAAAAATATCTTGAAACTATAAAACCCAACAATATCAACCCTTAAGCCATATAACCCTATACTTTCATAGCTCAATAACCTTGAGATAGATAACCTATAAACTTAAAAGCCATAACCTCAATTTTTATGACCTCAAAAATTTTTGTTAAATAATATTCTCTTTGAATAATAATAGAAACTTGCAAGTTTTTCTTGAATATTTAACTTTTTGCCCACTGGATACTAAAGTAGATTTTTTGTATTTAGGCTAATACATACTATGTAGGATGAAAATATCATTTTCAAAATTTCCTTATTTTTCATTGACCATTTTCTTATTTCCCCTGTGCATTAAGATTCAAATACCATCATTTTAATCTTGTAATATTTTTAACACAGGATCTTTTATAAACCATAAAAGATGACTTTCTAACAGAATGCTAGATTTTCAACAAAGTAAAAAAAATTTTAACAAAAAAGTATAATCGAAATTTAGAACAAAAGAGATGAAATTATTATTTTTTTAAAAGAGTCTGAAATCCAAAAGTACGATTTTTTTACAGAAATTGAATTTTCAATAAAAAAATTTGATTTTCAAACGAAGAAATGAATTTCCAACAAGATATTTAAATTTTTAATTAAAGAAATTCATTTTTAAAAAAACGTTCGAGCCTTATTTTAACTCTCATCCACGCAGTTAAATTTTTAAATAAAAAATATCAATTGTCAAATAAAGTTGTTGAAATCTCAAGCTAAAAAGAATAATTTTTAATCCAGAAATATGAAATTTCTACTAAAACAGACAAGTTTTTAAATCAAAAAGAAAAAATTTGATACAAAAAAAAAATTGAATTTTCATCCAAAAAATATTTCAGCTTACTTTTCAAACCAAAACATAAATTCCAATCAAAAAGTAAATTTTCTAATATTATCCAACAAAAATGAAATGACTACATTTTTAGTAAAAAATTCATTTTCGACACAAAAAAAGGAATTTTCAACAAAAAAGGTGAATATACAAATCAAATAAATCAAATTTTAATTAAAATCATGTATGTTCTATAGAATAAATTTAAAATAAACAGTTGAATTTTCAACCCAGAAGATGAATTTTCTACCAGAAAAAAGAAAAATTTTCAAGTTAATTTTAAATTAGAAAAATATGTATTAAAAAAAATAAAATAAATTTTTAACGAAATAGTTAAATTTTAAACGAAGCAGATGAAGTTCCAACCAAAAATATTCAATGTCTACAAAAAAATTCGACAGAAAATATAATAGTTAAATGTTTAGTTAATAAAATTAATTTTCTATAAAAAAATCGAATTGGGTTGATGGATAGAATAAGGGCACATACATTTTTTCGGCGCGATCGCAAATGAACCATGATAGGACAAGAAGAAGAATTATGACAATATTTTTTTACTGAATACAAAAAAATTTCTTGCAGTAATTAAATTTCCAAAATTTAATGTTCCAAAGAAATTTGTAAAACTACGAGAACTCATCCCGATTGAGCCGAAGAAATTTATGTTCGCTTTTCTGATCCAGCAGCTCTATTTTCAACCAAAGAAATGAAATTTCAAACCTATAGATGAGTTTTGAACCAAAAAGGTTAATTTTCTACTAAAAAAAGTGAATTTTCAAAAAAAAGATGAATTTTTAATAAGCCAATTTTCAGTTAAAGGAATAAGTTTTCAAGCAAATAAAATAAATTTCCATTGAAATAGTTAAATTTTCAACCATACACATGAATTTTCTGCCATAAAGATTAAGTGTCTATATAAAGAATCTCGATGAAAAATGTAGTTGAATTTTAAGTTTAAAAAATTAATTTTCACTTTTAAAAAAGTAATTTTCAACTAAATAAATTAGTTTTCGGGCAAAGAAATTTTTTTTACCAAAAAAAAGACAAATTTTAAACAAAACAGATGAATTTTTATTAATAATAATAAATTAACAGCAAAAAATAGTATGATAATTTAACAGCAAAATAGTAATTTATAGTTACAAAATTATTATTTTTTAAACTCATTTTGAACCAAAACAATAAATTTTCAACCAAAAAGAAATATTTGAGAGTTGACCAAGAAACCGACTTTCTGGTAACGGCAATTATATCCGAACTCAAAACAGAACGATATCCTCTGTTTGTTAATTTTTTGTAAGAGGAAAATTAGAGGTGCAAAAATAAATGTTTGTACGAAAAGGTTCAAACGCATTGTGAATCCCAGAATCAGTTGTTTTGAAAAAACATATCTAAAGAGTTTAATTTATGAAAATATTGGTCCCCAAGTAGTACAAAAAAGACGGAGAAAGAAGAAGGAAATGAGGGTAAGCATAGCTTGATTATATCTTCCCTAGTGAACTAATGTGCCCCTTACAATGTTGTTTGAAAGCATATTTTGAGTTTCTTCTATGCGTTTAAGCCGTTTTGTACACAAATAAATATTTGTATAGATTGACTGCTTAATATTGTGTCTAATTTTTTTTACAAAAAAATGAATAAGTTTTAACAAAATACATGAATTGTCAACCAAATATTTTAATATTAAATAACATTTTTTGACTCCAGCAGTAGAATTTTCAACAATAAAAAAGTGAATTAGCCACCACAAGAAACAAAGTTTCAACAAAATACAGAAGTTTCATACAATTAGTAGAATTTGCATCTAAAGAAGATTGATGTTCAAACAAACATGATATAATGAAAATTTTAGTTAAAAATTAATTTTTAAGCGAAAGCAATTAATTTTTAACCAAGAAGATTAAATTCCTACTAAAAAAGATTAATTTTCAACAGAATGCATGAATTTTCAGTTGAAGAAGATAACTGGTTAGCCAAACATAGAATAGTTAAACTTTCAGTTAATAACATAATTTTATGAAGAATTTAACATAATAGTTGAATTTTCAAGAAAAAAAAATTTTTATTGAACTAAAAATGATCTTTTTGCAGGCTAAGTTTGCAAAATATGAAAAAAAGAATTAAGTGAAAGTGTGCATCCAAAAAATTTCCACAAATTTTGTGTGTATCACTTATTTGCAGGATATGCAGTTATTATTTTATTCTTAAAAAGACAACATTAAAATGATAAAAGAAACATTTTTG
This sequence comes from Belonocnema kinseyi, assembly GCF_010883055.1. Lineage (NCBI taxonomy): Eukaryota > Metazoa > Arthropoda > Insecta > Hymenoptera > Cynipidae > Belonocnema > Belonocnema kinseyi. The sequence goes on from NC_046666.1 coordinate 58,732,143, forward strand.
GGCGAACGACACAAGCCAAAAAAAAAACAAACAAAAAAAACACTGAATAAAAGTTGTTAACCCAAAAAAGAGCTGTTTTAAATACTCCTTTTGTTCTCACATTTCAGTTTTATTCAATTGTTATTAATCATTTTTGGATGGAATGCATAATTTGGGTTTAATCGTAAAAAATAAAATTTAAATAAAAATTAAATTTAGTTTGACATGAATACTTTTTTCATACGATTTGTAGTTTTTGTTTGATTCTTAAAAGCAATAATGTTATAAATAAAAAAATTAAACATGTTGAAAAACGACACAAGGTACGAAAAAAATGCATAGACAAAAGTTTTATAACGAAAAAGGATCTACAGATTGGTTAATAAAATCAATTAAAATGTTACTAAGTATTTTTATTACTAAGTATTTTTTAACTAAGTATTTTTAAGTATTATACTAAGTTACTCAGTATTATTTATACAAAATATTGTTACAAAATATTGTTAACCGTTAACATTTATCCTAGCTGTAAATAATTTATGTTTGCAAATAGAAAATTTGCATCTTTTCACAGAAAGAAATTATTTTTCACTTGACACATATAAGAAAAGCTCATCAAACTTATTTTCTTGCAAATTATTGTCAAAACTTAACGTTTATCTTTTGTTATAGATAATTTAAGACGGATAATAGAATATTTTTATATTTTTCACCGAAGAAAAATTCTTTCTTATCTTATATGTATCGTAATAGCTTATCCAATTTATTTTGCTGCAAAATATTATTTAAACTAAAAAAAAAATCATCAAATTGAAGTTAGTAAGCAGAACTTACTAGAATTTAGAATTTTCTGGATTCTTTTAAGTTTGATAAGTTATTTCTTTACAAATAAGATGGAAATGAGTTTTTTAATGAGAAAAGGGGACGATAATTGTTCTTTTTGTTAACCTTCATTATTTCTATACAGTGGCGGACTGGCATGGGGACGCAGCCGGGGTTTCCCGGCTGTGCCCCTTTGTTGGCGCCCTCTAAGCCATTTCAGGGCGCCCCAAAAAGATGATATTGTTTAAACAAATAAATATATATATTAGATTGCAATGAAAAGAGTGAAAAGAATATCCAATAATATCCACGATTTACATTTGCACTCCTGTAAGTAATACCAGTAAAGTAAAAAGTGTCCTCCAATTTCTTTTCACTCATATTCTTCCTAAGCAATTTCCTAATGCATGTTCTGGAATCTATTAAAGAAAATATTTTAAAATTGAATAATAAATTATTTATATTGAAACAGTAAAAGTGAAGGGAATATTCTTGTCATCATCTATATTACGGAATTCTAAATTCATTTCTTTCCGATGTAATCCAAAATATATTTCTTGATTAAAAATGTGTAGGACAACTAAATGCATTTTTTATGGGCGCCCGCTAATATATTGATTTTGTATAAATGTTATCTTTCGATGGCGCGCCATCGAAATAGGTACTTTAAGGGAGTTTTCAGATCAACTTATTTATGTAAAAAGTATGACTCCATTTTCGCTTAAGAATATGAAAGGGGGCAACTCATTTAATTTATTACAAAATCTCGAAGAATTATCGGCTGTGTTTAATTATTTCAGTAATTGTTAAGTTTAAACTCAATTTTTATATTAAAATGACTACTTATTAGTCGAAAATTTCTCTAAAATAAGTTATTAACTTCCATTTCGTGAGTTCGGATCAAGGGATATATTTCATTATTTTGAAAATTGTAAAATAATACTATATTTTGTTATACTTTACTATAATTATTGTTATTTTATTATAATTTTAGCATTTTTCGTATTTACTTCACGTTGAATGTTCCGTCTTTGTACTTCCCCACATTTGTGCACAAAATTTTTAAAATGAAAGGTCAATGCATCGACAAAACTGTAATTTGGTGATTGCGAATTATCTTTTGTTAAAACTCCTTCGGCTTTAACGAACACATTCTCCTCACGTATCTCGTGCTGCGCCTTCGATTTTCTTCCAAAATGCGAACTTTTCTATATTACGTATAACACTATTATATCAAATGTATATTACATTTATTTGTGTACCTCGGCTCGGGATTGCTCATTCAGTCATTGCATAATAAAGTACAAATTTTATTTATAATAAATAATTTAATATTTTTGTTCCTTATTTCTAAATTTTATTTTCAGCTACCCTGAAAAATTTATCGTTGCAATCGATTTATATTATTACAATTCATTATATGCATCGGTATTAAAGCAGCCCTGGCGGACTGAAGGAACCGAATGGAGCCTTTACAAAGTACCCGTAAGGATCCCATTGGGTCCCCATTCGGTTCCTTTTTAAAAGACTCAAAAAAACAGCAATATCAAGTTTTATGCTGTTGAAATTCGAATTATACGTTAAATTTTCGATTAGAAACTCACGGAGTAATCGCAATACTTTTTTTTGCAGCGTTCAAAATTTAAAAAAAATGTCATTAACTTCTGCTGAAGGTAACTTCAAGCGCATCCATAATAGCTCAAGTAGTATGTTGCGCGCGAAGTTTAAAAATAAAATTCTCTCACTTGCATCGCAGCGTTGTTGTCTGAGGTTTTCACTGTGTTGCGCTAGCATCTAGACCGAATGAGGACGCAATGGGGTCTTTACGGGTACATTGTAGAGGCTCCATTCGGTTATTTCGGTCCACCAGGGAGACATATTTTCACTGTCTTGTTTTTATAATTTAAAGAGTTCGCCTTCTATAAATGAACTATTTTGTTATTATACCAATTTAATTGTTTCTTTCCAATACTTTTTTAAAGATTAAAACGAAGCTTAAAATAAAAACCGCGCGTACCATAAAAAATGATTAATGAAGAATTTGGAGCTCTTTTGTGGGTGACTTGTAACTTGCATATTTAGACTACGAAACAGAATTGTTCATTTTTTATTATTTTTCTTGTGTGATCAAAATATGAGTCTTCGAGAAAAAATGCAAAAAGTGGTTATGACAGGGG
>NC_046666.1:58735130-58750494 GCF_010883055.1 Belonocnema kinseyi
ACACGCATCTAATACGTTCAGGTTATACTCCTTAGATATAGTTTTTCTTTTCTCCAATGACCTTTTTTTTTAGGAGTCGCCCCCGGTATTGGATCCTCGACTATGCCCCTGGATTCCCAGTCCGCCACTGTTTCTAAACAAAAATTAAGTATTTAAAATTTGTTAAGTTTATGTACTATTTCTGTAAAACAAATTCTATACAAATTAGACACAGCGAATTTTTTGCAAAAAATATAAATACTGTCTTTTTTCAATTAAATTTTTTTTATTAAATATAAATTTTAATATTATTGACAATATTCTGCAATAGGATGTAACTGGTAAGCCATTGCAATATAGATGCAATTTAAGACATATTTTCCCAAGAAAAGAGAACAAAAATATTATGTTCATTAACTTAAACTATTTATAACAAAGCTAAATGCTAGGTATTAAAAATGTTCTACAGGTTAATAGGTTTGAACAGCTGCTATGGTACACATTAGATGGCACAGCATTTTTTTCGTGCACAAATTATGAAAATAAGTAAAAAAAAAGTAAAAAAGAAAATAAACTAGAAACTGCAGAAAATGTCTAACAACGTTCCTTACGCCTGTCAGGAATCTAATAATCTTTAGTTCTAAAAAAGATTTCTAAGGTGGTTAAACATAATGAGTCAAATTTATGTTGGTCCATCGAGAAAATAAATAGACAGATAAACGTTTATTTTTCGGCCTGTTGGCCTTAAAAAATTGACTTGCTTACATTTCCTTTTTTTTACAAAATTTTCTTACAATTATTTCTTACAAAGTACCATCCATTCACACCTTATCGCTAATTCGGTCGTTTCTATACAGTTCACAGTTCACACATTCTCTTCTCTTTAGAAAGCCAGAACCTATTATAACCAAGAAAATAAATAAAAGTAAATATGATTTATATTTTATATCATTCAGATATAATAATTTATTCAAATCGTTTAAAAATTATTACACACTCTCGTTTTTAAAAAATTTGATGTTTACAGATTCCAAATTGTTGACGCTTCTAATAATAGAAAATAAAAACCAAGGAATTAGGTGCGTGTTTGTTTTACCTGTCTTATATGCTGGTCTGCCCTGGTTCTTTTTTTTAACTTACCCATTTCTCATATTTTTAATATCTATAGCCTTTTTTAAATTTAATATTTATGGCTTTAAATAAATTTACACATTTTCACAAAAAAATTTCAATCGTCAATTATTAAGTAATAATATTCAATAAAATAAATAAATTAAATGAATAAGAACTTTTTATTTAAAAAAAGAATGGAAAGTTCTCATAATAAGCTGTAACGTTTGTCTTTGTTTTCTTGCTTATTTTTTTATGATTTGTTAACTGGTACCGTCCAGACGGTGACCAGCCAGTGCAGGGGGGGGGGTGCTGTAAACCGGTCCACTACATGAGTGATGAGCTGGACACGGTAACCGGCTATCGGTGCTGTACTATCAAACCCGAGGGTTTGCTTTCTATCAGAAGATAAGCGTCGAGACGTGCTATAGACTTGGCACACTCAGCTCGTGGTTAGAGTAATATCTTCTAGGTCGAGAGGCCGCCTATGAAGAGGTGTTGGCTGGTGGGGCGCTAACGTACTGTGACAAGTCCAACAGCAGTAGCAGCCTACCTACGGCTAGAGACAGAGTGTCGCCAGAGCTACTAGCGGCGGCTGGGACTGCGAAACCTTCCGGGGTAGTGGGAGGTGCAGTGTGTTGATACCATTTACCCGGGTGGGGGGGAAGAGGTCCCTCCGGAGTGTGTGGAACTAGATAATTGTAAAGACCGGAAGGGCCGGCGATTGGAGAGGCGGTGGTCACGACCGGACCTTGGAAGACGGGGTTCGATCGTCGGGTGGATGTCGGACACGTTATTAGGTTTTTTCCCGGAGTCGATGGAACGGTTATTACAGAAGGACGAGACTGGGTATCATCGTAAATGCCTGAACGATCTATGGGACCCGACGCGAGTTTCAACGGAGGAAGAGGTGCGCAAACGAACCCGGTTGCCGGAGGAGGCAGTTCTTGAACAGGCGGTTGAATCAAACTGTTCGGTGAATAGCCGTTAGCGGGTTGGCCCGGAGTTTAAAAAATAACCCGGGTGTCGAGGAGTCGAGGAGGCGAGTGGCGCGGTAGGTATCTCGGAAAAGGAGAATTCGTCCACCTGTGTGGCTGGAAAAGGAATGCAAGGATCCCGGAAGAACTTGGGTAATCGCAGTGTCCCGGAAGACGAACAATTGGCGAGATAATTGTGTTTACGCGGATCGACGCTACCCGGCAGTCCCGGTAAAACTTCCTTCAGCACCCATGGAAGCGGGCGTGTCGGTGACGGAGGCTCGGGTACGGCGGTCAGTGGTGATGGTAATTTGGCCACCGGCAAGGGTACCGTCGGTGAAACGGATTCGTCTAGCACCGCAGGAGCGGCCTGAAGTTCCGGAACGGCCTCGTTCGCGGCGTCTTCCACCCGGCGGCGTTGACGATCGCGGGCCCCTTTGCTAGGGCGTTTGCGCTTTTGACCATCCCTCGGCATAGGAGATGTTAGCAACGTTAATTTAATAAGGAAGATAAACGACGATATGGCGCGACGGCGGCGATTTTTAAACGGAACGAGCGCACGGAACTAGGCGCACGGGATTGGGGCTGGAGAGAGTCTGACCCTTTGCGCAAAGTTTAAATGTATGATTTTTAGGCCCAAAATTTACCCCGGTTACGCGGCGCGAAACTAGGCGCACGGGACTGTGGCTGTAAAGCCTGACTCCTTGCGCAAAGTTTGAGTTTTAAAATTTAAACCGATATTTGAAACCGAATCAAGTAGCGCGAAACTAGGCGCACGGGACTGGGACTGTAAGGCCTGACCCTTTGCGCAAAGTTTGATGAACACAAATTTAAAACGCGCCCGGTACGAAAGTTAGAGTGCACGCGTAATTTTTTTTTTTAACATAAGAGCGAGGTCCCGATGAACAAAAAGAAGAAAAAAAATTGAAATCACGGAGAAAATGTGTGGTAACAAAATGGAAGGAAAATTCCGAAAACCCGAGACAAAAAGAAAAAGAAGGAAAAAATATATGAATACTGAGAGAACAAAGTATCGCGAAGAAGAAAAATTTAAAGAAATTGACTTACGCGTCGCATGTCAGGATTTCGGACCCTGAATCGATTTCTGTTTAATGAGACGGCGAAAAGGTAGGTAGAACCTGTCACTGGACAGACACAAACACTTGGTATATGGAAAAATCACTCTTCGTTTATTAATCACGGGAGCGCAGGGCGGACACTGCAACTCCAAGTGGATACACGAAGGCGACTGACTCTCGCTTCGCTTGCCAGAGACCCGTCGACTTGGCAGGGAGGCTCGCGGCGGCAGTGGGGTCGGCGGCTGGCCTTGCTATTGGCTGAATGGTCGAACTGGAGTCGCAAACCTAAATGGTGGGGGCCGCCGGCCGGGCCCACTAGGTCGCGTTTCAAGCGTTTGCGCCAGGCTTTACCAAAAATATTCTTCTTAATACAAAATTTAATTAGAAATTAAAAATAGAACGGATTAAGATAAATTATTAAAATTAAAATATGTTGCTAATCACTATCCTAACTTCATGCTTCCGAAGAAACTGTGAAGCTAAGTCAAACAGAATGGTTGTTCGAGTTATTTGTTTAGGATTATTTCTTATTAATATAAGCTTACTCAGAAATTATTGAATAAAGTTACCGCCGAACAACCACCCTATTTCTTATTTAAATTAAATCTAGATTTGTATATTAAAGTCTCATAAGTATTAAATGCTTGATTAATTATCCCATCAGAAGAAGAACATGATTAAGTCGGTGAAACTTAGTTATATTAAAATATTCTAATGACGTACGTGCATACGTGAGTACACGTAAACACGTATAAAAATCGAAGGATTATTTATAATCAAAAATTCCAGGGGGGTGGTAGTTTGTATTTCTAGTTGATGCTGATCTTTTACTATTGATCTGTATAATTTAAACATTTTGAAAACGAAATTTTACTCCCCAGAATGATTCGTATTTCAATCGGTTGAGCCTCGTGCACTGGCCAGCGCGACCCAGAGAAAAGGAAATGTAGAAGAGAGAGAGAGAGAAAGAGAGAGAGAGAGAAAGAGAGAGAGAGCTAGTGCTATAGGGAAGAAAGAGCGCGCGTGAGTGAGAAAGGACGAACACTGGAGGGCGTGCCTAACACGCCGTGAAAGTTGTTGATGGGGAGTGTTATACGGTGGCCTCGCGTGATTTTAAAGCTGTTTACAGGCGGCCGGGGAATGTTTCCGGCCCTCACAGGTCACTTTGGGGAGAGGAAAGGTCCCTAATAATGCGATGACTCACTTAGGGCGAGCAAACTCGTCGTTTGTGGAAACCGTAAAATCAACAATTTGTCACGTTGTACCTTCGCTCAAGTAGCCTCCTGGGAACTTGCATGGAAAGTCCCGTAGACTATTGTTTGAATTTCCGGGGTTCTCAGTATAGCCTTTTTGGCTTACAACAAATTCCACCCCTTCCCGGATAGAGTTTGCTCACCCTTAGTGTTCATTTGATTTTCAAAAATACAAACCCCCTGGGAAATTGATGCTAAGTACCAATTACTCTAGTATATTTGTAATAGACGTAAGATTAAACTGAATCAGTGTCAATACAAAATTGGTTCCCCGCAGCAGCCATTCCTAATATACTATTTACATTTAATCCTGGTTGCATGTCGGCAGCCCATTGCCTAACCTTATCGAGCCTTTACGAGGTAATTCGCGCCAGCTTCGTCTGTACGCAAATCGATCCACCTACGTCTGCCTCCTTCGAGGAGCGTAATTTCGAGCGTCGCGGTAGGCTACCGGAACGCGTGCTCGTAAGTGATAGGGCTTCCTAGCGCTATCTGACTCGTCTCCTGACAAAAGATCCTGGGCGTGAGCCAGTGTAGTGGCCCGAACGCATCTATCTTCTGGTAGAAGTCGGTCTCCGGCTGTTTGTGCACGGGTGGTGTGCGTTTCCTCAACGGCAGCGTCCCTACGTGGCATCTCCTCCCTGTCGACGGCTACGATAGGGTACTCATTCCGTTCTTCCTCGATGGTATCGACAAAGTCTTCATTATCGCCGCCGATGCTTCCGGCTGGGTCCGTATTATTACCGCCGACGCTTTCGGCTAGGTTTTGTGAAAGCGACTTTCCGCCGGCTTCCTGCTCGCGTGGTGCGAGCCACTTATCTTTCGGTTCGAGCCTCTGATCAGGTATGTTGATGGCGGCCGGTACTTCCGTCATCTCCCCCATTACCGCGCGTGATGACAGCGGTACCAATACACCGCCGTGTATCTTTTGAGCGTTTCCGTCTTTCCAAATCAGGTAGACCTCGCCAGCGACGTGGTCTAGGACCTGAAAGGGGCCAAATCGGGCGGGGGCCAACTTGGCATTGTATCCTGCGACTTTGTTTGAGAGCTGATGATTGGGTACGTACACCCAATCACCGGGGTAGTACCTAGGTCTTTCATAAGCGGTCGCGTATCGAGCCTGATACGCGGCTTGTCGTGTGCAGGCCTCGTTCTCTCGTCTCTGCTGTTCTTCAGCTGGCTGGTCTTCCTCGTCATTTTCGAGTAATTTCCATTCACCCGGCCGGCGAATCGTCCGCCCGATGAGAAGATAGCTTGGGGTGGCACCGGTGGCGGCGTTTTCTCGGCGCCTTAGTCCGAAACGTATCTCGGGCAGATGGGTGTCCCATGTACGTTGATTACCTTGGTGGAGGCTTTTTTACCCTTTTTTACCTTTTGATTATGGCGTTCGGTAGGATTGGCGCGCGGGTGGTAGACTGGCGTGGTCCACAGCTGGCAACCCCACCGCTGGCTCGCTTCCGCCCAGGCATGGCCTGTGAATTGCGGGCCGTTATCGCTTAACAGCCTACGGGGATATCCGTAACGACTAAAAACTTCGTCTTCAATTCTCTTGATGATCTTCGGTGCGTCCGCTGCTCGGAGGGGGAAGGCTTCCACCCAGCGAGTAAAACGGTCGGTAACTACCAATATGCAGTTGTGGCCTTGAGTTGTGCGAGGATACGGGCTCATTAAATCGACGGCTACCGTATCCCATGCCTTGCGGGCGGGTCGTGGACGCTGGTTGTTCGGTTGTCGGCCACGTACTGGCTTACTACATAAACAGAGGTGGCAACCGAACACGTATCGTCTTATGTCCCGGCTCATTCCAGGTCAGAAGAAATGCTCGCGAAACGAGCGTATGGTTTTGTCGGTGCCCGGATGTCCTGCGAGAGCAGCGTCATGGTATTCCCATACCACGCGTGCCTGCAGAGTAGTTGGCACTTGTAGCCTCCACTGATGGTCGCTTCGGTCGCGGCGCCAAATCCTTGATTCGTCAGGCGATTTTGGACGAGAAACTCCTTGTCTTCCTGTGTTAAGCTCTGCTCGTTTTGTAAATTTCGCCAGCGAATTGCATCTCTTGAAATTACCGGGTCTTCTTGTTGTGCAGTGACGATTTCATCAATCAGGGGTGGCCTTGATAAAGCGCTTAGAATTGGCACAACCGGTGTGGTTCTGGCGTGGCTAGGCGTGAAGGTGGGCGGTAATGTTGGCGCTAGATCGGGCTCTCCTGGTGGAAACTCCGTGCGATCTGGGTGCCGCGACAAGGCGTCCGGAAGTTCGTTTCGTTTTCCCGGCACGTGTTCCACAGTGCGCGGAAAGCGACTGAGAAAAAGATCCCAGCGGGTTAGTGTGTCCCGTGTATCCTTTTGCCTTTCTAGCCACGTTAAGGTCTTACTGTCCGTTCGTAGCGTAAAAGGACGGTCTTCTAGGAAAGGACGATATTTTCTAATGGCCCAGACGATCGCCAAACACTCCTGCTCGTTACAGTGGTAACGAGCTTCTGTTGAAGAGAATTTCGCCCTCGCGAACGAAATGATGTGTCGTTTTCCGTCTTCGTCCTCCTGCATGAGGACGGCTCCCATGCCACGAGCGCTAGCATCAGTTTGGAGAATAAACCTCAGTTCCGGGTTTGGACGACTGAGGGCCACTGGTCGCTGGAAGGCGGCTTTGGCAGCTTCGAAGTGCTTCTGGGCCTCAGAAGTCATTTTGTACGCTTTCTTCGTTGACAACATATCTGATAACGGGGCAAGGATTACCGAAGAGTTCGGAATGTATTCCTTGACCCAGTTGCAGATACCTAGGAAGGAACGCATTTCCTTACGGGATCGGGGTGGGGAGGCATTCTTGATCGCCTCGATGTGCCTGGTTTGCGCCGAGTTTCCATCGGTGCTGACGACGTGCCCAAGATAAGGAAGAGTAGTTTTTCCGAAGCTGCACTTAGCGGGTGCGACAGTTAATCCGTATATGGATAGGCGTTCCAAAACCAATGTTAAATGTAGTAGGTGTTCTTCTCAATCTCGCGAATAAATGACTATGTCGTCCAGATAGGCAAGGGCGAAGATGCCCCATTTCTCCGCAAGGACCTGCCTCATTAGGTTTTGAAAAGTTCCGGGTGCGTTCTTGAGCCCGAACGGCATAACCCGAAACTGGAATTGGCCTCCTCCGGGCGTGGAGAAGGCTGTGAACTGGCGCGAACGTGGCACCATTGGTACTTGCCAGTAACCACTTTTTAGATCGAGCGGAGAAAAAATCCTGGCCGTACCCAGATCCTTTAGTGTCTCGTGGATTCTGGGGAGGCACGGGGGTGGCATCGACGGTCATATCGTCAAGGCGACGGTAATCGATGCAAAAACGGTAATCGCCGTCCTTTTTGCCGGCGATTACAATGGCGGAACTGAAGGGTGATAATGTGGGTTGTATTATTCCGTCGCGTAACATCTCCCGGACTTGAACGTCGAAATAGTGTCGTTTTTCGTCCGAGTATCTGCGAGGTGCTTCGCGGAATGGACGACCATCTTTAAGCTGTATTTCGTGTTGCACGTTCGCAAGCGTCTGTTTTAAACGTCCGCTTCCATGAAACAGGGGGGCGTGCTCTTGCACCAGCTGACGGAAGTCTTTTTGCAAGTGAACAGGGAAATCGCCTTGTACATCGACTTCCTCCGTGGGGAAAAAAAACTCGTGGGCGTGGGGGAGGGGACTGAGGTACACTCTTTGACGGCCTGTGGTACCGACAAAGATGCAGTCAGCCACATGATCGTGGATGACTTTATGTTGGCGAAGCCAGGGTCTGCCGAGAATCATTTCGGCCCTTAGTTTGGCACTAATATGGAAGGTACCGGGATACGGTATTTCCTGGATAGCGGGGCTTAACGTAAATGAACCGTCGAGGGTGATGATAGCCCCTACGGCGGCCAGTAGGGCGTGGGGAGGGCTTGATATTCGGGCTTGATATTCGGTGGTCGTCAGTATAGCCTTATTCACAAAATTTTCTGACGCCAAGGTATCGATCTCAGCGATTACTTCCCGGCAGGCCAGTATGCCTCGGACGCGGGGAAGGTTGTTGAGATCAGCAACCACCGCGCTAATTACTGGAATGCGTTCGGGGCATCCGGGGCGGTTGTGTGTTCGTTTTCGGCAGCCCGGTCCCGCCAGTTTCCCGGAATTGCTGCGGATTGAGGAGCGCGAATGACTGGACACTCCCGGTGAAAATGCTGCCCAGGGCAATAGGGGCATTGCGAAGGTGGTCTGGCATTTCCGGCGGAAGCTGTTGTTTGGTTATTCTGTACTGGTGCCGTGGTCGTTGTTTTTGCTTGTGATGTTTCTCGGACGGTCTTCCGCGGAATATCTTCGGCTTCATCCGTCTCCGCTTGGACGGCTCGTTATACTAGGTCTTCGAATGTTGTGATGGTAGCGGTGCGTAGGATTTTTTTAATTGAAGGCTGGAGAGCCTCGAGACGCAAAGCTACAATTTGCGGCTCTGGAGCTTGTGGTAAAAGTCGGAGGGCGAGGAGATATTTTTTGTGTAAAAATATTCCTACTGCCTCCTTCTCTTCCTGTTTAGTTGCATACAGTTTTATATGCAACTTGTTTAAGGTTGAAACTCCCGCGAATTGCTGAATAAGTAAGGTTTTAAACTTATCCCAAGGTAGGGATAAGTTTCGATACGCTTCGTACCATTTTCCAGTGCGTTCTGTTAACGATTTGGCCACCATTCGTGACCAAAGCGTGATTTCTATCGATTCCTCTGCGAAGTAACGTTCGCATTGATCGATGAATTCTTCCGGATCCTCATGATCCATACCGGCGAATGTGGGTCGCGGGACAATGGGTGTGCGAAACGCACGTATTAGCGCACGCCAGTCGATAATTTGCGTATTTGTTGGAATAGCCAGAGCTGGTTGACCTTCCTGTATGGTGCTGTTAGTATTTGCCGCGTGTGTATGTGTGATAACGGGCGAGCGAGATTGTATTCGAACAGGCGAGCGTGTCGGTGCCCAGATAGGCGAGTGTGCTTGCCGGACAAACGAGCGAGCTTGTTGGCATGGTGATAGAATGGGCCTAAGCATCATAGGAGACATTGAATCCGGGCGGTTACTTGGACCGGGCATGGGCTTGTTCTCGGCTAATGGTTCTCGGAAGAGAACTCTTGGTGTGAAGCGCGTAGTCGCTGGAACCGAACGGTTTCTTTCTTTTTCTGACGTCGGCGTAACAGAACGCCTTCGCCCCACTCGTTTGTTTGCAGAAGGGGATGCTGCGGCATCTGCGTTTGTTGCTGGATCTACGGTCCTAGGGATTTCGTCTGGCGCCACCGAGTTTTCTGGCTGAGACTCGGAAACCGGGAAGTTTCTGGTAGCCATTGTTCTGACTGACCTACCAGGGCCAAGGCGAGGCGAGTTCAGAGAGCGAAGCATTGGGCTTGTTACGGGTCCATTTCCAACTCCGTTGGAAATCAGGAAGGCGGAAAGAAAAATCCCGAGCCCTACGTTTGGGCCGCCAATTTGTTAACTGGTACCGTCAAGACGGCGACCAGCCAGTGCAGGGGGGGGGGGGGGGTGGTGGTGTAAACCGGTCCACTACACGAGTGATGAGCTGGGCACGGTAACCGGCTATCGGTGCTGTACTATCGACCCCGAGGGTTTGCTTTCTATCAGAAGATAAGTGTCGAGACGTGCTATAGACTTGGCCCACTCGGCTCGTGGTTAGAGTAATATCTTCTAGGTCGAGAGGCCGCCTATGAAGAGGTGTTGGCTGGTGGGGCGCTAACGTACTGTGACAAGTCCAACAGCAGTAGCAGCCTACCTACGGCTAGAGACAGAGTGTCGCCGGAGCTACTAGCGGCGGCTAGGACTGCGAAACCTTCCGGGGTAGTGGGAGGTGCAGTGTGTTGGCACCATTTACCCAGGGTGGGGGGGAAGAGGTCCCTACGGAGTGTGTGGTACTAGATAATTGTAAAGGCCGGAAGGGCCGGCGATTGGAGAGGCGGTGGTCACGACCGGACCTTGGAAGACGGGGTTCGATCGTCGGGTGGATGTCGGACACGTTATTAGGTTTTTTCCCGGAGTCGATGGAACGGTTATTACAGAAGGACGAGGCTGGGTATCATCGTAAATGCCTGAACGATCTATGGGACCCGACGCGAGTTTCAACGCAGGAAGAGGTGCGCAAACGAACCCGGTTGCCGGAGGAGGCAGTTCTTGAACAGGCAGTTGAATCAAACTTTTCGGTGAATAGCCATAAGCGCGGGTTGGTCCGGAGATTGAAAAATAACCCGGGTGTCGAGTGGCGCGGTAGGTACCTCGGAAAAGGAGAATTCGTCCACCTGTGTGGCTGGAAAAGGAATGCGAGGATCCCGGAAGAACTTGGGTAATCGCAGTGTCCCGGAAGACGAACAATTGGCGAGATAATTGTGTTTACGCGGATCGACGGTACCCGGCAGTCCCGGTAAAACTTCCTTCAGCACCCATGGAAGCGGGCGTGTCTGTGACGGAGGCTCGGGTACCGCGGTCAGTGTTGATGGTAATTTGGCCGCGGGCAAGGGTACCGTCGATGGTACGGATTCGTCTAGCACCGCAGGAGTGGCCTGAAGTTCCGGAACGGCCTCGTTCGCGGCGTCTTCCACCCGGCGGCGTTGACGATCGCGGGCCCCTTTGCTAGGGCGTTTGCGCTTTTGAACACCCCTCGGCATAGGAGATGTTAGCAACGTTAATTTAATAAGGAAGATAAACGACGATATGGCGTGACGGCGGCGATTTTTAAACAGAACGAGCGCACGGGACTAGGCGCACGGGACTGGGGCTGGAGAGAGCCTGACCCTTTGCGCAAAGTTTAAATGTATGATTTTTAGGCGCGAGAATTTACCCCGGTTACGCGGCGCGAAACTAGGCGCACGGGACTGGGGCTGTAAAGCCTGACCCTTTGCGCAAAGTTTGAGTTTTAAAATTTAAACCGAGAATTTACCCTGATTACGCTGCGCGAAGCTAGGCGCACGGGACTGTGGCTGAAAGGCCTGACCCTTTGCGCAAGGTTTGAGTTTTTAAATTTAAACGCGAGAATTGAAACCGATCAAGTAACGCGAAACTAGGCGCACGGGACTGGGACTGTAAGGCCTGACGCTTTGCGCAAAGTTTGATGAACACAAATTTAAAACGCGCCGGGTACGAAAGTTAGAGTGCACGCGTAATTTTTTTTTTAACACAAGAGCGAGGTCCCGATGAACAAAAAGAAAAAAAATTGAAATCACGGAGAAAATGTGCGGTATCAAAATGGAAGGAAAATTCCGAAACCCCGAGACAAAAAGAAAAAGAAGGAAAAAATATATAAACACTGAGAGAACAAAGTATCACGAAGAAGAAAAATTTAAAGAAATTGACTTACGCGTCGCGTGTCAGGATTTCGGACCCTGAATCGATTTCTGTTTAATGAGACGGCGAAAAGGTTGGTAGAACCTGTCACTGGACAGACACAAACACTTGGTATATGGAAAAATCACTCTTCGTTTATTAATCACGGGAGCGCAGGGCGGACACTGCAACTCCAAGTGGATACACGAAGGCGACTGACTCTCGCTTCGCTTGCCAGAGACCCGTCGACTTGGCAGGGAGGCTCGCGGCGGCAGTGGGGTCGGCGGCTGGCCTTGCTATTGGCTGAATGGTCGAACTGGAGTCGCAAACCTAAATGTTGGGGGCCGCCGGCCGGGCCCACTAACTCGCGTTTCTAGCGTTTGCGCCAGGCTTTACCTAAAAATATTCTTCTCAATACAAAATTTAATTAGAAATTAAAAATAGAACGGATTAAGATAAATGATCAAAATTAAAATATGTTGCTAATCACTATCCTAACTTCATGCTTCCGAGGAAACTGTGAAGCTAAGTCAAACAGAATGGTTGTTCGAGTTATTTGTTTAGGATTATTTCTTATTAATATAAGCTTACTCAGAAATTATTGAATAAAGTTACCGCCGAACAACCACCCTATTTCTTATTTAAATTAAATCTAGATTTGTATATTAAAGTCTCATAAGTATTAAATGCTTGATTAATTATCCCATCAGAAGAAGAACATGATTAAGTCGGTGAAACTTAGTTATATTAAAATATTCTAATGACGTACGTGCATACGTGAGTACACGTAAACACGTATAAAAATCGAAGGATTATTTATAATCAGAAATTCCAGGGGGGTGGGAGTTTGTATTTCTAGTTGATCCTGATCTTTTACTATTGATCTGTATAATTTAAACATTTTGAAAACGAAATTTTACTCCCCAGAATGATTCGTATTCTAATCGGTTGAGCCTCGTGCACTGGCCAGCGCGTCCCAGAGAAAAGGAAATGTAGAAGAGAGAGAGAGAGAGAGAGAGAGATCTAGTGCTATAGGGAAGAAAGAGCACGCGTGAGTGAGAAAGGACGAACACTGGAGGGCGTGCCTAACATGCCGTGAAAGTTGTTGATGGGAAGTGTAACACGGTGGCGTCGCGTGATTTTAAAGCTGTTTACAGGCGGCCGGGGAATGTTTCCGGCCCTCACGGGTCACTTTGGGGAGACGAGAAAGGTCCTTAATAATGCGATGACTCACTTAGGGCGAGCAAACTCGTCGTTTGTGGAAACCGTAAAATCAACAATTTGTCACGTTGTACCTTCGCTCAAGTAGCCTCCTGGGAACTTGAATGGAAAGTCCCGTAGACTATTGTTTGACTTTCCGGGGTTCTCAGTATAGCCTTTTTGGCTTACAACAGATTTTATAAGATTGTCTTTAAATAAGTTTTCAAAATATTTTTCCACTCTTTTAAAGAGTTCATATTTTCCCCCCTGTTTTGAAGAAACTTTCCCTTTTTCCCTTTATCTCGTTTTTTTTTGCTTAAATATGATCTGATTTTACTATCATATCTTTGGTATGAAATTATTCATCTCGTAAAAAACTGTGCTATTTGATTGAAAGGTCAGGCATATTTTTTTTTGAAAATTTGCCTTTTTTGGCAGAAAATTAATCTTCTTGTTACACAATTTTTAGTAAAAACTTCAAGTATTTTTTTTTAAAGTTCGTTGGTTTTGTTTGAGTTTATATGTTTTCTATTTAAGTTGAAGTAATTCTTGGTTAACATATCAACTATTACAAATATTGTTGAGAATTATTTTTTTTTTTGATTGACCTTTATTTTTTTTCAAACTCAAGTGGTACTTCAACTTTTACATGCGCAGTTAAATATTCTATTGAAAAATATCAGTTCCCAGCACAATAGTTAAAATTTTAACCAAAGAAATGAATTTTCAACTAAAAAGCGCCTAAGGCGCGCGACTGTTAATTCTCGCGCTTCGCACTAGATGATGTATTCATCTCGCGCTTTGCGCTCGATCTTTATATTCTCGCAGATTCTTGGGAAAACCTTTTGAAATTAAGATTCAAAACATCCACTAGTGTAATTTTGTGATTGTGAATTCTCTTTTGTTAGAAGAGCTTAGCTCGAGAGTTTGAGCGCACCTACGGCACGTGACTGATGGCTATCGCACTCCGCGCTCGGTCTTTGCATTTGTCCCGCATTCGTGCATAGACCTTTTAAAATAAAAGGTCAACGGACTGACAACTGTAATTTTGGGACTGTGAGCTCTCTTTTGTTAAAGCTTTTTCGGCTTTAACGAACACTTTCTCATCACATAGCTCGTGCTTCGCACTCGATTTTATCCACGATGTCAACTTTTCTACATTATACACAACACTTTTATATCAAATATAATACATTTTTGATGTAACTCTGCCTAGGATTGCTTATTCAAAGATTGCAAAACACAGCAAAAAATGTATTGATCATGACTATTTAAATATTTTTTTCATATTTTGCTTTATATTGTATTCTAAGCCGCGCTGGAACATGTATCATTTCAATCACTTTATATCATTACAATTCATAATATGCATAAAAATTGAATCATACTAATTCTTATTTCCTTGTTTTTATAATTTTATTTTTATTTTTAGCCTTGTATTTTACGATTTAAGAAAAACTACTGCTATTTGGACCAAATTAAAAAAGTTGTTATGATAATCTTGTAGGGCTTTCAAAAATCAACTATGAATAACCGTACATAGAATTTTGAAATCTCGAAAAAATGTGGTTTCAAAATTTTTGAAAATGCGCTGACTTTTTGAATTCTAATCCAAAATAGCTGGTTTACGAACTTGTTCTTTCTTTTTAGGCCTTAAAAAATTGTGCTTAAGTAGAATCCAGTCTGATCATTTTTTTGAAAGTTATCGTGCCTACAGAATACAGACTACAGACAGATATACCTTCATAAAAATCGTTTTTTCTGGCTCAGTAGATCTCAAAAAATCGAGATTTTATGGAAACCGACAAAGTGAAATTTTACACAAAACCAATACCTTCTCATTAGTATGAGAATGGAATAGAAATCTTCGACAAAAAAGTAGTTCAACCAACATTTTCAAAACAATACAGTGTGTCCCATATTTATAGGGCCACCCCATTTTTTGAGGATAATTTTTTTTCTATTAAAACAAAATTCACCAAATATTTTGAGTGAATAAATGAGTCGAATTAACGATTTTTCATAAAATATAGAGCTCGCAATTCCATTCGTTCATTTATTTGGACATTTTTTCGAAAAAATAGGTGTCCCAAATTAATAGGGCCACTAAAAAAAACTTCAATTTTTTTGAAGAATAATAAATAATTCGTAAAATAATGCAATTTAAAATATATAATATTAAAATTTTACTTCTTACATGCCATAAACATATACATATGTATGTATAAAAACTAAATATTGTGCGTGAATTCCCAAAGTAATTTACAGTTGTGTTTTTCTTTTAATTTAAATTTTTCCCGAGGATTTTTCACATAAATACTTTCCCACATACATTATTTTTGGGAATTATCGACGTATTTTTCCTATTTTAAAAGTGTATATTCGCACAATATGTTCGAAATAAATATTTCTCCTATTTTTATTGCGGGGATCCCCGTAAGTAGCGG
>NC_046666.1:58750594-58752832 GCF_010883055.1 Belonocnema kinseyi
GTGCTTGTGCGTTAATAATATTCGAGGTAACAAAACAAATATGGGAAGAGGGAAAGCATTGTCTGCAGAAGAAAAGGCGTCAATTGATGCGTATGAAAAATGCGGGAAACAACAACGTGAAATAGCGAAGCTTATAAACCGATCGAGAAATGTTATTTACCTGTATATAAAGAATTGAAGTAATTAAATAGTGAAGAAGAAACGTGGACCACGGCTAAAGCTCTCAGATCGTGACAAACGAAAAATAGTCGCCCCCGCCTCGCAAACAACTAAGGGGTGCAGAAGAATAAAAAATGATGTGGCTCCTCAAGTATCCAAAAGTACAGTGCATCGAGTATTGAAGGATTCCCCTAATTTAGTATGTGAAAAAATGCAAAAAGCGCCTAAACTGAAACCTCATCATATGCAGGCACGCTACAATTTTGCAGAAGAGAAGCTGCATTGGACGCACGAATGGTCAAAGGTACATACTTAGACAGTGCATTTTTTCTTATAACAAATAATTAGTTCCTTCAAGCCTGTGTAATTAAAGCTTGTGTCTTTTACTTGCTTTTCAGATTATCTGGTCTGACGAACAAAAATTTAATTTAGATGGTCCTGACGGAATGCGTTATTATTGGCGTGATCTGAGACATGAGGCTCGTTATTTTTTAACCCGAAACTTTGGTGGCGGTTCCGTCATGGTATGGGGGGCATACAGCGGTTTCGGAAAAGTGGCCTTAGCTTTTATTTCTCATAAAATGAAAAGCGGAGATTACCAGGCAGTGCTAGAAGAACATCTTAAGCCCTACCTTGGACGTTTCCGCTCTGCAAAATTGATTTTCCAGCAGGACAACGCAGCCATACATGCGAGCAAGTCTACGAAGGATTGGTTGGCAAAGTCAAAGATCTCCGTACTCGCGTGTCCAGCGATCTCTCCAGACCTTAACCCAATGGAAAATGTTTGAGGCATGGTGGTACGCGATGTGTATGACAACGGAAAGCAGTACACAATGGTCGCAGAGCTGAGGGAAGCGATCAAATCAGCATGGAACAACGTCATCGCGAAAAGTCTCGAAAATCTGAATAAATCGATGGTAAAGCGAATGAAAATGGTATTCAAAAATGACGGAAATACTATTAATTACTAATTTTGTGAATAAAATCTTTTTATATGTACGTATTTTATTGAATAAATTGAATTCTTTCGGAAAAATTAAATTTTTTTTAGTGGCCCTAATAATTTGGAACACCGATTTTTTCGAAAAAATGCCCAAATAAATGAACGAATGGAATTGCGAGCTCTATATTTTAGGAAAAGTCGTTAACTCGACTCATTTATTCACTCAAAAAATTTTGTGCAGTTTGTTCCAATAGAAAAAAAATTATCCTTAAAAAATGGGGTGGCCCTATAAATATGGGACACACTGTAGTTGATTTTCTTTCAAAAGAGATTTCATGTAACTTTTCTATACCAAAATATGAATTTTAGGCAAAAAGTAAATTTTCTACAAAAATAATTGAATTTTCAACCAACAAGGATGGCGTTTCAAAAAATTGTTGAATTTTCAAACAAGTAATAAAATTTTTCACTGAACAGCTAATCTTCAGGAAGAAGTAAATGTAAAAACCAATAAATATACATAAATATAAATTACATTACTAACAAGAATACTATATCAAGGTAACGGCAAATCTTCATTTTTTAAATTCTCTACTTTTTTCCTAACAAGTATTTCATTTCCTCTGAATATTAGTATTCAGAAACCATTTGTAAGATTTTTGTTTTAGATCTAACTTTTCTTTTACCAATAAAATTCTTTGCTTTTTTAAATTGCCTTTGGCTGGATGCATTTTTCAATCACCAGGTTTCTTTGGCGCGCTAGATTAAATTCATAAGTACTCTCTGTACAATTATAGCGAGTGATTTGTTTAATTAGCAAATTTGGAAAAATTATGTACATGAATGAAGGACCCCCGCCCCTTTCATAACAAATCGTAACAAAATCTTTCATATTAATGCTAAAAAGTTTAGCTTTTTCTGGAATTCGCCGCTTTTTATCAACTTTTTACTCGTTGAGGTAATAATTAATGCAATTTAATAAACATTATTGTTTTAAAATTTTATGATTCTTTATAACTATCTTGTCTTACAGAATTGTTAGAAAGTTTCTGTTTCTTTATTGAAATTTATAATTTTTCTTTGGCTTTTTAGTTATTTGAAGATAATAAATGAACAATAGAGAGCATAATTTCTAA
>NC_046666.1:58752932-58764307 GCF_010883055.1 Belonocnema kinseyi
GGGGGCTCTCTCAAACTAAAGTGTACATTCGGAGTGGACCTTTGTCTGCGGCGTTAGGTCCAAGGTCAGCCACCAATCCGGTACTCACTCTAGGGTTCAGTGTAGTTGCTGAGAGCCTTTTTGTTTAAATTATTATTCATAGTTATTATTAAAAAATTAAAACCCAATACTATTTACCATTAATATAAGAGAATATAGGCATAATTATTAATAATATTTTTTTAAAAAATTGCGTTTTTTAAATTACATTAATTTTAACCTCCATCTAAGTAAAATTTTGACAAAAAATGGAAAATTTCATAAAAAATCGTAACTTTTTAACCTCATTCAAAGAAATTCTGATTAAAAATAACAACAATTTGTTTAAACAATTATGTTTGTTAACTTGAAATAATTATTACCTTAGTATAATTTAAAAGTGGGCTACAGGTAAAAAATGTTATTTTAAAAACTGCAAATTTCTAGCATTATTTTAAAAGAATATTATTAAAAATAATAATAAATTGTTAAATAAATTAATTGTGGTACATTTTTTTGGACCCTATAAAGCAGCCCTGTAGTAGTTATATATACAAAATAATTATTCATTATGTTTTCTATAGTTAATTGTAAAGAGATATGTTGAGTGTTGAGTTTCACTTCGATTGACCTAATATTCACGATTCTGAATCAAATTTATAAGAATTTATTTTTTTATAAAAAATACCATGACAATCTTGGACTTTTGTCTTCACCCCCTCCCCCTTTTCCCCCAACTTTCGACATAGATATATACGGATGGCCCCAATGCTAATTTTTTCCGTACACAATAAATTTGATAAAAACTTAATAATTTAGCAAATTATTAAGTTTTTATAAAATTTATTATGTTCAAGAATACTTTGAGTTTTTGCTACGTCTAGTCTGTATAAAATTGCTAATTGAATTGCCATGCCGATACTTCTATTTCGAGTTTATGTCATGAAAGTGTTGTATGAAACTTTGAAAATATTTGCGTGGCATACTGAATCTAGATTTATCATCGGGCGTCACAAAACAGAGAGAAAATAAACAGGTCAACCCCAAAATTAACATTAAATCCAGGTTTGACCGCATTGTGTAAGGCTTGTGTGGTATAAATACGACAAATTCAACGAGCATTTTTATCATTGTCTGAATATTTAGATCCAGAAAAGGCCTGTTCAACTTTTTCAATCCTGCATCATGAGGACAGCAGTCATTTTCTCGCTTCTACTACTAAGTAAGTGACTTTTATAAAATAGAAAAGTAAATATAGCAGATTTATTTCAGTAAATTATTCATTGCAAATTTCTTAAGGCTGTTAAGGCGGAGTGTACAAAAATGTCGAAATCTATGAAACATTCAAAACTTAGAAACGGCCGACCATCATTCGCTTTTGAGGTTTTAGAAATTCACTTTGAAAAATTGCTAGACCGCGGAAGGAGGCTCGCGGTCGCAGTGAGGTAGGGTGGGGGGGGGGGGTGCTTAGTATCCGGGTTTTTGACAAAAGTCCGATAAATGCTAAAAAAATGAGAGTAAAGTGGTGTACAAATGCTTTTAATTGAGCAGGAAGCCGGCTAACAGCTGTTGGCACTGATATCTCATCCGTACTTGATCGTGCTATGAAAAAATCCATATGTGTTTTGCACGTTACAACTCAACAAGATATGTAAATAATTCAGTAAATAACTTTTCGTTTAAATTGAAAAATTATTATCAATTATTATCCGCGAGTTCACAGCGGCATCCGTTTATCACTTGCCACACTTTTCCTATTCCGCGTCCACGTAAGACGTGTCAATAAACAATTAAAAAAAGAAAAACACAAGCTGCATTCTTTATTCTAATTTAAAATTCTTGCCATGAATGATGCGACTTTTACCCACTATGCATTTTTGTAGCACGACCAATTTCCGCTGAGCCAGGGTAGAGTTTGAAAGGCAGTAACTTACGTCTGAAACGCCGGTAACCTACCGGTAAGTTCTCGAGCGATTTTTTTTTCTCGGGAATTTATGAGTATTTAAGTTGTTCACTAAAATAAATGTAAATTCTTAAGCTCAAATAGTTTTGAATGCAACCTGTCATGATTTTTAATGCCATAGGGAATATTTGGTTAATTATTAATTTATTAATTTACTTTATGTTACTTAATACTATATGTTTATTTGGTTCATCTAAGTAGGCCAGCTATTTTACTTTATAATTTTTTCAAGCCAGTTAGATTATAAAAATTTCGTACAATTTTAATTGGATTAAAGTAAGCTTATAATAATAGATAAATCACAGCAATGAGATAATACTGTATTTCCTATATATTGGCACTATTTGCGGAAATCATCTACATGCCTTTTTTTAGCTGTTGCGAAAGTGCCTTGATGTTTTAAATTAAAATAAGATTTTTTCCTCTGAACAGGTTGAAAGGGAATAGACTTTCACGTTTAATAATCCCAAGGTGAAAGCAAAATGTAAATTTTTTGAAAGAGGAACGAACCTAAGTCAAATTTCGATGTATTCAAAAAAATCTAATCACCTGGAAAGTAATTAAATTAATGAAATAAAATAAAATAAGTAAAACTATTACTAGTTCAAAACCAATTTCGGAAAAGTAATAATTTAAACAAATTATATTTGTTCAAACAATTAAAAAGTGGTAAATTTATTCTTTCTATACACTATGCAGTCCGAAACATAATTGTATGTGTTCTATTTTATTTAAGTTTCTTAGTTATCAAAAAAAAACTGCTTGAGCAAATAAAGATTGTTTAAACAAATAGAAATTTATTAAACATTAAAGGAAATGTAGCAAAATTATGTAATAATTTAACAAAACTTAGCATATACTAATTTAAAATGAAAGTTGATGTATGTGGCTCAATTTTTAGAAAGTTTGAAAATAGACAAATAATTATTTAAATAATTAATTACTGGTTTTAGATAAATGTACTATTCCCAAAAATGACAAACAATTACATTTCAATAAGAAAATAAGATTATTTATTGACATTTTTTGGGAATAAATAATTGTTTAAGAAATTTACATTTTTTTAGATAATTGAAAATCGTTTAAAAATTCATCATAAATATTTAAATCGTTTATTGTTAATTATTTTTATGAAAAAGACAACGCAAATTGCTAAAAAGTAAAAATAATACGTAAAAATATAGCTTTTTTAAAATCATATTTGGGGCGTTGCGGGGAGGGTAGGCGAGGGTTGAAAATGAAAGTTATTAGTATGGTTTTGTTTCATAGACACTCCTCTTAAGACCCTAAAAAACTTGACACGTTTCTGCTAAGTACATCTGCAAAATTATTATAAATTTTGAATCAAAATTGTTAATTGTATGCATTTTACGAATATATATTGCAAATAATTTTAAGTGGAACCATACAAAATATAATTTAAAAATTTTTAAATTCTTTTTTTATTCTCCCTTCTTCTTTTACAACCAGACAAATATTATAAATTATTCAATTTTCGCAAATAAAGCATTGTTAACGATATAAGCCGGTGTATGTGTCATAAATAATCTTTAAGCCTAAAAAAAACTGTTCATATAAAAAACGCAAAGAGAAATGTATAAGACTGTACGTAAAATTGATACCTACATCATGTTCCCTTAATTAATCAACACTGCTCATTATGTTAATAATATATAATTTTTTATAACTTCAATGGGTAAACACTTTTGTGAATAAAAAACACTCACAACAAATTTGACACGCACTATAGTAAATTTCATCTGCGGCTAACTTCGGCTCGTGAACGAGACACTGTTTCCGCGGAAATTTTCTGATTGTTCATCGCTTCATTCCGGCGATTCTGAGATCCGGTCGTTCTGGTGCATGGACCGGAGCCCTAATAGAGCTTTTTATTTTAGACGTCGGCAGTGTGCACGTGCTGAAATTTTACGTGATTTCCGTATTTTTCGAACAGTTTTTTGTCGAAATGTATGGAAAATATTGTTAATAAAAACAACAACAAAAAATTAATTTGTAAATAACAGAGATTTTTAAGGTAGAACATTTTTAAGTCTATTAAAAAAAACGGTGAAAAACGTGCAAAGAGTGCGGCGACCAAGGCCATTATTTGCATCTGCTGGCATCTGTCATCTTCTAAAAAATGCTTAAAAATTCGGCGAAACTCACGCAAGATGATGTTCCAGGATCAAAATTAGTGCACGAATCTGTAGAAGAGCACAGTATTGAGCAGCTGAAACGATGTCCTAAATGTATAAATAGTAGAAATACGATCTTCTAAATGTAGAAATAGTACTACTTCTCTTTTTCAAGTTTAGGCAATAAAAAGCCATTTGTCAGTGATTACCTGGTATAAGGAATGTACTAACAAATTTTCCTTCTTTTATATAAACTGGTTACAAATACATAAATATAATAGTTTTGCGTTCTCAAGTGAAAGTATTAAATAGATTTTATTTTTATCAAAAAAATTAGGAAGTTCGAAACCCCGATAACAACGCTGCATTTAATATATAAGCAAATGTTAGCAAAGAAAGAAAATATAAAACCTGCCAAACACAACCTCAACACAACCTCACAAACCTTTCTACTGAGTCACTTTTTTTCCTTTTAAAGATCGTTTCCTATATTTTATCCATCGTTTAAGCTTTTTACACTGCGCTCTTCCAACGATTTGTGCAATAATTTTGCTCTTGAAACATCATCTTCCGTGATTTTTTCCGGATTTTTAAACATTTTTTTGAAGACGACAGATGTCAACAACTGTAAATAATGGACTTGCTCGTCACACTTTTCGCACTTTTTTCTAAATATATTAAAAAATTTGTTGTCTTTAAACTCTGATTTATGTACATATTTTTTTGTGTTTGTTATTTTTATTTACAATATTTTTCATACATTTCGGCACAAAACTGTTCGAAAAATACGGAAATGACGTAAATCCTGGCACGTGCGCACTGTCGACGTCTAGAAAAAAAGGTCTATTCTGAAGCTGAGTTAATATTGAAGATTTCAGCTATTAATTTTTATAATTTCTAAGTCAAATATCGCAAAAAATGTATACTTTAACATTCTATAGTGGCGGAGACGAAATTTTCAAGGTCACTGAACACACAACTTATAAGAATAATTCGCCGCTTCTTACTTCTCATCATTTGAAACTCAGATTCATCGTTGCAATGTTTATAATCATACGGATTACAATTTTCGTTGCAGTTAGTCAAAAGCGTCTGATTCCCATATTTCATTCAATAAGTAAAACAACAGATTTTATCGCCAATTAATTACGTACAACCTGCAGATATTCACTTTATTTAATTAATTAAGATCAAAGTACAAAACGATTTTGACACTTGTCAAATATCACTCACGTACAGTTAAATTAGTGAAAACCAACTCCAATTTTTAAGAAAGTACTTAATGCCCGTCCTGCATATATTTATGAGCAATTGTAATGTTGTGTTACTTTTTTTCTTAATTCGTAACTAATTATTTATTTGAAATGCGTGGTGAATCCTGGGGAACATAACCTTGTTTCAGAATTTGGTTATATGTATATTTTGCGCACGTCTTCTGCGTCTCGAAACCTTTGACCAATTGCTGCAAGATCGTGAGCGCGGGAGATTTGTAAACCGAATTAAAATCGCCTGTATAGTACTTTTTTGCATTACAAAAATGCAAGACGGGTTGCATTGTTTGCTAGAGTTTATACAATTATATTCCTTATGACTACATAATAAACGTCCTTAGTGTATATATATAATAAAAAATTTTTCATAAGGACAACCGCAGGATTTCTTCGGGAACGGGTACTAATCTGAAAAATTGCACCCGCTCCCAGCGAAATCGCGGTAAAATTTCAGCCAAAACCACGTCTCACGACCGTGAGATAGGTGGTTACAGTCTGTAACGGAATCAATACGACGATCCAGCAAAAGCCTCGTGCACCCTAAGAACACGGAGCGACCCAAGGACTACCGCTTTCAGTATTTTTCCCGCAAGTGTTTTAGCATATTGTTGACACGCAGGGATGCTTTTTAGGCCATTAGCGAGTGAAATCTTGGCACCTCCAAGAGCGCCGATGACAAGGACGATTAGTTTAACAGAATATTCCGGATACAATCGTTGCAACTCCCTTATAAGCTCTCGATACCTCTCTTTCTTTTTATTCTAGTAAGAGTGACAGGGGTGGTAATAAAACACTCTTAGTGCCGCATTGTGCCTTTGCATGTAGGTTGTTCCCGCGTGAGTTGGACAACTAGATAGTATTTGAGCTCAATGTTCGGGGTGTGCATGGCACGCCCTGCAGCTATCATCAGGAATGTCTTGGTTCAAAATGTGGCCACGGTATGTTAAGGTGGAAATGACACCGTCTTTGCATGCAAAAATGAAACCCTCCGTACCAGACTTCAATCCGGGCGATTTAAGGAAAGCAAACGTTAGCTCACAAGACATTGACTGATCCTTCACATTTCTGTGGAAGATACCGTGCATCCTCTTATCGAGGAGCTGTTCACGAAAGTTTTTCTTTTGCGCTTTCTTAATCCGGGCTTTCAGGAGTGAGTAGTCGAGATTGATAAGATTTGATGCATTTTGCTCATCCGTAATACTGAAGTTAAGTTCGAGTGTTTCAGCAGCCTCCTCCGCTGCTTTGTATAGAAACGCTCGTTTGCCCACTTCTTCGTGATTCCTGACAAAATTAAGAAGAGGGTATCTTCCATTTGCAACTCTATGTGCTGTACCCAGAATAATCCTGTTGTGAAGACATTCAAGACTCAATATTTCGTGATCCCCTTGACGGCGTGAGATGTACAGTCGCGGAACGGAAGACTTAAGATGCATGCTTTTGTTCATGTGCATAACCTTTCTTGTCCTGATATCAAGAGATCTGAGCTCGTTCTTCGTCCATGGAACTACTCCAAATGAATAGAGTAGTACCGGGATGGCAA
Organism: Belonocnema kinseyi; assembly: GCF_010883055.1. NCBI lineage: Eukaryota > Metazoa > Arthropoda > Insecta > Hymenoptera > Cynipidae > Belonocnema > Belonocnema kinseyi. Next base: position 58,759,860 of record NC_046666.1, read on the forward strand.
GGATGTTCGTTGCAGATACTTTGTTCCTCGCCGACAGTTCGGAAGACCAAATCTGTCGGATGAGACGTTTGTATCTGCTTCGGAGAGTATCCTTTATAGATGTCACATCCTGAATGCGGCTCTGTGGCACGCCCAGGTCTCTCAGGACCAAGTTCTCTCGCCCATTCTCTCGCCCAAGTCTCTCCAGCGCAAAGGTGTCGTATAGCGCTTCTATCAACGAGCTCAGGGTCTTCAGGGATGCCATTAAGTTTTCCTCGCTTCAAATAAACATTGGCGCATTTGTCTAACCCAAATTCCATTCCAATTTTCTTAGTATATCGTTCGACAATCCCTAGAGCTAGATGTAGTTGCTCTTTGTTTTTAGCATAGATCTTAAGATCGTCTCTGTAAAATACATGAGTGACCTTGTACTTTCGATCTGCAGGTTTGCCGCACAATTTCCCTTTCGAAATGGCGAAGAGCTAGAGATAGTGGCAATAATGTAAGGCAAAAGAGGAGTGGGCTCATGGTGTCGCCCTGAAAGAAACCTCTCAGAAAGGTGACCTTGTTAGTTGTCACACGATTTTTCCGGATGCGATAGTAAATCTGTTTTCCAAAGTGGCATCAATCTCCCTATGCACCTAACTATTTGCGGATGAACCTTTAAGATTTCCAAAAGACAGATGATAAGTTTATGGGAGGCCGAATCGAAAGCTTTCCGATAAACAATCCAGGCCATCGATAGGTCACGCTGGTAGAATGCTGCATCTTTGTAGACACATCTATCGATGAGCAGGTTCTCCCGACATCCCGTTACGCCTTTCTTTGAGCTTCGTTGTTCATACATTTCTTGCCACACAGGTTCAATTGCCCGAACAATCCTATCATTTAGGATAGCTGTGAATATCTTATAAAGTGTGTTCAGACAAGTGATTGGCCTGTAATTCTTCGGGTCAGCTAAGTTGCTTATTTTCATCAGAAGTATTGTGCGCCCTTCCACCAACCTCTCCGGAATCGGCTCTTTGGACTGTAAATATGAGGTGAAAATACGGGCCAAATGCTGATGGGTTGAAGGAAACTTCTTCGATCAGAAGGTTTTGATACAATCTGGTCCCGGTGCGAAATAGTTCTTCATCCATCTTAATACTTTTTTTACCTTCTCGGTAGTGATGGGTGGGCATTCTTTATCAGGTGTTATTAGGGCATTATATAGCTCCTTGAAGCTATTTATATTTTCTGAGTCTTCGTCCAGTCTATGCTACACTTCGTAGACTTCTCTCCAAAATACTTCGACCTCCTCTGGTTTGGGCGGGTATTCGACAGTAACTGGAGGGTCTTGGAAGAGTCGAGATGGGTCAGAAAGAAACTGTTGATTTTCTTTGACGCATCTCTCCCTCCGCTCTAGACTTCTCTTAGCGTCAGATAGTATCCGTATTCTCTCAACAATACGGATAAAATAATTCTCTTTTAAGAAGGTAACCGTAGCTCAATAAGATTCTAAAATAGGTAGAGGACAATTCAACTCTATACTATGTTCTCTCGCATTTAGGTATAAAACCTTTAAAAGTTCAGTGAACTCTTATCTTTCACAGGTGTCGTTCGGCGACTAGCTTTTCTATATTTACAACTTTGTATAAGTCCACAATAATGGGTGATAATCGATCTATCTTTTCAACAAATATGTGCACAATGGCAACGTGTTAATGTTTGGCACTCGGCCTTTTATGACAGTGTCCCCACGCAGGGCAAGGGGTGGCACCTGTCTGCTACTTGCGTGCTTATGCCGAGATTTAAAATTTTTCTTAGCCAGATTTAGAGAGGTATACTCCCGTCTGCCCATAAAGATTTAAGATTCTCGATGTAAGTTTATAATTTCAGAATCTAACTTACTTGACCAAGGTTGATGGTTATACCATGTCTTGCTCTTCGGTTAGTTTAGGAAATTTAAAATAGACAATATTTCTCTTGGTTCTTCTGAGTGGCACTTAGCCTTGGAACTCAAATATTTTAAAGTCACAATGTAGACGTTTTTCGTTTAAATCAATTTTAGTCCCTTGGACTTAGAAAATTTTCTCTAAATTTAATATTTTACTCTTAGAGCGCGTTTTTAGGAAACTTCCCGGAGGATAAACAGTTAAGTGTTGAGTAAAATCAGCGAACGGACTTTGAAAAAGATTGCTCTTGGAACCGGGTACACTGGGCATACCAGCTTCCGCTTCAGAGGTCCTTTCTCCAAGCCATATCAAGCAAACTTAGGTTTTTAGCCTAAGTTAACAAGATATCAAAAGATACTTGAGGATAGTTAGTCCTCAAGATTTGTTGCGTATTCTACGCAACCCCCAACTGTCTATTCTGGGTCGTGCTGCCCTTTTTATGGGCAGTCCCCCATTCCTTGACTCTAAAGCAATTCTAGAAGGTTTTTAGAGGGAGTATTCTAGTCTGCGCCTTTAAGACTTTCCTTTAGAGATGCAATTCTTTACCCTACCTTCTAAACTGTACGTAGGATTGCCTAAGATGAAACTCTATGCTATAACTCGCGGGTTACAACTACCTCTCTTTTAGAATGATCCGAAGACAGTTTGTTTTGGTATGATTGCAAAACAAAAATATAAAAGATACGTATGCTTAAATCTATTCGACCCTAGATAATACAGAAACAAAATTGTTCCTCTTAAAATCATGAGCATGTGTACTAACAATTGACGGTTATGAAAAGAAATACATAAATGATAAAAAGATAAAATACTGAAAAATAATTATAATAAAAAAAAGGATATCTTATCTATGTTCTTTCTTATGGAGCCTCTCTTTCAATCCTTCCGGAGTCTTCGGAGAATTCCAAACCGTCATTGTGATATCTATTGTTCCGATCTGGATTCTGCAAAGGGTTCCTGTACTTCTTTGTTCATTCCTGGGTGATAGGCCATGCTCGAGAAGGCGACCATTTCCCATACTGTCTCCAGCTATTGAAGTTCTCAAAGAGTAGTTGTGGTGTAAACTTGGCCTTCGTGATCTTACACGTGACTCCTTTTCTTTCATTTCTCGCCTCATGCCTTTGGTTTAGTCTTAAAATCTGGCTCTCTTGTAGAATGTTCACTTGCTCGATGGCTCGAAATTTGGGCTTGCTTGGACCATCGTTTTCTTTTCCTTCGTCTTAAATGGTCTTGGCTGGCTTTACTGGACGTTGGCATTATTGTTGAAGAATTTCTTCCTTCATGACTTCTTGCTTGCTTTTACGGGGATCATAAATTCCCCTATGAGGCTTCGAGCTTGCCCTTGCCTGCGCTGTATCCTTCCATTCTTTCACACCACTGCTCTCTCCTTCTGCCTGTTGTTCTTCCGTCGTCAAAGTTGGTGTCTCACCGATATCCACGTTAATTATGTTAATCGCATTTAGTCGAAGCTCACTCATGATGGCTACCTTGATTTCAGGATCTATGAGCGTGTTTTCTTCCGTGATTTCAACCAGTGATTCGTCGGAAGCTTCATAAGGGTCGGTGATGGTGAAGTTGTCTCGTTTCTTGCGTGTGGATACGAGTGGGTCAATTTCTTGGACGTTTGTGTTTGGTGCACGGGGTACTTTTCTTCGGCTTTTCTTTTCCCGTAATTTCCTTTTTTCTTCTTCATCGAGTTTGGTAGAGGTCTTGATCTTCAGTCCATTCTACATTTCTCTAAGTAGATCCTCCTCTATTTCACTGTCTATGTTGCATTGGACCGCTACATGGCAGTGTGCGTCGAGGAGATCGTATTGAGTTTCTTGTTCTGGCATCGTTGACGTTTCAATTTGTACTTACCTGACCCAAGCTTTCCCATTTTCCTCGAAGGTCCTAGGTCCTTGAAATTCTAAAATTTCCTTATCCCCTCCTTCTATTTTCTCTCGTTGGTATTTTCTTAGATCTTGCCCATGGTACTGTCCCCTCTCTCGATCCTGCTTAGTATTCCACAAAATATAGACGATACTAGCTATCGTTTTCTTGATAGTGTAGGGTTCTTGATACAGTTAGAGAAATTTCGCCATTGTCCCGGGTTATGTGTTAGAGACATTGCAGGCTTTAACCAGTACTTCCTCCCCCACTGCATAGTTTACCCCTTGCTTGTCTTTGTTTAACCTAGCCAGTTTTTTTTTCTTTTCTTATTTATACGATCCCTTATGACCATTATTTGAGTTTGACGATTCATTTGCACCTTAGCCGGTTTAGGTGGTAAGAGGTCATCCCACCATCTTTTAGGTTTCCTCCACCACAGATCCTCATAGGGCGTCATCTCGGTTGTGTCATGGTGTGATACATTTAAAATTGTTTCGATGTGTTCTAGCTGTGCGAACCAGGTACTAGGCAGTCTGATAAGTCCCTGAAAAATGAAACACAGAGACGTTTTTTTGGCCAAAGTCGGTTTTATTTTTCAACATACTCTCCTTTTAGTTCGATACAGCGAGTCCAACGATTTTCTAACTTTTTGATACCGTCCGA
>NC_046666.1:58764407-58766414 GCF_010883055.1 Belonocnema kinseyi
CCAATTCGAAGCCGATTTCATGCAATTTTGCTTGTGCAACTAAGCATGAATGAACAGGTGCATTGTCGTGATGATAAAGCGGTTTTTTCTTCTTCAAATGCGTTCGTTTTTCGGCGATTTCGATTTTCAATCGGTCCAATTATGATGAATAGTGTGCTACGGTTATGGGTTTACCTTTTTCAAGATAGTCCACGAATATTATGCCATGTGCATCCCAAAATACGGAGGCCATAACCTTTCCGACCCATTGTTGCATTTTTGGACGCTTCGGAGCACTTTGGCCCGGTGGAACCCACTGTTTTGCCTGTTGCGTTGACTCAGGAGTGTAGTAGTGGATCCAGGTTTCATCCATGGTTATTAATCGGCGCAAAAACTCGGTCGGCTTACGCGAAAATAATGCCAAATTTTGCTGGGAAGTTGTCACACGAATTCGTTTTTGGTCCACTGTGAGCAAACGCGGCACCCATCGCGCAGAGTTTCTTCATGCCCAAAACTGAATGCATGATATTGCCCACACGTTCCAATGATATGTCTACAGCATTAGCTACCTCTCTCAATTTCACTTTAGAATCATTCAACATCATATAATGGATTTTTTCGACATTTTCTGGTGTAGTGACCTCTTTTGGGCGCCCAGATCGTTCAGCATCAACTGTATTCGTACGGCCACAACAAAACTCGGTAAACCACTAATGAATCGTTCCAATCGACGGTGCAGAGTCCGGGTAATACTTATCCAGCTTGGCCTTTGTCTCGGATATCGTTTTCTGGCGAAGATAGTAGTGTTTGATTGAAACTCGAAACTCAGATTTTTCCATATTAAAAAAAAACTCGCAGGTTAGTCGCTTGTCAGTGCTGTAACTTGTAAATGCGTAAATATAAATGGCTGAATTTTGACAGGCGTCATTTGAAGGATCAAGCTCGACGAAAATGGTTCACATTAGTGAATATTAATGTCATCTCTTAGAAGTTTCAGGTACTTATCAGACTGCCTAGTATTGTGTTTGTCACGTGGGAGGAGCGTCCTAAAGAGACGTGCGAGCTCTCGATTTACTCTCTCAACCATATTGGCCTGGGGGTGACGAATTGATGTGAGGATGATTTGTATTTGTCGCTGTTTCAACGCGACTCGCCATTTTCGACTCGTAAACTGTGTGCCGCGATCCGAGAGTACTTTTAATGGTTTTCCTACGTTTACGTTAAAGTCATCCAGTTTCTCTATAGCTGCCTCACTCGTTACTTTCTTCATAGAATATAATTTCGTAAATTTTGAAAAAGTATCAATCATTACTAATAGATACTCATATCCGTATTTAGTTTTGGTTAACGGACCAAAAAAGTCTTTGGATACAAGTTCCAAAGTAGATTTTGATAGAATTGTTTCTTGTAGTGCTTGTGATGCTTGCGTGCTGACTTTATTTCTTCGGCAGGAATCACAGGTGCTTATTAATTGTCTCGTTAACTTTACCAAGCGGGGGCTATAAAAAGATTATCGAATGAGTTTGTATGTTTTTCAGCTGCTGGATGTCCATACGATAAATGACATTCTTTTATCAATGTTTTGATTGTGTTGGAAGGCACGTAAATGCGATATTCACTTCCATTACATTTATATAAAATATCATTTTTTACGCGGAAACGCTGTTGATTTTTTTCTTCACCCTGTTATGTTTCTCTAATTAGTTTTAGTGTTTTTTGTCTTCTTTCTGCTGTGGTATTGTTCTTATTTTATTTTCGACATCCGGTGTCCAACTATGGCCAACAACTCTTTTTCCGTCGTGAAATAGGATATTTCAGGTCCCTTGAGAGTTCTACATGCTAGAGTAATTATTTCTTTTTCCATTTTCTTATTTATTTGGTATAAGACAGCTCCCAGTGCATAATTACTTGCAGCGGTTTCAAGATACCACTCCCGACTATATATATGGTGCAGTCACAGTCCACATCTTCTGAGTTTACGTGTTTTTATAACCAATTGAAAAAAAAAATTGTTCGTTAAGAAAAATG
>NC_046666.1:58766514-58771961 GCF_010883055.1 Belonocnema kinseyi
AAGTGCTTATTTTGAGGAACTTCCGAAAACGCACTTTTCTGAAGGATTAAAAAAACTTGAAAAGCGATTGACCAAGTGTATAGAGCTCCAAAGAGATTATGTAGAAAAATAAAAAAAAATTTACCCAAAAAAAATTGTTTTTATACTTCATTCTAAGGACTTATTGAACTACCCTCGTAGTATTTGCTTTTAGGATCAGGAAAATATAGCATTATTTCTGTGCTAAATAATTCTTTAATTTTTAAAAAACTGTCCTAAGCTGTTTGATTCCAATTCCATATCGTTCCCTTTTTTATTAACTTTAAAAGTGGTACTATTTCAGTTGCGTCTTTATCATTAAATTTTAAATAAAAATTTATTAAACCTAAGAATCCTCTGAACTATTTTACATTCTTCGGTGCTGGAAACTCTTGTATGCACTTTATTTTTTCGTGATCCAGTTTAATTCCTTCTGTGGTCAAAAAAAATCCTAAAAATTTCGTCTCCTTTTTAAAAAACTGTGACTTCTCTAGATTAAGTGTTAGATTATTCTCTTCTAGTCGTTTCAGGATTTCTTCTAAATGTTGCAAATGCAACATCCAGCATCCAGACATAATCTGATGATGCCGTCTTTTTTTATTACTGGCACTATGGGATTTATGTAAGGTCTATTGGAACGCTGGATGATTCCCATCTGCATCATACGTTTGTATTTTTCGTCAACCTTTTCACGATGAGCCATAGGAATTGGGTAACTCCTGCGATACGTGTTCGTATTTTTTTCAAAGTCTGGGCTCTCTTATTCGTGTTTAAATCTGGATTTTCATTTATTTCGTCCTCGAATTCCGTCCATTGGATATTTACAGGTGATGTTATTATTTTTTTTCCGGGCCTTTCCATACCGTAATCGTTAGTAATTTTTTTTTACCATTTCTATAGCAAATTCTACGTTACTTACTTTACATTGCCCCTCTGGACCTTCATTCTTATCTTGCTGTACAATCCTTATTGATGGTTTATCAGCTAAATAAGGCAACGTTAAAGTTCTTGTATCTCAATCGATTCGTGTTTTATGTTAATCTAAAAGATCAATCCCAATGATACATGTTCTCGAAAGTTTTGGGCACAACCAAGAAAGAAAATTGTACCAATATATCCGGTAACTATACGTCGGCAAAGATTTGTCGGCTGAGTCGTATAGCCTTGCCTCCCATGGCACCTGTGACGGCTACTTCCGCTAAAGGTAGATATGGATATTGAGCGAATCTTTCTTTGTTTGCGTTGTAGAATTCTTCCGATATGCACGTTATGTCAGCTCCCGTGTCTATTAGAGCGTTCGTAATTATTCCTGCTATTTGAATGTTGTCAGTATAGCATTTAGATTGTTTTCGGGCTACGATATTCATATTTTCTTCTAAAATATAATAATATTTGCATAGTAAACCACGAGGTCAGCCACGTCAGCGCTTTCTTGATTTCTATTGATGTGGCGCTTGTTAGTTTCCCGTCTCTATGCTCTCTTCTTCCACACTTTCGAAATTTTCTTCTATTTCTTCCGAGGCCTCTGCTTCGATGTTTTGAACTTTATATCGTGCTGTGTTCGGCTGTGGAGTTTGGTTGTGTTGCTGTTGACGCCAAGAATTATTTTCCCATGAATGCCGCTGCCCCCCTGCGCTTGTGCCTGGTCGCATCCCTGGTCCTGAAATTTGACGCTGCGTGCCTGCGTTGTGCTGCTTTGGCGTAGTTCCACCATGGTTTCCGGTGTTGTTACCCCCTACTTGTGCAGAGCCGCCGTACGGATTCTGTGAATGCCACATGTTCCTCTGGTTGTTCGGGTTCGAATTTCTTGGTCTCCAGTCCCGAGTTTTTTGGGTATTGTTGTTATTCCCACCTATTTTGTCAAATTCTTCTAATAGACTTATCAACTGTTCGCATTGTGTAATTCCACGTCCGACAATTGCATATTTTATTTCGTCCCCGTAGTGTCTAGCAATTTTTTTTATTATCTCACTAGATGCAGGGGCTGGAGTTAATTCACTGGCATGTGCGAACATTTTCGTTGCATATTCTGCCCGTGACCTGTCTCGATTTTGCTGGTATGAACCAAACTCCAGTTTCTTTCTTACCTCGTGTTGGATTTGGTCACCCCAATAACGCTGTAAAAATTTTCCGATATATGATTCTAAATAGGTTAAGTCATTTTTGACTATCAACCACCAGTCACTAGGCGGTCTCGAAAGAGTTCTTTCAATAAGGTATTCGGCATCGCAGGCTCGTGGGTGTACCTCCTCCCAATATTACCTTAATTGCCTTACATATCTCACGGGGTTGCCTTCCCCATTGTACTCCGGTAGGATGTACTTGATATTAGGCTTTGCGGTTGGTGTGACATCATTTGTCCTCCTTTCTGAGTCTTCCGAGATTCGTTTCGCTACTCTTGCCTGGGCGGTCTCCATCCGGTTGATTTGCACTTGCATGCGGTCCTCCCTCTCTTCGATGCTTCTAGTTACGTTGACTGTTGCTTCTATTGACCGGCCAAGGCTTTGCCCTAGTGCATCGATCCTAGATTGAAGGGCTTGATTTCTTTCCATGAGCTGTTGGGCGTGATAACGTCGGTCGTCCTCTAGGATCCTCTGAGTTCTCTGTTCGAGTTCATCCAAACGTTTATTCATTGCCGACCATAATTGTACAGGACCATTTTCCGTCATAATTTAAGGTATTAGTAAGCTGTCCTCGAGGTGTTCTTACGAGATGTCACGTACGGTCGTATCAAGATCTTCCGGATTGCTTTCCTCTTCGGTCGCTGGCTTCATTTCCGCTTTCGATCTTAAATTTGTTTTCACCATTTTTCTTTCTTGTTTTTACTATTTGTTCACGCAATATAATATAGCATTTCAATTCCACGATCTCGTTATCGTGTATTTTCTAAAAAATTCAAAGTCTAATCTTTCAATTCTTAAAATTATTTGCTGTTTATGCGTTCTAAGTGCCGTATATAGGCCTCTAAATGAAAATCTCGATTCACTTTAAAACCTAACTTCTTCGTTGTTTTCGTCTAACATTGCGTAATTTTCGCGCAAAAATATTTTGGTGTCGGCTGTGACCCAAATAAGTCCATTACCCCACCAATTATAGTGTATTGTTCATAGAAACCAGTGCGTGATTCACTAACACTTTCTTTTTTCATGTTTTACTGGATTTTGTTGTTTGTATTATACTTTTTCCTATCACTTAACCATTTGTAGAGTTCTGCCATATCTTTCGGTATTACTTTTTGACTCGACGGAGGTGGCAGATATACTCTCTGAGATTTTCCTTTGAAAAAATCTTGAATTAATTTATTTCAATCCATATTCTAACATTTAAAATTTCATTCGTGTTTCGCATCTGATGTCCTACACGTTGATCGCCATTTGTAACTAGTGGGTTTTAGCCACTGTTAATTTTATAACATATCAAATTGTTTTTATAACTTTTTATTAAATATTGTGGTTGCACATGGAGGAGGAATGAGACTTTATGTATTCCATTTAAATTTTTATTCATTTAATCAACCTACTCTCGTTTACATAATATTTTTGCCCTATGCTCAAATTATAACCTTATTGAAAATCAACTCTTTGGCCGTAATCACATTTATTTTATAATTATAAGAAGAAAACTTGGTTTATCCAAATAAAATAATTCTCTTTTAAAAAAGGTAGCCGTAGCTTAATAAGATTCTAAAATAGGTAGATGACAATTCAACTCTATACTATGTTCGCTCGCATTTTGGTATAAAACCTTTAAAAGTTCAGTGAACTCGTATCTTTCACAGGTGTCGTTCGGCGACTACCGTTTCTATATTTACAACTGTGTATGAGTCCGCAATAATGGGTGACAATCGATCTATCTTTTCAACAAAAATGTGCACAATGGCAACGTGTTAATGTTTGGCACTCGGCCTTTTATGACATTGTCCCCACGCTGGGCAAGGGTGAAATTTCGTAACTCAGGTTCTTATAGAAGCATTCTCGAGGCTTATGCCGAGATTTAAAACTTTTCTTAGCCAGATTTAGAGAGGTATACTCCCGTCTGCCCTTAAAGATTTAAGATTCTCGATATTAGTTTCTAATTTCAGAATCTAACTTACTTGACCAAGGTTGATGGGTATACCATGCCTTGCTTTTCGGTTAGTTTAGGAAATTTATAATAGACAATATTTCTCTTGGTTCTTCTGAGTGGCACTTAGCCTTGGAACTCAAATATTTTAAAGTCACAATGTAGAAGTTATTCATCTAAGTTAATTTTAGTCCTTTGGACTTAGAAAATGTTCTCTAAATTTAATAATTTACTCTTAGACCGCGTTTTTAGGAATATTCCTGTAGGAAAAACAGTTAAGTTTTGAGAAATATCAGCGAATGGACTTTGAAAAAGATTGCTCTGGGAACCGGGTACACTGGGTATACCAGCTTTCGCTTTAGAGGTCCTTTCTCTAAGCAATATCAAGCAAACTTAGGTTTTTAGCCTAAGTTAACAAGATATTAAAAGATACTTGAGGATAGTTAGTTCTCAAGATCTGTTGCGTATTCTACGCAACCCCCAGCTGTATATTCTGGGTCGTGCTGCCCTTTTTATAGGCAGTCCCCCATTCCTTGACTCTTACGCAATTCTAGAAAGTTTTTAGAGGAAGTATTCGAGTCTGCGCCCTTAAGATTTTCCTTTAGAGATGCAATTCTTTACCCTACCTTCTAAAATGTAGGTAGAGTGGCCTAAGATGAGGCTCTATGCTGTAACTCGCGGCAACTGGGTGAGGTGTCTAGAACGGTGACTCTGGGGTACCGGGCGACCTCTCAGAGTAAGTAGCCTTATCCTTGCATGCGGGGCTCTACAAGGATGGACGAACCCCTTTCCCTAGCTTCTCGTGGGAACAACAATGACAACACCAAACATAGTTGTAGTAAGTGCGGTTCAAAACAACAGAACGCGCAGGGCTCCCGACAATGGGTCAGCCACCAATGCCGACCAATCTAGAGCTGGGGGAGCCAATGTAAATGGATTCAATGCGATGGATCGGCGGGATCTCGTGACCTTTGGGTGGACGGAGCAACTGAATCACGACTTGCTAGACTGCTACGATGCGAGTGTGGCCCCTGAACGGGGTTACATGGTACGGCTGCATGCTCTGTGGTGCGAGAAATACCCGGAGCTATCGCACTTTTCGCAGCAACTTCTGCGAAACCATGCTGAACTACTCCGTAAAAGGGGCTATGTAAGCGGAACGCCTACTCTTCCACAGCTAAAACAAGCCGGCAACAAAGAAAGAGAGCCGACACTGAGACCAACCGCGGGCAGGCATCCAATAGATGAAGAGCGATGCTTTACGTCCCGGAGAAACATCAACACCAAGGTTTCTCTCAAGCCTAAAGATCTGGCTGAAATGGATGACGAGCTTTGTGGACATTTTTCCGGTGAATCCGACCTCTGGG
>NC_046666.1:58772061-58773868 GCF_010883055.1 Belonocnema kinseyi
TTTCTTAATCCGGGCTTTCAGGAGTGAGTACTCGAGATAGATTAGATTTGATGCATTTTGCTCACCCCTAAAACTGAAGTCAAGTCCGAGTGTTTCAGCAGCATCCTCCGCTGCTTTGTACAGAAATGCTCCTTTGCCCACTTCCTCGTGATTTCTGACCATTTTAAGAAGAGGGCCTCTTCCATTTGCAACTCTATGTGCTGTACCCAAAATAATCCTGTTGTGAAGACATTCAAGACTCAATATTTCGCCACCCCCTTGACGGCGTGAGATGTACAGTCGCGGAACGGAAGACTTAAGATGCATACTTTTGTTCATGTGCATAACCTTTCTTGTCCCGATATCAAGAGATCTGAGCTTGTTCTTCGTCCATGGAACTACTCCAAATGAATAGAGTAGTACTGGGACGGCAAGGATGTTCGCTGCAGATACTTTGTTCCTCGCCGACAGTTCGGAAGACCAAATCTGTCGGATGAGACGTTTGTATCTGCTTCGGAGAGTATCCTTTATAGATGTCACATCTTGAATGCGGCTCTGTGGCTAGCCCAGATATGTATAAGTCACTCCAGCGCAAAGGTGTCGTATGGCGCTTCTATCAACGAGCTCAGGATCTTCAGGAATGCCATTAAGTTTTCCTCGCTTCAAATAAACCTTGGCGCATTTGTCTAACCCAAATTCCATTCCAATTTCCTTAGTATATCGTTCGACAATCTCAAGAGCTAGATGCAGTTGCTCTCTATTTTTAGCATAGATCTTAAGATCGTCCATGTAAACTACATGAGTGACCTTGTACTTTCGATCTGCAGGTTTGCCGCACAAGTACCCGTCGGAATGGCGCAGTGCTAGAGATAGTGGCAATAATGTAAGGCACAAGAGGAGTGGGCTCATGGTGTCGCCCTGAAAGACACCTCTCTGAAACGTGACCTTCTTCGTTGTCACACGATTTTTGCCAGATGAGATAGTAAATCTGGTTTTCGAAAGCGGCAGCAATGTCTCTATACACCCAACTATTTGCGGATGAAGCTTTAAGATTTCTAAAAGACAGATGATAAGTCTATGGGATGTAGAATCGAAGGCTTGCCGATAATCAATCCAGGCCATCGATAGGTCACGCTGGTAGAATGCTGCATCTTTGCAGACACATCTATCGATGAGCAGGTTCCCCCACATCCGGCTACGCCTTTCTTTGAGCCTCGTTGTTCATACATTTCTTGCCACACAGGTTCAATTGCCCGAACAATCCTATCATTTAGGATAGCTGTGAATATCTTATAAAGCGTGTTCAGCCAAGTTATTGGCCTGTAGTTCTTCGGGTCCGCTAAGTTGCCTATTTTCGGCAAGAGTATTGTGCGCCCTTCCACCAACCACTCTGAAATCGGCTCTTCCGACTTCAAATATGAGGTGAAAATACGGGCCAAATGCTGATGGGTTGAAGAAAACTTCTTCCACCAGAAGGTTTTGATACAATCTGGTCCCGGTGCGGAATAGTTCTTCATCCCTCTTAATATTTTTTTCACCTCCTCGGTAGTGGTGGGTGGGCATTCTTTATCAGGTGTTATGAGGGCAACACATAACTCCTTGAAGCTATTTATATTTTCTGAGTCTTCGCCCAGTCTATGCTGAACTTTGTAGACTCCTCTCCAAAATACTTCGACCTCCTCTGGTTTGGGTGGGTGGTCGACAGTAACTAGAGGGTCTTGGAAGGGTCGAGATGGGTCAGAAAGAAACTGTTGATTTTCTTTGACGCATCTCTCCCTCCGCTCTAGACTTCTCTTAGCGTCAGATAGTATCCGTATTCTCTCAACAA
>NC_046666.1:58773968-58775567 GCF_010883055.1 Belonocnema kinseyi
AGGTATCGAGACCTTATAAGGGAGTTGCAACGTTTGTACCCGGAATATTCTGTTAAACTGATCGTCCTTATCATCGGCGCTCTTGGAGGTGCCAAGCTTTCAATTGCTAATAGCCTAAAAAACATCCCTGCATGTCAACAATATGCTAGAACACTTGCGGGAAAAATGCAGAAGGCGGTTGTCTTTGGGTCACTCCGTGTTCTTAGGGTGCACGAGGCTTTTTCTGGATCGTCGTATTGATTCCTTTACAGACTGTAACCACCTATCTCACGGTTGTGAGACGTGGTTGTCGCTGAAATTTTACCGCGATTTCGCTGGAAGCGGGTGCAATTTTTCAGATTAGCACCCGCTCCCGGCGAAATCCTGCGGTTGTCCTTATGACAAATTTTTAAATAAATATATATATACAGAAAGAGATAGAGAGTCACCATGCATTAGAAATATCAGTTGATAGAAACATGGCGCCCCTACTCGCCCGTATACCCGTGATGATCATTTGATATATATATATATATATATATATATATCGGTTTTAAATCCACGAGTGATTCCAGGACTCGGTCGGTGTGCAAAGGAACTGCACCACCGACAATGACCGACATGAGGTAAATGAAAGTGGCCCTCAACCCTTAACATGTGTGCGTCGTGTGGCCATCGTATAGGTATATCGCACGCACACAACCTGATATTGGCTTTAAAGTTTAACTCAGGCAGATTTAGAATTGAGATTGTTGGTATTTTACTGTTCGATCCCGAAGCAAGCAATTTTGTGACAGGTACAATCTGCCAGATAAATGAGTCAATTTCGTGTGTTTTTAACTGTCCAGTGTTTCACCTTAAAATCCGTTTGTACATTTTGTACATTTTGTATATTTGTGCTATAATTATTATCCATAGCTGGTTCAATTTAATGCCAGATTAAGCAAATCTGCAAATACCTCAAGAAATTGTTGGTTATGTTTCAATGTTTACCTTTCAGCTCCACTCTCCTCATCATTGTTTTCAGATTCTTTTTTTTCAGAATTATCACACCAGGTGCGATTGAAAAATCGTTGGATTATCAACATTAACCCCTAAATATTAGACTTAAAAAAAGAAAGTCAACCACATATTTTAAGTGACAAAAAATTAAAGAAATGTACAACTTCAAGTCGGGTGGTCACTGACTGGGAAAACCGGGAACTATAGCCCAGATTTTTGAACACCAAGAAGTACCTTATAGTTTAGAGGAAACCCCTGAATTTTCCACATTAATTTTTTACTTTTGTTGATTTTATCTACATTTTCCTAAAAAGTCATCTTTTTTGGGTAGCAAAATCAACTATATTGATGAACACTCGTCTATTTCGAACAGCTAGTTAGATCTTTTAGGTTTTAAATTAGAAACAGTTAAATTGATTCAAAAAATACGAATTTTCAACGAAATACTTAAAGTCTCAACTAAGAAAAAGTAATTTGAAAAACAAACAGTTGAATATTCAGTTCAAATAATTAATGAAAAAAGAAGATTTTTCAACAAAAGAAATTAATTTTGAACTAATTGTAAGATTACGAATCTTTTACAAATAAAATGAATTTTAAAGAAATTAGTTCAACTTT
>NC_046666.1:58775667-58777487 GCF_010883055.1 Belonocnema kinseyi
AAGCTATCTAAGGATGGTACTATAGAACGCCACCTCAAGGTAGGCCTAGTGGCGCCATCTCTTGGTCAGGCCGGAAACTTATCAATCCACCCTCGTAATCTGTAATGTAATACAGCATTCTTCATAAAAATTATTATTCCATTTTTCTCCGTGTGTACAATTCGGCGTTTAACAGATTTAGGACAAAACATTTTGGAGGTTTCCAGCATTGTCCTCATGTAGAATATTTACCTGTGAAATAATTATTAACTTTTATTATTATCTTAGAAGGTTATGGGAAATACTACATCTTATGTTTTGAGTAAACAATCCCCAAACGCTTCAATTTGGTGAAGAAACAACTGAGTTTTGTTCAGATTTTTTAAAAAAAGGCTATTAAAAAAATATCACAAATATTCTATCTGGCCAATAATACCATCACGTGTATAATACAAATAATTTCAATATGTATAAATCAGGTTGGAAGATTTTTTTAACGTTTCAACATATATTGTTATTATTTCTGTAAAATAGTATTAATATATACTATTAATTATGATTTCTTTGATAAAATTATTGATAATAATTTGAGTCCTCCAAATTTTCCTCAAAATTTGTAGTGCTGACATTTTTGTCGACTGTTGTTTTCATTTGACGACCTCAAATAGCATTTAATGAGAATAATAAGTTTTTACCAAATTATTATCTCTACTGAAGATTTTATCTTATCCTTTCTATATATATGATGTATACGCCCGTATACCCGTGATGGTCATTTGATATATATATATATCGGTTTTAAATCCACGAGTGATTCCTGGACTCGGTCGGTGTGCAAAGGAACTGCACCACCGACAATGATCGACATGAGGTAAATGAAAGTGGCCCTCAACCCTTAACATGTGTGCGTCGCGTGGCCATCGTAGGTATATCGCACGCACACAACCTGATATCGGCTTTAAAGTTTAACTCAGGCAGATTTAGAATCGAGATTGTTGGTATTTTACTGTTCGATCCCGAAGCAAGCAATTTTGTGACAGGTGCAATCTGACAGATAAATGAGTCAATTTCGTGTGTTTTTAACTGTCCAGTGTTTCACCTTAAAATCCGTTTATACATTTTGTACATTTTGTATATTTGTGCTATAATTATTATCCATAGCTGGTTCAATTTAATGCCAGATTAAGCAAATCTGCAAATACCTCAAGAAATTGTTGATTATGTTTCTATGTTTACCTTTCAGCTCCACTCTCCTCATCATTATTTTCAGATTCTTTTTTTTCAGAATTATCACACCAGGTGCGATTGAAAAATCGTTGGATTATCAACATTAACCCCTAAATATTAGACTTAAAAAAAGAAAGTCAACCAAATATTTTAAGTGACAAAAAATTAAAGAAATGTACAACTTCAAGTCGGGTGGTCACTGACTGGGAAAACCGGGAACTATAGCCCAGATTTTTGAACACCAAGAAGTACCTTATAGTTTAGAGGAAAACCCGGAATTTCCCAGATTAATGTTTTACTTTTGTTAATTTTATCTACATTTTCCTAAAAAGTCATCTTTTTTTGGGTAGCAAAATCAACTATATTGATGAACACTCGTCTATTTCGAACAGATAGTTCGATTTTTTAGATCTTTTAGGTTTTAAATTGGAAACAGTTAAATTGATTCAAGAAATACGAATTTTTAACGAAATACTTAAATTCTCAACTAAGAAAAAGTAATTTGAAAAAAAAAACAGTTGAATATTCAGTTAAAAAAATTAATGAAAAAAAGAAGATTTTTCAACAAAAGAAATTAATTTTGAACTAATTGTAAGATTACGAATCTTTTACAA
>NC_046666.1:58777587-58778383 GCF_010883055.1 Belonocnema kinseyi
TCACAACGATGTTGTTCAAATTTAAACGATATTTTAGCACATAACGGCCATAAAAAGTGATTAAGTGATTGATTACGGCTAAAATTTGTTCTAAGGATGTACCACAAACACTACCATGCACAGAAAAATCGGATTTTCAAATCCGATTTATTGTATGGAAATAAGGTGTGGCCGTTCAAATAAAGAATTTTTAATATTTTTTTAATAGCAAAGTTAAGTATAATCTTTCCGTTAGAATGATTATTTTTGCAATTCCAATATGTATCTTTAAAATTTAAATTACCATAAATAATCAATTTTTGTCCTAGCTTATTTAAAAGATTCAGGTCATTAGAATTAATTTTTAATTTGTGTGGAATATAAATTGAAGTTATTATACCATTAAAGAGTTTGATAGCAACGACTTCTAAGCTAGTAGTGTTAATTGCTACTTCTTGAAATTGGATAATATCATTGACAATAATCATAACCCCGCTTCCTATACTATTATCACTATTCTTTCTGCTGATGCATTCGTACCCCAATAGTCTAAATTTGGTAGTGAGTTTTAATTTTGTTTCGTTAATGAGCATTATGTCAATGTCCGTTTTCGACCAGGAATTGTTTAAGCTCACTTTGATTTCCTCTTAGACCATTGGGGTTCCAATGTGCCTTTTTTATCGTGTTAAAATTAAATTTATTTACAGCCATTTTTAGTTAGGATTCAATAAAAATGTACGTTTCAAATTTTTGGGGGTTTGAAAATCATTTTTAAACAGGGGCCATCCATATACCACTTGGACACTTTGGAGGGGAG
>NC_046666.1:58778393-58779285 GCF_010883055.1 Belonocnema kinseyi
ACCACGCTTGTCCACGAGGGAACCGGGGGTCCCAACTTTTATATTGTGCCAGCGCACAATATAATTTTTATTTTTATTTACATTTTTTCACGACTTTTTCTTTGAAAGTCAAATCATTTTTAAGCTCACGTTCCTAAGCTAATTCGAATTTTTTCAGCCAATTCATCGCTCCTTTTGGATTTCTTGTAGTCCGGGAGCTCGCTACAATTCTATGGACGTCATTTTAGTACTCACTATAATTTCAGATTCTTTTGTTTTCATAGTCAACAGTTCGAAATTTGTTAACTAACAGCTGTTAGTGTATTTTGCAACAATTTATCGTTAAACTCGTCAAAAATTCGAGTGAAAAAACGTCATTTTAGTACTCTTGAAACCCACGGGGAATGATCATTTGGATGCTAAAAACTTGCAATAAGTTTGACTGGCAGCTCCTGAGTGGTGCCAGAGTTAACTGGCAGACTGTCAACATGTCAAAGATTCGAATGAAAAAATGTAATTTCAGTACTCTTCAAACCAACGGCGAATGATTGTTTGGAAGCTGTCAGTGAATCTTCTTGTTAGTTGTTTGCACCTAAAAAATAATCCCCAATGGGTTTCAAGAGTACTAAAATTACGTTTTTTCACTCGAATTTCTGACATGTTTCACAATCTGCTAGTTAACTTTGGCAACATTCAGGAGCTGCCAGTCAAACGTATTGTTAGCCTTTAGCATGCAAAAAATCATTCCCCGTGGGTTTCAAGAGTACTAAAATGACGTTTTTTCACTCGAATTTCCGACCAGTTTAACGAAAAATTGTTGCAAAATGCACCAACAGCTGTTAGCCAGTCAACGAGTTTCGAACTGTTGACATATGAAAACAAAAGAATCTGAAATTTTAGTGAGTACTCAAAT
>NC_046666.1:58779385-58835539 GCF_010883055.1 Belonocnema kinseyi
AAGAGGAGCTAATTCTCTGCTATCGTGGTTACAAAGATCAAAACCTCCGCCCTCTAAACAATCCGTTGATAATAGTAATAGTCAAAATGCTCGTAAGTATGCGGAGGTCTTGTATGTTTAATTTCAAGTTCTAGGTTATGATTAGATAATTGATAAATTGAATAGTTGAATGTTAAAAAATGACATTGAAGTATTATCACTCCAAGAAAATTTCTTGTTTCTACATTTCTTGTTTCTACAATTATTAGAAAACACGCAATCAGTTCCGAGAGATTTATTTGTTCACCGCATTTCAGAGCTGCAAACTGTACAAATAAACTCTGTCTATGTCTCAAGTCTTTTAAATTTTGAAAAAGAAACATTGTTATTTGTATAATTTACAATAATTTTGTAAATTTTGTAATTAGTTAATAATAGATTGCATTAAGTATTTTCAATTCTTAAATTTTATGAAAAATAATAATAAAAGAAAAGAATATTGAAGTTGTCTTGTGATATATATGAGTATATAAATACAGATAAATAATGTAAGATATGATTGGGTTAATTTTTGAAAAATTCCTTGCTTCCTTGTCTTTGATTTTTAAGTAATTCTTGTCTTCCTGTGCGCGAATTTTTCTCTCTTTTCTCCCTCTATCAACTTTTGAAATGTATTGTTGCACTACCCATAATCAAGTTTTAGAACTGACCATTTTTTTTTAGAACTGCCCTTTTGGTCAGAGCTGCCCGTTAGATTATATCCTGGTAAATGTGATATTAACGTAGAAACTTTGGATGAACTTAACTCTGACCATCTCCCCGTCATAATTACCCTGTCTAACTCTGTAAAAATAGACTGTCAAGAACGCAAATTTTTTGACTACAAAGACAAGTGGCATACGTTCGGGGGGCTTATTAACAAAAATTTAGTTATTAATCAAAAAATCAATACTGGATCTGACCTGAACAATGGCATTGGTACTTTAGTAGATATTACCAATCAGAAACTGCAAAAATAGGCCCCACTCTCCCAAGGGGTGGTAGGGAGAATATATATTGCCTCCTGAAATTAAAGCCCTAATTAAAACAAGAAACCTATCAAGATACTAATGTCAAAGAACCAATAGCGATGAAATCCAGAAAATTAAAACTAGACTCACAAATACTATTAACAGGAAAATTGGAAAGCATAATAACTCGGACTTCACCTCAGAGGTCCGGGGTTCGATCCCTGAGCCGGTACCTCTAGAAATTTTTCAATGTACCTTTACTGAGGTGCTGGTGGTTCGGAACCCACCTTAAGCTGTAGGTCCCCCCATCGTGTACTTGACTGCAACCCAGTCCGTCAATGATGGGGTAAAAACCAGGCTTTGTCCAATATTTCAGGGCAGACTGCTCTCATCAGATCACTTGATTGCATTATAAAAATGCGTCCGTGACTAATGATATATACTGGGACAGCCCCGTGCAAAATGATCAAATAAAAATCCAACTCTAACCAAAAATGCCTTCGACATATTGGGCAGTATAAGCCTGTGACAACATTTCAACACAGAAATGTTTTTTATAATAATAATAATAATATAATAATAATAATATAATAATAACAATAAACTTAATAGCCTTAACACGAAAGATCATTCAATTCGGATGTTGACAAAAAGTCTTTTGAAAAATAGTGCAAATACGACCACCTCCCCCCTCCCCCTGAGAGACGATAACGAGATTTTCTATAGCGACCTGAATAAATCCAACTTGCTAGCTATTCAATATGACGGTGTCCATTCCATGACTTCCGAAATGAGCGATCCTGCCACTGAGAAACATGCCAATTCCACGTACCGTCAACTGACCATTGAAAATGTAAACGCTAATAACATTGAATTTACCTCCCCCAGAGACCTTAGAAACATCCTAAAAAGAGTCAGACCTTAAAAAGCACCGGGCCTCGATGGCATTCAGAGTATAGCCTTAAGACACTTGCCAAAAGAAGCTTTAGTTACACTAACGTACCTTTTGAACGCCGGGTTTAAACTTGCATATTTTCCAGATAACTGGAAGATCGCGAATATCTTGCCATTTCATAAACCAGGGAAAGACAAAGAGTCACCTGCCAGCTACAGGCCTATCAGTCTTTTACCCACTTTAAGTAAGCTATTTGAGAAGATCATTTACAATAAAATAATTAAATTTGAATTGAAAAACAAAGTTTTAATTCCCGAACAATCTGGATTTAGAAACAATAGAAGCACGGTTCATCAACTACTTAGACTGACAAATCACATTGGTACTGGCTTAAACAAAAACAAATCTACTGCCCTAACTCTTGGACGTTGAAAAGGCCTTCGATACTATATGGCACGAGGGACTTATTCTTAAACTCTCATTGTGCAAATTTCCAATTTATATTATTAAATTTCTCCAAAGTTAACTCAAAGGTAGAAAATTTGTGGTCTCTGTCAAAGAAGTTAAATCAAGTGAGCACAAAATAACTATAGGGGTAGCCCAGGGATATGTTCTTGGCCCGGTACTACTCTTATATTACGTGAATCCCACGAAAAATTGTACCTAAAATCCCATCTGATAGCACTCGGCGTATTTTGCTATTCGCGGAAGACACTGCAGCCTTCGTATTATCACTGAGCAAAAGACTGGCGGTTACAAGACTCCAAAAATTTGTTAAGATATTACTGGAGTTTTTTATAGGTGGAAACTTGAAGTTAATGTTAGCAAAACAGATTTGATTTTTTTCTCTAAAAAGAATAAGAAAGAACCAGTACTCGATTTTAAGTTATACATCGTAAGCATAAGAAAGGAAAACTTGTAATTGTAAGCAGCTAAAATAGTACTTGTATCTGTAAGCTGCTTTTAGGAAACCGCACTTAAATAATGTAATAGCCTGGGGGGGGGGGGGGGGGGGGGGGGGGGGGGGGTAGAAAATTTTGTTACAATTTGTTAAGGTGGGAAGAATTCCTTCACTCATGCACGTATTTTTGCAAATTTGCAAAAACTTTCCCTGAGTATTATTTTTTCAATTATACATTTTATTATTTTCTTGAGAAATTAATAAATTAAAAAGAAAACCCATCCTTTTTGGTTTCAAATTTAACGGTTTTGTTAAAAATGCGTCATTTTAGGTTCGCAATTCAACTATTTTAGTAGAACATTAACCTTTTGTTTGGAATTCATATATTGCTACTGATAAGTCGACTAAAATCTTTTATGAATTAAAATATTGCATCTTTTTTGGATACAAAATGCAACTACTTTGTGGAAAATTCAACTAGTTCCTATAAAATTCACTTTTTGTTTAAAATTTATATTTTTGTGTTGAAAAGTGAATTGAAATCCTTTTTCATAAAAATTCAACTCTTTTTTTAATTTGTCTTTCTGATTAAAAATTCACTTCTCTTAGCAGAAATTACATCTTTCTTGGATAAAAAAGCAACTGTTTGGTTGCAAATTGATCAATTTGGTTGAAAAATCATATTTCTTTGTTGGAAATCCTGCTGTTTTGTTCAAGATTTACACTCTTTCGTAGAGCATTTATTCTTGCTTCAATTTAATAATTTGATGTTAGACAGAGAACTGGAATCTTTCCTCGATGAAAATTCATCTATTAAAAAAAAATTTTAATACAATATTCACCTTTTTTAGCAGAAATAACATTTTTTTTGGATAAAAATGCCACTGTTTTGTTAAAAATTAAACTATTTTGTTAAAAAGTCATAATTTTGGTTGAAAATTCTACTGTTTTGTTGAAAATTTAACTATTACGTCGAAAATTAACTTTTTGTTAAAAATCTATATTTTGGTATTAAGAAGTGAACTGATCTCTTCTGGGTGAAAGTCAAATTTTCGAAAAAAATTGACCTTTTTTAAAAATTCATCTGTTCTAGTACAAATTTCATCTTTCTTGAATAAAAATGCAAGTATTTGGTAGGTAATCAACTATTTTGTCAAAAATTCATCTTTTTTGGTTAAAAAAATCGTCTTCTTGGATTGAAAATTCAATTTTTTTGGTAGAAACTTATTTTTTCTTACAAAATTTATATTTTGATCTTGAAAAGTCAACTTGAATCTTTTTGCGATAAAAATTCATCTATCAAAAAAATTTCTCTTTTTTTTAATAAAAATTACTCTGTTTTAGCAGAAATGACTTCTTTCTGGATAATAATGCAACTATTTGGTAGAAAATTTAACGACTTTGTTATAAAGTCTTCCCTTTTTGGCTACAAATTCGTGTTTTTAGATTAAGAATTCAGTTGTTTTTTTCACAGAGACTTATTTCTTTTTAAAAAATTCAAATTTAAGTCGTAAAAAGTCAAGTCAAAAGTTTTGTAACAGAAAATGTAACTTTTTTTAAAAATTTTCTATTTGATTAAAAGGCTCTTCATCTTTTTTAGTAGGAATTTCATTTTTTTTAGAAAAATTAAATTTTGTTGTTAAAAATTATTCTTCCTTGCTTGAGTATTCAACTATTTTGTTTGTAACATTTGGTCGAATCACCTTGTAAGGAAATGATTTTTTAAGGATTTATATCTTTAGTTGAAAGTTCAACCATTTTGTTGAAAATTAATCTTTTTTAATTGAAAATCAAACTACTTGGGTAAAAATTAAATTACTATCTTGACTATTTATTTTTTTCTTAAAGGCTAATGTCTTTGGTTGACAATTTAATAGGGTAGCGCAAAAGCCCTTTTTTGTATAAAATTAAATTTATAACTGAAAATGTAACTTTTCTACTTTTTTTAAAGTGGTATTTTTAAGTTGAAGATTCTCGTTTTTGGTAAGAAAAAAAATAATTTTCTTGGTTTGAAATATAATTTTTTTTGGCTAAAAATGCATCATTGATTTGGAAAATGAAGTTTATGCTGAAGTAATTTTTTTGTTGAAAATTCGATTTTTTTTAGGAGAAAATTCGTGTTTTGGCTTATGCGTTCAATATTTTAGATAGACTTTTTCTTCTTTCTTGAGTGAAAAATCTTTTTTAGTTGAAAATTCGTCTGCCTGATTAAAATTTTTTTTGGTTAGAAACTTTTAAATTTGTATTTAAAAAACTGTTTTATTCCGTTTATAAAAGATTCTATGTTCAAAGTATTACAGTGTTAAAATGTTGGTATTTGAATGTTAATGATCAAGGTAAATGAACTGTTTTAAACATGATTTGTAAAATTACAATGAAACAGCATGGCAGCAAATAACTAATAATCAGATCAAGGAAAGTAGGAAATGGTTGAAGATGTGAGGGGAAATGAGGTAAGGGGAGTGGTTGGTATGAGGAAACGGAGGTAGGTGAACTGCGGACAGCAATGAGGAAATGAGGGAAGGAAAGTCGTGGTAAGAAGAGGGTAAGAGGTATGGGAAATGCAGGATGGGGAAGTGAGAGGAAATAAGGATAAGGGAAGTGGAGGAAATGAGGTGAATTAGGAGTAAGGGAAATAGTGCAAGTGAGGGGAAATAATGAAGGTTAAATAGTTGTTGTGAAGGGAAGTGGGTGAAATGATAAGAAATGATAGTGCGCTGGGGAGAGAAAGTTATGGATGTGGTTGGGAACTAGGAGAAGGTAAGTGTTACCTGTAGAAGCGAGGGAGAAGGAAGTAGTGGAGGAACAAGTTGGGAAGGGGGAAGTTGCAGAAGTGGGGAATCATCGTAGAAGGGAGAGGAGGGGCAATAGGGAAATGTAGGGGGAGTAGAGACGAGAAAGTATCGCTTTTCTTTCAAATGTTCGAATATTGATTTTTGTAAATATAAGAAGACTTAACATAAAATTAAGTAAGACTAAATTTAGTTAATTTTAATTTTTATTCAGGAATATTACATATATTTCTCACATGTATATGCTCTTTCATTAGATCGAAGGGTCTTATTTTAGGGTTCCTAATGGCGGTTTATGCATTTTTTTTATTATTCTGTCCCGCCTGTCGTGGGTTCTGTGCCCCTGGCCGGTGTTTCTGTAAAGGCAAGTGAATGGGTCCGTATTGACCCGCCATATTAGCGTAAAGATAAGGTGGTGTTGGATGGGTTACTGGCGGAGTCTTATTTGGTGTAGGAATATTCCCAGTCTTACCCTTTCCTTGATCTCCTGGTTTTGATTCTGCGAAAAATTGAGATTTTTACCTTATTGCATATACACTGTCACCCATCGGGATCGAGCGTATCGGACACTGTAAGCTCACGTGGTCTTACCCCTACGCCAATCAGCGTCCAATTACAGGACCGTCTCGATACGATGTTTTGCAGGTCCCCTGATAGTATACTAATGTTATCGGGCATTTTTTTTATAATTTTACAATACATGAAAGGAGAATAGAAATACAAGTATGTATTATTCTTCTTTATTATGTAATTATTATTTGCACACAAATAACTAACCATAATTCTGAATAAATCAATAAAAAACCTCCAACGTCAACCTAATTTAACCTAAAATCTGCATTATCTCGACAGCTTGCGCATCAGCTAGTGTAAGCGACTTCAGACATTTCAAAGCCCGGTAAAGTTAAAATATAAAATTTCAATTAGGAAAAATTTAAATTGCACTTTTCACTTAACTTATTGTGCAAAACTAAGTACATATGTACAACATATCTCAGAAATATAGCTTCGAGGATGCCACGGCATTGGGCCAAAGCTACAGTGTCCGAGGTTCGACTGTATATTGGAAAAATTTGTGTTAGCAATTTTAAAACTTTTAAACCCCTATACATGATTCCTTATGGTGAGAAAGTAACTCCCATTTTTGTCAGAATAAAAAAAAACGAGATTTTTCAAGGTAAATGATCACTTATAGATTGTGCTTTTATAGAAATAATAATTTAATGTTGAAATATATAAACCTAGAGTATATTATAACCAAAAAACTAAATGAAATAAAATAAAAGCAATAACTTCTGAAAAGAATGTCCTTTAGAATTTAATTGGAAGAATTAGAAAGACATTAATTTTGAAAAAGGATTTGAAAGCGACTACGTGTAAGCTGGTACAAATGTGCAAATTATTTAACAAAAAACTAAAAAAGTTTTTCTCATTAATATTGTTATATATTATTGCACTTA
Source organism: Belonocnema kinseyi (assembly GCF_010883055.1). NCBI lineage: Eukaryota > Metazoa > Arthropoda > Insecta > Hymenoptera > Cynipidae > Belonocnema > Belonocnema kinseyi. The sequence continues at coordinate 58,786,423 of NC_046666.1, forward strand.
CCAACAAAATTAAGTATAAAAACTGCTATTATCAGAAGTTGAGTTCCTGTTAGAATCTTCATTTTTTATATAAAGAATTCGTTAACGTAACTGATGAAAATTCAGTACAATTCCTTCTATTTAAACTGACGGTTTCTATATGCTTTACCTGTAAAACCTTCAGAATGATCAAAATCAACGTAAAAGTTTACGGAACTGGAAGCCTCGCTCTAAACCTTAATATTAGACGAGACAGAAAAAGTGTTAGACACAAATAAGGTCTTATGGTTCGTGTAGCACGTGTTATTATTTGCTAAGCCCAGAAAAAGTTGTCTTTGATTCGAAAAAAACTTCTTTGAATCTGAAAAATTGGTGTATTTCTATAGATAATAGGTAGTTCAAACGAAAATATTTTTTTCATTTCTAACCAATAATTGATCCAGATTAAAAACAAAATTTACATAGAAAATCGATTAATTATTAGAAATTACTGTTATTGTTTTACGCAAGTGCACTATCCGAATTAATAATTATATATTTCTTAGATATTTTTATTTTAGATGACCCTACACAAACCAATTTAATGCAAGGAATATTTTATGTATTTATAATCCTTGTGAAAGGTGGAAATTTATAATTATGTGAATAATGATAATATGAAAAAACAAGGGACATGAAACGGGTTGTAGTCTAAAGTGAGAAAGTATGCGGTGGAAAATTATCTTTATTTTCGATACAAAATTTTCCGTTTTTTTACCGTCATAGTATTTTCCCTATTCCCTTCTTTTCTCATTTTCAACGTTTACCCACTTAAATGCAAATTGAATTAATAGAACCCAATAAGAAATTCTAACTATTTTTGGTACAAAATTATTTTTTTTATTGAAAAGTCAAACATCTTATTTTTGATGGAAAATTCATCTGTACTGGCAAAAAATTTTATTATTAGGTTGAAAATTGAATTATTTTTTTAAAAGATCAACAATTTTGTCAAAAAGTCATATTTTTGGCTGAAAATTAGTTTCTACGTTATTAAAATTTAATTATTTGGTTGAGAATGAAATTTTTTATTCAAAATTCATATTCTCGTTTAAAAAATGTTCCTGTTTTTCAGAAATCTTTTGTTATTATTTAAAAACTTTAATATTTTATTGCATTTTTTTAATGAAAAATCTTTCCTCTTTAAAAATTCCCCTTAGTTGTTAAAAATGAATATTTTTTTGGTTCAAAATACAAGTGTTTGGTTAAAAATTAATCTGCATTGGTGGATGATTCAACCACTTGGTTGAGAATCCTTCTTATGCCTGTTTGAAAATTAAGTTTTTAACTAAAAGTATAAATGTTCCATTTTTTATTGATAATTGATGTTTTTAGTTGCAAATACGTATTTTTGTTATGAAATTAATCTTTCCGGCTGAAAATTCCCCTTTTTGGTTTAAAATTGATCTTTTTTAGATGAATAATCAACTATTTGATATAGAAAATTTATATATTTTGATCAAAATTAATTTTTCCTTGTTCAAATTAACTTTTTCAATTCAAAATGTAACTATGTCTTATTTTTGTTTACATATTAATATTTTGCAGTTAAAATTCATATATTGTGAATAAAATCGTCCTTTGGCTTGAAAATTTAATAATTTTGTTGAGAAAGGTCATCGCTTTCCGTCTGAAAATGAACTATTTTATTGAAAATGAACTATTTTGCTAATAATGTTTACATTATTATTCATAAAATATTATTCATACGTGCGAGTTTGTTTGAAAATTCACCTGTTTTGGGTGGAAATAAAACCATTTTTTTGGTTGAATATATATAATTTAGTTGAACGTGAAACATGTTAGTTAAAAATTCATCATTTTGGTAGATATTTTATGTATTTGGTTAATAAATTAAATATTTTGTTTAAAATTATTTTTCTTGATAGAAATTAACTTTTTCAATTAAAATTTTAACTATTGCATTTTTTGTTGAAAGTTCATCTTTTCTATTTGGGATTGCTCTATTTGGTTCAAGGTAGATTTAAATTAGACTTATGTCTAATTAATTTATTATTATATACAAATTTTATTTTTAAAGTTTAAAAGTAAGAAAAATGTGATATTTATATTTTGCATTTATGCTCATGATGAAATTGAGAAAAATTAAAAGTCTAAAACAGAACGTATATTCAATCAAGAGAGGTGCCTAAAACAGTTATTTCAATTTATATTTGACATACTATGTCGTGCTCGGCTGAGTATCAATCTTCTTCAGATGAAAATTTAACTATTTGTTTAAGAATTTCTATATTTTGTTGAAATTTTCTGTTTTATTGTAGAATATTAATCTTTTGTTAATTAATTCAACTTTTTGGTCGAAAATTCATGTATATTTTAAAAAATGTGTATAGTAAATTAATCTTTTTAGTTGAAATTTAATTTCTTTATTGAAAATGAAGTTTCTTAAATTATTCGTTAATTTTTTTAACTAAAAACTTAACTATTTCATTTTTTCTTGATTTTTCTTACTATAGACATTTGATCCTGTTGATAGAAAATTAATTAATTTGTACGAAAATTAAATTACTTCGTTGAAAAATTATGTTATTTGCTTATAAACTTGTTTTTCTGACTGAAAATTAAAGCATTCTATTTGTGTTAAAAACTGATCTTTTTTAGTTGAATATTCATCTTGTTTGTTCGAAACTTGTCCTTTTTGGTATAAAATTCATCTTTTTGTTTGAAAATACAACTATTAGGTTTAAAATTCTAATAAAAATTAAAATATTTGGTTGAAACTTTGCGTATTTTGTTAAAAATTACTCTTTGATCATTTATTTTTTCAGTTAAAAATTCATCTATATTATTTTAAAAAAAAATTGTTAATAAAAAATATTCATCTTATGCTTGTACATTCTACTATTTAGTTGAAAAGTTTTATTTATGGAAGATTCAACGTTTCACTTATAAGTTAGTTTCTTTGTTAAAAATTGAGAAAATATTGCTGAAAATTTGTTGTTTATTTTTCAGTTTAAAATGAATTTATTTTATTAAAAATATAGCTATTTGATTTTTGCTGTAAAATTGATCTTGTTCAGTTAAAAATTTACTTTCTTCGTTGAAAACTCGTCTTTTTTAGTTTAAAATTTTATTATTTTGGTACAAAATGCATATTTTAGGGTTGTAAATGTAAATTTTTTACAAATATTCGTCTTCATGACATATATTACATTTTTTATCAAAAATTCATGTTTGTTAAAGATTATCAGTTTGGTTGAGTACTTAACTATTTTTTTGAAAATTCCCTTTTTTCTTGGTTGAAAATAAATGATTTTAACTGTAAATGTAATAAGAAAATTTTACGTGAATGAATCTTAAATTTTGTTGAGTTCTATTATGCACAAAGATGTGGCATTTCTTATTTATCATTGCCCTTAAACTTAAACGCAATTCTTAAGTATGTTATGTGTGTGAATCTTCACTGAAAAAAAAGATTACTGGTACCAAATGAATTTTACTTTTACTTAATTTTACTTTTTTGAGTTAACCTACATAAAAAGTGTGTCGGGACGTCCGTTATCATGTTCGCTATCATTTCCCAAATTTTTAAGACAAAATATGTACTATTCTAGAAAAATGCCGGGGGAACCTAAAATTGGTAAGATCGACAATTTTCTAAGTATCATATGCCCATAAGGAAATATGAATTAAAGGAAAGAAATATATTTTAAGGCCAAGCAAATATTTTATAGGCTCAAAAAATTATTTCCCCACAGCAAATTTCTGAATATTTGAAGCACAAAATATATCTCTGATTCAAAAAAATATTTCTTGGGCCTAGACCATGCGTGCGTACAATAAAGTAGTTAGTACTTCAATTGTAGTACAACATATTTTCCTGAACAAGCCACTGGATTCTTTTAGCCTAAATTATAATTATTATTGTTACTAATTTACATATTTAATTCAAACGAATCACATAATTTAAAATCTTGATGAATCTGAAACAGAAAAATTCGATGAAAAATACACACCCAGCAGGAATTGAATTTGGTCCATCGAGTGTAAAGTGCCTTGACGACGACACTAACGTAACATGGGCATGTTAAGGCGCAAACCCGTATTTAAACTTCACCATAAATGCCAAAGAAATATTTTTTCAATTCAAAAACATGGATATTTAATTTAACAATATATTTATTTGATCCAAAGAAGTATTCAATTGAAACAAATGACGTCAAATTATTCAATTTTTGATTGAAAAAAATGATTACTTCGTTGGAATAATGTCTATTTGTTATGAATAATTTAATTTTAGTAATTAAATGAAATATTTTCTTCCACCGAAGAAATAAGAATTTACGTGAACAAAATACCATGTTCATATAAATAAATGCGCCATTGCTATAAATGCATAAACCCTTTGTGACAAAGAAATATATAATCTAATTTAATTAATTTTAATTTTTAATTAATTAATTCAATTAATATTATTCAACGGTTCTAGACCTTTTGAATTAAGGAAATCATTTTCTTGAATGTAAGAAATATGTATTTCAATCAAGAAAATACAGCCAAAGAATTCATTTTTTTAGATCAACTAAAGATGTATGCCTGGTTTAAATAAAAATTAATTCTGTTAAAGAATATTTCCTTGATGCTAAGAAATAGGATTCAAGTAAATAAATTTACTTGGTGCTAAGAATGATTTTTTTCAGTGTTGGAACATTCGTGTTTTTCGAGTTTTCCAATTAGCATTAAAGAAGGGAGATAACAATGATTTCGAGATTTTCATGATCCACTGTGCTATGAAAAATTGAGAAACTTAAGATGAACTTTTTACGCTATAATACAGATTTAATGATATTGTACTGGGAAAAATTTAATAAAGAAACTAAATTTATGGAGATTAGTCATTTTTAAAGGAATATTATAGACATGAAATGTGAAATCTTGCAATTTGTATAGAGTTATGAGATGTCGAAGAAAAAAAGATAACAAATTCCAGCAATCAAAAATAAACTACAAAAGCTTAAAAAGCTAAAGGCTTACTTTAATATAAGCTTGTCCGCGTCAATTTCTACTAATTCTATTAAAGAAAAATGATTGACGAAACATTAGTAGAAAATGTATATTTCGAGTAGTGAAAATATTTAAGAAGTTGATAGTGGAAGAATACTGTATTTGCTCAGTAGGGTGGTCTACAATTTTTTTTTATTTGCATGCATATAGTGCGTGAATTTTTGTGAATCCATACCAAAATCTATCAATTTTTTTTCTTTTGAAAAACGCATCTCCAAAAAGAAAATAAAAGACCGTTCTGTAAATTTTATTCAGTTATCAATATTAGATAGATCCAATTAAAAATTAAAATTTATCTTCAAAATTAGCTATAGAATACGAATAAACTATTAGATTTTATATATACCTATCACCCTCATAAGTCTGTTTTACAGGGTCCCAAATAAACTTCATAAGTGAAAATTTTGGTATTGCGAGTTTTTAGATCTAATAATGATTTTTTGCGGTTTTTTAAAGGCAAATTGTGTCTAATATATGAAGCAATATTTTATACTGTTAAATAAATGTTTACATACATTTTAAACAATTCATCGTTATTATTAATAAGATTCTCTTAGAATAATGCTAGAAAATTTCACTTCTTTACAAAAATGTACCATTTTTTTGACAAGTTCTTAATAAAAGAGAGGTAAATAATTAATCAAAGTTAACACACAATTTATTATTATTGTTGACTATACTTAATTTAAATAATGCTGGAAACTTGCGGTTTTTCTAATTTTTAAATTTTTTTTTACTTTTCACATGCAGCGAGTTAATAAATAATTCAATTTAGCGAAAATAATTATTTAAATAAATTCTTATTGTTTATAACTATCACCTTCATTAATTCTAGATATTTGTGGTTTCTTCTAAAATGTTGAAGTTTCTACCCACGTTAGCTAAAAATGTGTTGCTTCTCCCTAAATCATAAACTTTTTGTTCACTTTTCACTTGGTGAGATAATAATTAATGCAAATTAACAATCATAATAAGTGAGTCTAAACAAGAATCATTTTTAAATAGTATTGTATTGTTTTAAGTAAATTATTTTTGCTCTTTTTCCAATATTAAAAAGAATTAATTTAATCAAAAAAGCTATTGTACAGAATATACAATAACAAAGAATGGAGTAATCAGAAGTAGGTGGGAGGACTAGGTCTGTAAATTACTTGTAAAAAACAAGTTTTGAATGACAACCAAAAAGTTGATTGCAAAGCCTAAAAGAAAAATTTGGAATTGCTAATATTGCTAATATCATCCCCCCCCCCCCCCCCCCCCCCCCCCTCCTTTCACGGAGAAAATACGTCTCGAAGATAATAAAATACTATATGGAGATTAAAAAGGTATAAATTAAATAATTAATTGATTTTAACATCCGATAAAAGAAAGAGATTGTTTAAAAACGATTCTATCCAATGTTTATTTATTATTATTTGTTCACAAATAAAAAGGCAAAGCAAAGTTAAACATTTCAGAAAAACCGTAACTTTCTAGTTTTTATCTAAAAGAAATAAGTTATAAATAATAATGAATTGCTTATACAATTATTTTTGTTAACTGGCATTGATTATTACATCTGTACGTGAAAAGTGGCCAAAAAGTGTAAAATTTCAGCAAAAACTACAACTATCTGGAATTGCTATAGGACAAGATGGTTACAAACAATAATAATTTGTTAACAAAATTATTTTTCTTAAATTTAATTTTTCACGTGAAGTGGGAAATAGATAAATAGTTAAAAATATCCGAAATATATGAAATTTTCTACAATATAGCCACAAATGAATTGTTTAAACAATTATTTTTGTTAATTTCAATGAACGAATACTTCACTATGATTAAAAAGTGGATAGAAAGTTAAAAATTTCAGGAAAAACTTCAGCTATTTTGTATTAATATAGAAGAAGAAAGTTAAGAACAAATTTTGTTTAAACAATTATTTTCGCTAAATATAATTAAATATTGACTCACTTTAAGTGAAAAGTGGACAAAAATGGTGAAATGTGAAAGCTTGTATTTGGAATGTCAGAAAAAAGAATCGTAACAGATCCGCTGCAGATACGAAAAAAACATTTGAAAATTTCGCTTAATTTCGCAATAAATACTTTTATTCGACAAGTGACGAGCTTACAAGTAATTTTGAACTAAATTTAAATTTTCAGTAAAATAATGATTTCTGTGAACAATTTGATTTTCCTTGTAAATCTTTAAAAGTTATAACTTTTCGGAATAAATGATACAGTTGATGAATTTCAAGAGTAACGTTTCGCTGCTTTCCAATATTTTATAATTATTCAAACAATTTTTATTTGTTTAAATGATTTTTTCCTCTGTAAATCATGAAGGTTATTATATTCTGAAAATAAAGACAGAATTAACGAATGTTAAGAGTAGCACATGTCTTAAACGATATTTGGCACCTGTTCAAATACTTTTTATTTGCTTAAGCATTTATCATTTGCCTGAACAATATTTCCCCTTGTAAGTCTTGAAAGGTTACTATTTTCTGGAATTAATTACGCATTTAATGAATGTTGAGAGTAATATTTATTGTGAAAGCCAGTTTGCAATTACTTAAACCAATAAGCATTATTTACTTATTTACTCTTCCATTATGTCGCTTAAATTTTAGTATTTTCTTATCGCAGATAATATATCCTCATTTTTTAAACAATAATATTTAAAAAAAAATTTTTTTCAGTCAAATTCGTTAAAGATATTTTTTAGATCAATTTCGTTAAGATAATAAAATACTGATTCATAGACAACATAGTTCAAGGGGTTTGGAAAAAACTAGAATTTTCTCTATAATTCCTATGAAAAGGAGCAATTGATAATAATTATTTAAATAATTGCAAACTCTCTTTTATGAAAAATATCACTCTCAATATTCATTAACTGCGTCATTAATTCCCGAAAATATCTTTTCACGATTAATTGGAAAAAATATTGTTTAAACAAATAGTAAAACAAATAAATAGTAAAAATTCAAAATAGCAGTTTCATATAAAATCTATGTTACATGAAATCACTACTTAGAACTTTTTGGAACATTTTCGGGATAGAAGTGGATTGAGAAAACAAAATTAATAGGTTTTGAGTTAATTCTTTTTTGTGCTAAACTTTGATTTATAACAAGTTAATAATGAATACTTTTTTTCATTTTTACAGAAACTGTGATTTACCCATTTGAAAACACATGTTCTAATTTCAAAATTTAGGGGGCACTAAAGTATACTACTCAAAAGAATACAAATTATAAAAGCTGGACTTTTTAAGGTAATCCATTTTTTAATTTTTCTAAAAAACCCCTTCGACATTTGATCTTTTCTTTAGTTTTTATACGTCTTACGAATTTATATAGATCAAGAATTGATCAATTATTAAAAAAACACTATTCGAATATTACTTGATGGAAAAATGTAGCGTTTAAAAAAGATGTATCATTGTTTGACAACTAGAGAGTAAACTTCAGTAGCTCATAAGGCCTTAAAAAAGTATATTATTTGCGTACACATGACGAGCTCCTTTACAATATCTAGCAAAAATGCAAGTAATTGTGCGATGCGTAATAATTTTTTTATCTTAATACACACAGTTTATAAGCAAAAGATGAAATAATAAAAGTATCTTTATCTTAACAATAAAAAAAATAAATTGTATCAAAAAATACAATTCTACTTCAAATTCTTAATTATTGATGACTTTTAGAGTTCACAAATTCAAATCAATTGAATTTATCAAATTAAATTTATTACCTCCTAAAAGACGGATCTTTTTAACGACAACAATTTTTTGGATTCGAGCCTTTAAAAAAAAAAGTTCAAAACTTTGAGAAGTTTGAAACCGAAATATTAGTTAAATTTTCAGAAATTTTTTCAAGTTTTAAAATATTTTATAACTATTCAAAACCTCTTAAATACCTAAACGCATGTTGAGCTCACTTTTAAAGCTTCTACAGTGTTGATTGGGATTATTAAAAAAAATCTGTATTTTAAAAAATATTTCACAGTTTGAAATTCTTTTTCAATATCTTAGAATCATCAAAACGCTTCTTGAATTCACTCTATTCTTTTGGATTTTTAATCTTACGAAATTGAGACATTATGCTTTAAAATCTTTTAGTCTTTTTAAAAATGTATGGAAATCTTTTTAAGTGTTTTGATATCTTTTTCAATTTTCTCTTAAAGTTCATTTAAAATAAAAAGAAATCAGGGAAAATTTTCCCATGAATCTAAAAAAAAAATATTTTTGTAATCTTTTCCAAATTTTCAAACCTTCTAATATTTATATATTATTCAAGTTTTTCGTGAATTTTGTAAAGTATGAAATAAAAAAAATTGTCTTGAAATCTTTCCAAATCTTCTTTGAAGATTTGAGAAATCTTTTGAAGTGTTTTGAAATGTTTTTAAACATTCTCTTAAAATTAATGTTCACAAAGTAAAAAATTCTTTTAATTTTTTCCATGAACCTAAAGAATATTTTTCGTTTTATTGAAACCATACAAGATTCCTAAAATATCTCATAAGTTTTTATTCTTGCATCTCTCACATTTACGCAAATTAGTTCTAAAATTATGTATTATAGAAAAATTTTGCTGTAAAATCAATTATACTCTTTGTCTAGATTTTAGGAAATAATTTAAATTTTTAATATTCTTTTAGATTTTCGCTTAGAATTAAAAAAAAATCATTACAAATTTTCTCATGAATCTTCAGAGTACTTTTTTCATTCTCTTGATGCCCTTCCAAATTGATTTTATCTACAATATTTTTAAATTCTGCAAAATTAAAAGAATTATTTTAAAGTCTTCCATATTCTTTCTCCACACATTTTGAAATCATCAAAACCAAAATTATTTTATTAAAATTAAACGTAAATCATTTTAAAAATTTACAAAAATCTTTTTAAAAATGTAATCTTAAAATCTTTCAAAAATATTAAAAAGTTTATAAACTTTTTTTTTTAATTTTTCAAAATAAATTATTGCCACGAGCTAATTTTTCTTATCTTTCAGAAAATGTAAGAGTTTAGAAATTATTTTGTGATAGCAAACTGTTAATAATAGAATTAATTTCCAATATTAAACAATCTTTGCAATTTAAATTTTCTCTTCTATCAATAATGTTTAGGAATATTTATAAATAAATTTTATTATGGATTAAAAATATTTATTGGGAAATTTCGATATAAAAAATGTAATGGCGCAGAAGATTCATGAATCTTTATTAATAGATAAGCAACCTGAAAACGGCCATTAATAGTTATATTTTCGCAAGTGTCGCAATCATCTGGTTTTCTACAACAACTTGTTCGATATTCTCGAGATATTTAGTAACAACGCATTTTTTAGGCAATTGAAAATTTTACGCTACTCTTGTAAAAAGAACCCCCCCCCCCCCCCCCCCCCCCCCCCCCCCCCCCCCCCCCCGATCCCTCACATAGCATAGCGTAACAGACAAGAACCCGCCACATTCATTTTAATGCCCTACAATTAAACAATTGAAAATTTGATCTAAATAATTTTCTTCAAACATATCCTTTCCTATTCTATAATTATATATATTTTTGCAATATTTCTTAATTTAAAAGTTCAAGTTTTTATATTTTTATTGCAAGTCTTGTTCAACTTATTTAATTTAATTTCTTCAATTAATAATTTAAATATTTTTTTCAATTCTCTATCTAAAAACAAGCATGATAAGCATTACAGTTTCCAAAATTGAAAACGCTTCAAATCTTGAAAATCCTATTAAAATTCCTTAAATCTTATGTAGTTCCTTCTGATACCCATTGAAATATCATAAAGACACTTCAAATCTTTACAATCCGTTAAAATCTAATTAAATCCCTTGAAAACCCCGTGAAAATCCATCAAATCTGAGGGTATTGCATGAAATCCTGAAAAGTTTATAGAAAATCATTTTAAATCCATTAAAATCCTTTAAAAAGCCGTTGCAATATTTTAAAATATCCTAAAACCTCTTAGATCCTATAGAATCCTTCTAAATCTTCCGAAATTCTAGAAAATTCCTTAGAATCTCATACATTTTTTTTTATTTCTTAAAGTCATTAAGATTCTTGGAAGTTCCATAAAATTTTTTTAATCTTTCACAAATTCCGTGGAATCCTTGCAAATACGCTGAAATATTTAAAATCCTATGATTTTTTAAAAATACCTTAAAATTTTTTAAGCCTTTGGAAATTCCTGAGAATATTCTCAAACACCCTAAAATCTTTAAAATACCTTAGAATCCCTTACAAGTCTTTAAACCTCTTTAAAATATTTAAATAGTTTCAAAATATGGAAATACTTTGAAATCAATTAAAATATCACAAAATCCCGTGGTTACATTAAATGTGATGATACTCATTGTAATCTTATACATTATTTGAAGTCCAATTAAGTCTTTACAATCCTTTAAATTTCAATGAAATTGCTTAAAATTCTGTGAAATCCTCTGAAAGATATTGGCTGAAATCCTGGAAAATCCTTTGTAATACCTTAGGAACAGTAAAACTCTTTTAAATGATTGGAATCCTAAGAAATCTGATTAAATCCGTTAACAAGCATTAAACATTCTTTGAATTATTTGAAATTATCCAAAAACCTTTTAGGCCCTATAAAATCCTTCCAATTATTCTGAAATTCTAGCAAATTCTTTAAAATCTTATGCATTTTTTTAATTCCTTAAAGTCATTAAGATCCTTGGAAGTTTCATTAAATTTGGTTAATCTTTGAAAAATTTCTTGGAATTCTTGGATTTTAAAATTCAAAATGAAGTTTCAAAACTGTGAAGTCCTTTGAAATCCATTTAAATATTACAAAATCCCTTGAAATCCCGTAAAGTTACATTAAATACTTCTTAGGTCCTCTAAAATCCTTCCATATCTTCCGAATTTATATGAAATTCTTTAAAACCGCATACCATTTTTTTCATTACTAACAATGATTAGAATTCTTGAAAATTTCTCCATGTTTGTTAAATCGCTTATAAATTCTATGAATTCCTTGGAAGTATCCTAAAATATTACAAATCATATGGAATCTTTAAATATGCTTTGAAATATGTTGAATCGCTCAACTTGGAAATCTTTAAAAATACCTAAACATCTTTAAAATCCTTTAAAATAGCTTAAAATCCCTTCAAATTATTGAGACCTCTATAAGATATTTAAATATTTCCAAATCGTTGAAATACTTATAAATACTTAAATTATTCAAAAATGATTCTTTGAAACCCAGTAAAATAATATAAAATCAATTGAAATCTCATGAAGTTACACTAAATCTGATGATATTCATGGAAATCATTAGAAATAATTGACGCTTATGAAATCTTTACAATTCTTTGAAATCCAATCAAACCCCTTGAAAACCGCGTGAAGTTCTATGAAATCTAACGATATGAATAAAATCCTGTAAAATTTATTGATAGACCTTGATAACTTTTTAATTTTCTTAAAATGATTGAAATCCTTGGAAATCTGGTTAAATCCATTAAAATCGTTTCAAAGTTCCTTGAAATATTGAAGCATCTTGAAACCGTCCAGGTGCTATAAAATCCTTCCAAGTATTCAATAAATCTAGGCAGTTTAAAAAAACTGCATACCATTTTTTTGACTTTCTTAAAATCATTTAACTCCTCGGAAATGTCTTAATTTTCTAGTAATCTCCTGAGAATTCCTTGGAATCCTTGCAAACTTCCTAAAATATTTCAAAGCTTTTGAAATCCCTCTAGATTATCGAAATCTATCGAAAATTTTAAAAATTATATGAAATCCTTTGAGATCCAGAGAAATTTATTCAAATACATTTTTGGGCGCGTAAAATCTTATATAATCCATTAAAAATAATTTAAAATATATCTAAATCTTGGAAATTCTCTGAAATCCCTTAGAATCTTTCTCAATACCCTGAAATCTTACAAATTTTATAAAGTACTCATAAATTATTTTAAAATCTTTAAAATATAAAGAAAACCCTTAATTCTTGTGGGATTCTTTGCAATTTATAAAAATTACATTAAAGGTTTAGAATTATTTATTTCTTTTGAAACTTGTTAAAAATCACTTACAATCGTTCTATAAATATCCTTTAAAATCTTTAAGAATCTCTGATGTCCCTTGAAATACTTCAAATCAGCCTAAAAGTTTTTGAATCCCATGAAATTTGTTGAAATCCTAATGAAGTTCATGAAATTCTGTGCAAACTCCATAAATTTTGCTCTAAGGTAGTTGTCATGCCAAGAGTCAGATATCTGTAAAAAATAGTTTTTCTATCATTTTAAGAAATAAAATATGATTACTTATGTCATTTAAAACAAAAAACTTAATTTTTAATAAAAAATGTTAAAACTCACAAAAAAGAACATTAATTTTAACCCTGTTTTTTACAATTGAATTTTTTCTGATCGACGCTTCTTACCAATTTTTGAAAAATGACTGCATTAAATAAATGACGGCTTATTTTACCCGGGAAAACATTATTTATAATTCTACTGTTTCTAATTTTAAAAATAACAAAATAATCTTCAAATATAATTATTTGTTGAAAAAATGTTTTGTTTAAAAAAGTCGTTCTAACGATTTCAGCCATAATATATAATATTTTGATTCTTAAAATTATAGAAAACCTATTTTTTCAGATATTAAGCCTTTAAAATCTTCGAAATGATATTAAATCCTCTAAATAATAATTCTTCTGTAATCCCTTGGACTGTCGTCAAATCTTACAATATTCTTAAAATTCCTTAAAACGTTTGAAAGCTTTGAGCATTCCTTAAAACAATTAACATTCTTGGAAATTATGTGAAATCCCTTGAAAGCTAAATACTTTTCAATCCTTTGAATTCCATGAAATCAGTTAAAATCCTTTCAAATCCATAGAAATCTTTCAAATATTTTAATCTCTTAAACAAATTGGGTAGAACAGCTTTGAGAACCAACTTTCATTTGGTCATTTGATGAATTCTATTCCATTTCTGAAAGCTAACTTTTACAAACAAAATAATGATACGAACATTTTTTCTGTCCTGAAAATATTCAAGGAAAATAACCTAGGGTTTTATTTATACAAGAAAAAAGAGCCTCAATTTTTCAAAAAGTCTGATAAAACTCTTTGAAGAACTAATTAATTTAAAAATATTTAATTCTAATTTTAAATATTTTAAATTTAGAAGAATTTAAAATCTTTGAATGCTTTAATTTTATAGTTAAATATTCAATATTTAAATTGGAATTTTTATCAGTTAGGAATTTTTTAATTTTTATGAATTAAAAAAAATTTTGTTCACCACAAAATTATCAGAAACTTTTGGTTTGTTCATAGAAACCACTAAGAGGTCCCTGAGATCCCTCCGATCTAAAAGGTGAAAAAAGTCCCCTGATTACGAATATTTTTGTTATTTCTTCTTAAACAATTTTAATTAAACATTGCCCTATTCATTGCCAAAAACAAAATAAAAAATAAAATCAGTCGTAGCATCTTTGAGCGAAAACAGAAATATTTTTCTTAATGCAATTTTTTCGTAGAATAAACCGTTTGAAATTTACAGCATTAAAAACAAATGATTTTTTTTTGCAAAGTTCACACATTTGCACAATTGTAATCTTGAAAGCTAAAACAAATCTGTTGATCGAATGCAAACTTCTCTCCGTGAATATTTAAGAAAAAATGCTATTTTGTAAAGGAAATTGTCTAGACTTTTCATTTGTAATAAAAAATCATCCAGGTCAACTAGTGTCTTACTGTTGCTCAAACTATTGCAAAACCTATAAATAATATGAATTAAAATTATTTATTCTCTGCAAACTCTCTTTCTTCATTGTTTATAACAATTATTATAAATAAAATCCATCAAGGGCCAGAATAATTTATTTTTTATTTTTTTATTAATCTTTTATACAAGGTAAAACTTTCTACACGTGCGACAATTTCTAGTACTACCAGCCATTATTTATTTACAACCTTTTAAACAATATATTTTTCACATATGAATAATTGCTGATTTCTATGAAAAACTAGAAAAATTTACAATTAAAAAATGTAGAAAATCAAAAACAGACTGATGTTCAAAAGTAGCGCATGAGGGGCCTGAATATGCATAATTAATTTAGTCCATTGGTCCATAATAATTTTAAAAATTCTTATTTTTCATATTTGTTAAAAAGATAAAAAGGCAAATTTTTAAATTGGAAACTTCACGTGTTCCAATTTTATAATTTTTTTACATAATCATATACAGTCCTAAATGAATTAGTTCATTTTGATCAAGCAATTAGTTGCGTATTACCATTGAATTAGGAAAAATCTTGACTAATCGAATTAGTAATTTTTACTAATCTCTATTGACCCAATTTTCGTTAATTAAATCGATTAACTTTCACCAGAAATTAGTTCAATTTTAATAATTTTAATTCAGAAAGCTAATGCAGTATTTTTGTGTAGGAAAGCAAGATGAAAAATCCTGAAAATCGAAAAGAGAACTTTTGTAAAAAGTAGAGCATGAAGACCCTGAATGTGTACAATTAATTTGAAGCCCATTGGTTCGTAGCCTTTTTAAGATTTTAAAAAGTTCTTTTTTTCTTAACTTTGTTCAAGCGATGAGACAGCAATGCTCTCAAAATGCAGAGATGCTATGTCACGCTTACAATTTCACAATGTGACCTTCTTATTGTTTCAACAGAGATGAAAATAGTACACAATCACGTTCTTTTATTAGACTTTCCTATTTTTCACGCTCATACTTATTTAAGGCAAATAATTTTTCTTACTAAATAATTGTAATTTTCAATGCAGATTTTAATATTTAGCATTATTAAAATATTTGCTTCTTATTCCGCATTAACAGTTATTCGTAGTTAATATCGGCTCATGAATCTTTACTGGAAAATAAAAACCGCTATATATTTAAATTGAATAATTTATGTTTCATGAGTATTTTTATTACAAAATTTAAGCAAATGACGTTTATCAAGAATCTAAATATTTCGAAAACGCTAGGAATTTATTACGTTGTTTTCACTGATTTAAGAAAGTAGGGAATTGTCGTAATTCAATTTTTAAATGAAGCAATCTTTACTTAAGGTAAACCGACCATTACTGGGACAACGTAAAAAGTATGACTAATACTGGGACAATAATAAATATCGTTGAGTATCTTTTACATTCCAACATAAATCATAAAAGTAAAAATTTTCTAGTATTTTTGAAATTCTTTTGAATTAATTAACACTATTTATTTTTGTTCTGACAAGTTATACATCTAGTAAAAATGATAAAAAATACTCCTCAAAATCTGTGGATGAACGCTGCCAAATTCGTTTTTTTTCTTTTCCAAAACTTTCCGCATAATTTGTATAGTCTTGTATTATTGAAATTTCCTACACTAATAGAAAACGTAATGTTTCTGCATATCTTTAATATGTTAAAGAATAAAACCCATAACTTTTCTAGCGATTTTATTTAATAAGTTATGAATATTTTAATGTCCCGCATTTGGACCAATTTTTGACGGAGTTGACTAAACTGGAACAAGCTATCCCGGTTTAGGAACACGCAATTGCGTTTCCATTACTGAGACGGTCACTTTGCCCGTTCTTTTAATTAACTTTCGCCGTATTGTATTAGTGACATATTAAAAACATTGTTTATAAGACACACGTTTCCCGCTCAATTAATTATTTATTTTAAAAAGGTTGTTCAAAGTAGTTTATTAAAACATCCAAGTCTAACCTCAAAGTTTGTCAATTGCTTCGATAAGTAATGTCATAATAACTCATAAATTTAATTTTTCAATAAAAAAAATTAGTGATAAACGTTTTTTTATTAATATTTAAACTTTTTCGTTGAAAATTTGTTTTTTTTTTTGGTTCTGAAATTTATCTTTTTAATTATAAAATTCATCTTTCGTGAGCAAAAATCCAACTTCGTTTGAAAATTTATTTGTTTAGGTTAAGGCTTTAACAGTTTGATTGAAAATTCGTTTTTTTTTAAAATTAATTCAACTGCTTTCAATTTGTGATTCAAATCTTTTTTGGTTGAAATCTCATCTATTATTTTTTTTTATCAGGAATTACCTTTTTGGTAACATAATACTTTAATTTTCTAACAAAAGATAAATTCTAATAAAAAAATATAATTGTTAATATTTCAACCCAAAATGTTTTAATTATAAATTAAAAACAATTAAATTCATTAAAAAATATAATTCATTTAAAAAAAAAAAATTTCACCCAAACAGTTTGACTGTAACCAAAACAGATAAAATTTCTACCAAAACAGATGATTTGGCAAAAATAAATTTACTAAGGACTGTAGTTAATAATAAGAAAGGTTATAAAAATGTAAAAAATAAAAAAGTTTAGTACAATAAGTTCATAGTGTTATATTCTTAACTCTATTGTGAAAATTATTTTCCTTTAATAAGCATCGGCTTGAATAAGTATGAAATTCAGTGCTTTAAAAAGTTTATTCTAACGGTATAGCTTTTTTCGTTGAGGCTCTCTTATTCAAAATTGGTGAACTTTAAATAGTTACTGGTAAAATGTTACTGATTCGATTAGCGAAAAGTGAGCCAGTAAATATTAGTAGAAAATTAATAGTCCAATTAGTCGAGATATATCCTAATTAAATCGTGAAGAACAACTAATTGCTTCTTCTGAGTCTCCAACTCATGATCCTTAGTATAAAATCTCTAAACGATATTGTCGATTTCGATTGTCACAATACTCGATTTCATTGCTATATGCGTGCGACACGAGGCGTTAGTGGGTTAGACAGCATTGGAAAATATCGAAAAAATTGTCACGATTGTTCGTTCTTTGATAGCTACACGCGTGCGACAGAACAAAAATATCTTTGGACAGAGGCGTCCATGATTTAGACAGTAATGGAATCTTACACATGTTTTTTTTTTAAGTTAATGATCCCAACGGAGCTGCCTTGATCTGCGCTTGCTTGGATTTTAGTGAAGTTCATTGGCTACGGTACGCGTCTGTACTTGATTTTAAAATACGTACGCGAACTAGAACCAATGAGCGACGCACAGTTCAAGCATGCGCAAGTATTTATGGATCACTGTTTGGAATAATAATCGAATCAAAATGCAAGGTCGATAATACGAATCAACACTTCTGCTTTAACACCACCTTGCCACTCGTACCGCCGCAATACAGGGCCTCTGCTTGTTACTTATGATCGAATTCTTATTTCAATGTAAGCCTCTCTGCTTGTTATTTATGATAGTATTTTTATTTCAATTTCGGGAAGGACATTTTAAAGCCTTCAAAGCATTTAAACGAGCTATCTAGATCATTAAATATATCTACCTGAGTGCCTGCGAAAAATTTCTCAGAGCTTCTCAGAGCCTTGAGAATGTTTAGTATATACTCTGAGATTTCAATCCGTAGGGTTAGTATATTTTTAATTACAAGTTAACGTTTAAGTTATTATTTTCTATTGATATAAACATTAAAATTAAGTAATATTCCTTTGAAGCATGGCTTTTGTAATCATTTTTGTTATCACAGTCCATTGTTGGTGTAAAATGCGGTAACAACTTTTAGAGATTTTGAGGCTAGAAATTAATTTTAGAATACAAGAGCGACCTGCTGGTCGCAGAATTTAATAATTTTTGCCACTTTAATGTAAATAATCCGTATATCTAAAAAATCTATAAAATATTTTTTTTTTGCTATGAAAAGTTACGAAAATATACTAGAAAAACTTTGCGAAAGTTAAGCTTTCACTCATTTTTCTTAATACGAAAAAATACTCCGTGTTTGAAATTCATTGAAAATTAGTGACATTTTTTATACAACTTTCACAAAAATTTCATTCAAATTTGTAAGATTTTTGGTGAAAAAAGAGAAACTATTTTAATCAGGATTAAAATAAAAAATAGCTTTTCATGTATTTATCCTACGTCTTTCTGGTATATTAATAAGTTGCTAGCGCATTTTATATCAGCAATGAAATTTTATAAAAAATTCCATGATTTACAGGAATAAAAATTAATTTTAATATTTATATTGAATGCAAATCATAACTAAAACCTTAATTTATAATCAAAAATACACCAATGTTACAATAACTTTAAATTTCAACAAAATACAGGAATTTTCAAACAAATAATTCCATTTTAACTAAAAAAGATCAAGTTTCAATCAAAACGATTAAATTGTAAACAAAAATAGAATAATTCAGTTTTTAGTATACAAAAGTTAATATTCAATAAAAAAATGAAATTTTCTACAGGTTATTTACAATTTTAATCAAAACAGGCGAATTTTGACACCAAATATTAAAAGTTTTAACAAAAAAGATGAATTTTCAATGACAAGATTAATTTTCTATTTTAAACAATCTTTTTTAACAAATAATATAATTTTCAACCAAATTAATTTTCAATCCAAGTACAATAGTATAAAAAGTATTTAAAATAAGATAGAATTCACTTAAAATCAGGCAGGTTCTACACATTATATAGCAGAATCTTTCAGCGATTAACATTTTTTTAAAGTAAATTATGCAAGACGTTTTTGTCCGATTTAAGACCAAAAAAATAGAATTTGGGCATCTCTGTTATGAATAATAAAAAACAGATTAATTTTTTACCTATAACATTAATTCTCCACAAAAAAACTATTAGTTTTCAACTGACAATGATATCATTAAAGTTTCCCTTAAATACATTAATTTTTAACAAACAAAAAAAATCGAGGAAATAATTGAATCCTCAATAAACAAGATAAGATTTTAACAAAGATAAATATAAATATATAAAACCAAAAAGAGGATAATTCCTTTTCAGTTAAAAGAATTAATATTTAACAACAAACAATTAATTTTCAACAAATTAATTGAAATTTTACTAAAATAGATGCATTTGATCCTACATAGTTGAACTTTCAAGAACACACATGTATTTTCAACCAAGAATCAAAAATATCCATTTTTAATCCCAAATTTAGGTGTTCCATCAAAAGTGGGATAGTTACATTTTCAGTTAAAAAATTTAATTCTTAACAAAAAAAAAAAACAAAATGTGCAACTTAATAGTTTTGTTCTTAATCACAACTATGAATTTTCAAACAAGAAGACCAATTTCCTACTAAAATAATGAATTTTCATCGAAATATGTGCATTTTCAAACAAATGGTTGAATTTTCAACTACAAAAGATCAATGTTTAACTTCAAATATCAATTCTCTACCAAAAATGTTATAATCCAATTTTAGCTTACATGCATTAATCTTTGACTAAATATAAAGGAACTTTCAACAAAATAGTTAAATTCGCAATCAAAAATATGAATTTTTAAGGAAGAAGTTTTATATTTCTAATAAAAAACACCGATTTTTAACAAAATACATAAATTTTCAAACAAATAATTCCATTTTTTAATTAAAAACAATCAAGGTTCAATAAAAAATGTCAAATTTCAAACAAAAATAGAAAGTTTAAAAAAATGAATTTTCAACCACAAAGATTAATTTTCTATTAAACTAATTTTTAAAAATAAATAATAGAATTTTGTAGACATTGTTGATGTAAGCTGTTGGCTTTAGGGTCAGGTGAATTGAAACTAATTAAATTGTTTCAAACTTTTCGGCACACAATGGTGGCCTTCATCAGTGAGTTTTATTAAATCTGTCAAAAGTACGCAAAATCTTGTAGGCTCGCAGTTTTACAATTGAAAGCATTATTTTTTTTATTAATATCTTAGTTGTCAACTAATAAAAAATGAAAATGACTTATTTTTAAATTTAAATTTCGTTTAATTTTTTAAGATCTATTGATCGACTTTAAACCAAAAGCATTAATTTTCTAACAAAACAGAAAAAATTGTATTATCAAGTAAAAAAGGTCAATTTTCAATTTAAAATATCAATTTTCAACAAAAATAGTAGAATCGAAATTTCTTTTAAACAAATTTGTTTTTGACCATCTGAAAAGGAATTTTTTTAAATAACTGAATCCTTAATGAAAAATAGTAATTTCAACCAAGAATATTACTTTTCTACCAAAAATTACGAGTTATCTACAAAATCTAGAATGTCTCAAACAAATATATGATTTTTATATAAAAAAATATCACTTTTTAACCAATCGTAATATAAGTAATTTTTAATATTATAGAAATTAATTTAAAAATATATAAAGGAGAGTACTCGAATATGAGATATTCTCGTAATATGAGAAAACGGGGTATCACCTCAACTAAGAGACCCACTCTGTTGGTTCTATCACTAACTTGTAGCCTTTGAAGAAAGAGTAATTTCGTGGTATAGTCCATTTTTCATTGGGCTTCTAAAGATTATAGACGAACTTTTTGTGAAATTGATGGTGGTCGAGTTCTTGGAAGGGAATTCTTTAAACCCTATTTATTATTAATTAAATATGTATTCAGCAGTAAAGTGTGTCTGAAGTGATAGGGATTGAATAACTAAGTAGGAAAATATCGATAGTATTGAAGTTTTTCATTGTACAGGTCAGGCATAGTAAGTGCATAGTTGCACGGTGTGGTTCTCATAATATGAGATACCTGTGGTTCTTATAACACTGTGGTTGCGCGGGAGAAATTAGTTACAAAAATGTTCGTGACTACTCCAAAAACTAAATATATCTAAATAGCAGTAAATTTATACTTTGGAAGCATAGAATGAAGTTTTTCATTAAAAATAATACTTTATTTTGTATTTTGTTACCCATTTCCTGGGGTATCTCATATTATAAGAATAAATTGACGAGTTTAGAAAAAGCACTTTTTATACATTTTGAAAAAATGAGAATTGTCCGAAGAATGGTTGAATCCTGAATCAGCAAGATAAATTTTCAAACACGAAGATTAATTTTCTACTAAAAAAGACGAATTTCTAACAAAATCCATAAATTTTTAAACAATTAGTTAGATTTTTAACGAAAAAAGATCACACTTTAATTTAAAAATTTAATTTTTTACTAAAAATGTCATAGTTGAATTTTCTGTTAAAAAAATTAATTTTCGACAACAAAAAAAAACCAGTGTTACGAAAAGAGATCGAATCCATTTAGCATTAGGTAAGTTCTGCACTTCGAGTCGCTGAATCGATCAGGAAAGGAATTATGTTGTTTTTAGATTAAATTTTATAAGAACTTTTTTTCGTTGTAAGATAAATTATATGTTCAAAAGATTAATTTTTAACAAATAAGATTAATGTTTTACAAAAAAGACGAATTTTCAATCAATCACTTGATTTTTAAACTATAAGGGAACATTTGTTTGAAATTTTTTGTTGAAAGGATTCAACAATTTAGTTGAATTTTTTTTCTGCCTTGACTGAAAATTGTTTGCATTCGACTACTTGGTTAAATGTTAAACTAATTGAGTGACAATGGATATTTTTTGTGCTAAAGATTCATCATTTCAGTTGGAAATTTAATCCTTTTGTTCAAAGTTCTTTCTTTCTGTGATTGTTCTAAAATGATTGTTTTAAAATAATCATATTTTTTAGTTTTCGGTTGAAATTTTCATGGACAGGAACCGGGTGGGAGCCGGTCGGGCTACATTTTTCTCGAATCACGTAGTCTGGGGTCGGCCGGTTACTAGCCGGGCGAAGCCTGGTTATTTCCCATGGTCGGGAGCCGACAGGGCACTGGTCAGGTTAATGTTTTTGTAGAAATTACACATTTTTTAAGAGCCGTGATATTATCAAAGACGTAATTATGGATGCTAGATGAATTATTATTTGAAAATTATAATTTAAAGATTTATTAGATCAGTGAAACAAAAATGAGCTTTTCTAAATTCTTAAAATTAAAACATTAAATTTTTTCGAATAATTTAAGATTTTAAATAAAACTGTTATCGATTCTGCTATGTGCAACACCAGAAATGATACAATTTTGATAAACTTCTCTATATTCGGACAATGTTTAGCCTGTACAATTTCAAATTTACCGCCATATATAGCGCCTGCTGTGTTTGTCGTCTGCATAGACACTCAGTAATTTTCAGTTTCGCACCTGGAACGAGAATGCTCCTTGCACTCACGTCGCGTCGTCTCTTCGAAGTTCGCAAATAAAATCGAGGCCTGTAGTTAAAATCAACCTTATTTCAGTAATTAGTTTGAATCCCCCATTTAGTGCGCGAATAATTATTATTTTAAATTAAAATATAGTCTTGTATATACAGTTTTTACTTTCTTCCTTCCTAACCTTAAATCACCACATGCTTCCAAATTGCTATGAGATTCTATCATCATGGAAAAAAATTCTACTCCAATTTTTTGCCAGATTTAGTTCACTTGATTTGGCTTTTAAAGTTCACCGTAATCTTTACGATGAGCCTTAAAAGACAAAACAAGTTACCAATTTCTCTCCTAAAGCAACATTTTTTAATCGCTTTTTGGCCGGATTACCCGACCGGAGCCCTCCCGATATTGAAGCCGGCATCCGACCAGTTTACCGTGACGTTTTTAGCTGGGACCCGGCCGGATACCTGATTGAATTCCTACACGGGTCAGTGTAAACGGTTTTGTTAAAAATTTGTTTTTTTAATGAAAGATTTGCATTTACGACCAAATAGTTTAACTTTTAAACAAATACTTAAAGATACAACCTACAAACATAAATTTTAAACTGAATGGCGAAATTTTCAACAAAAAAGATTAATCTTTAAAAAAAAGAGTTGCATTAAAAAAAAAAATCCCAATGAAAATGTAGTGGTGGACATCTTAAAAAAAAAGAATTTCAACAAACTATTTACGTTTTTAACTAAAGTTGAATTTTCGAACAAGTATGTAAATTTTCAACAAAGTAGTTGAATTTTTAACCGGCAAATATGGATTTTCGATAGAAAATGTGACATTTGATATTTCCACAGATGCAGATGCTGCCAAGAGATACATTGTAAAAATAAGTATACGAATTTTCAATCATAAATTTCCTTAAAGATGTAACTTTTTTGTTGACTAGCGCGAGGTAATAATGTTGGGTCGATTGAATGACGGTGTTGATCTACTAGTCGTGATATGGTACTTAGTTTTTTATTAAAAAACAAGCTTTCACTTGGTGACACCAAGCCTCATCAGGGATACATTAATTTATTTTCGAATTTTTTTTTTTTTTAAATAGTACATTTTTCAACCAAAGAGATGAGTTTTCCACTAAAACTATTAATTTTTCATCTAGAAAAAGGAATTTTCAACAAATAAAGAATTGTCAGTTAGGAAATCAAAAAATGTGTCCCAATCCTTAAACTTTTAAGTCAAAAGACTATTTTTCTGTAAAACAGTTATAACACCTTTCCCCTCCATCTACCTCCATAAATCACATTTTTCACAACACCTTCACCCCACATGATAAGTTTGCAAGTATTTATTGGTTTAAAGTGTTATTTTTAATAAATAATTCCACTAATTTCAATGTAATTTGAAACATAATAATTATTAGTTCAATTTTAAAGAAAGATTTTAAAGGGGAGACTTGACTAAGATTTTCAAGGAAGAGTTTACCAAGTAGCAATAAGCTTATTACATGTGTTTTTCTACCTATAAGGTCATCGATTATTATAATGTGCGTTCAACAATTTTGCTTAATTGATTGATAAAAATTGTGGTGTAAAAATGCAAAGTTTATTATTTAAAGAATATGATTATCTTGAACGTGAGTTGCAAAATTGTAATAAATGCTATTCATCAATATTAGGTGTAAATTAATTTTCAATAAAAAAAGCTCATTTGGAATAAAATAGTTCAATTTAATTTTCTACCAAAAAATATAAAATTGGTTAAAATCCTATTATAAAAGATTAATTACAGTTTCAGGTACAGAACTCATCCCTTGGTGTCTTCCATTATTTTATACTAGTATTGTGTAATATTAATTAAATATGTATAACATAGAAAAGATAGGCTTTTGGTTTATTCTTTTTCAAAAGAAGATAAATAGGCGCGCGCAAGACTACTAGTAATCATCAAAAACTCTAATAATACACCATGTCACATTTTACCAAAACCATATTATTATTTAAAAATTAATTAAATTTAAATAAATAATAAATCTTCGTTTTTAGTTTAAATAACTAACCATTATTTAAACTAAATCTCCAATCTATGATAATAAATAACAATCCTAACACTTTTAAACTAAAATTGGTCACACAAGAAACGCTCACAACACTCCAAAATATGTTTACAATCCCATAATAATATTCAGAAATGCAAAAAGCCTACCCCTAGTAGTTTCAACGAAATAGTCCCACTTTCAATTAAAAAATTTATCTGACACTTTACATGGATAATTTTTGGAGCAGTTTTGTTAAGACTACTGGGGGTTGATTTTCTGGAATTCCAAATATCATTTTAGGGTGTTTTGTGTGACAATTTTCAAATAAAAATCTGTCCGCCTTGCGGGCATACTCTCATCGCGCGCTATGCGCGCGGCTCGCTTCGCTCAAAAGTTTAAGCGTCCCTAGAGCGCGTGACTGTTGGTTCTCGCGTTTCGCGCTCGATAATATATTTATCTCGCGCTCCGCGCTCGGTCTTTGTATATTCCCCACACTCGTGCACATACTTTTTTAAAATAAAAGTCAAAGCATCGACAACAGTAATTTGGTGAATGTGAATTCTCTTTTGTTAAAGCTCCTTTGGCTTTAAGAAACACATGCTCATCACGTATCTCGTGCTTCGCACTTGAGTTTGGTTCTCGAATTGTATATCATTTCCATAAATGAATGTTATTAAAATTCATAACATTCATTGTCATTAAAACACACGTAGTTTCATTGTATCATTTAAAAAAAGTGCACATTCTTTGAAAAAAACTTTTGTTTTCAAACATTTTATTGCAACTTCTGCTGTTTTTCAAAAACTGAATTTGCGAATTTCTAATTTTATATGTATGATTTAAAAGTTACAAATGCGGTCTACACAGCAGCCTGTTATTTAACTTCTTAATTATATCACTAACCTCAGTGACCCAGACCTTTTAAATTGTAGTTTTTACCGAAACTCAACCAGTTGTTATGTTAATCTCGTAGGGCATTTAAAATCAACATTTTTCTTCTCTTAACTTTTTTTTATATTGTGTGTTATTTAGCTTAAAATGTGAATTTTCGCGTTTTTTGGAATTTATAAATGATATAACTTCAGTAATTTTTGGTTTTGTGCAAAAGTAATAAGAATAAATTGTTTACCTTTTTGAATATAATGAATATCTGTAAGAGAATTTTCGAATTTTGAAAAACAGTGGTCGCAAAAATATTCAAAATGCGCTAAACTTTTTCATTTTTAGCAAAAAATAGCTGTCTAATGAACTCGACCTTTAGTTCAGGATACTTAAGGAGTGTACCAAAGGATAATTTAATATATTAATTTTTTGAAAAATTATCCAGCACAGAAATACATAGATACGGACAGACAAATTCGTAAAAACGTATTTTTTGGATTTAGGGGGTCTCGAAACGTGGAAATTTGACCAAAATTGGGGGAGTCAAATTTTACACAGATCTAATACCTTCTCCGATGAGAATGTAAAAATGAATTAATTTGTCATGAATAATTGCTTGATAGTTCTTTTTTTGCGTTTACTTGTAAAAAAATCGCATTAAAAACATAAAAAAATTTAATTTTTTAAAACCCCTCACACGGGACGAAAAAGAAATTAAAAGACAAAATTTGTGATAAGAGTGTGCCCACGCAGCGGGCAGATTTAAAGAAAAATGTTAATGATGTTTTTTTATGATTAAATCACAAACTACGCAGTCTATCAAAAAGTAATTGATAACAAAAACTAGTAGATCTTTTTCAAATGCACAGTTTTTGTCAATTAATCTTTTACCATATTTTGCATAGTTTGGCCGGAAAGTGTAATTTTTTGATTTTTCATTATTTTTTATGCAGTCAAAATTTGAATTTTCGATTTTTCAAGAAAATTCAAATAGTTGCTATGATAATCTTTTAGTCAGTTTTACACGGAGAATTTGCAAGAATGTTTTGTTAAAAGTACTAGCAGTAAATTTCTGGGGTCTGCATGAGGATTTGCACAGGGCATTCCCTCTATCATTTCGTGCTTATAGTGAATGATAATTCATACAAATAATCCAATTTTTTAATGTTAATGTTCTATTCGCATTCTGTAACCTGAAAAGTCTAGCGAAACGGACTTTCACCAAAATCGCAACATTTGTTTGAAATTATGGTATCTGCCATTTTTGTCCTCCAATTTGATTCAAAATTTTAAATATGAGACTTGTGACAGATTATAAATCAAGTGCAACACCCCTGGTGCCATTTGCAACCAAACAACAAGATTAATACTATGAAAAATGTATAACCTTAAAAACGATGTATAAACGAAATTTCGGTTTGCCCCTAGCTGGGCAACAAAGAAGGTGCAAACGAAAATGTACAATAATATAATAATATTGCAATATAATACATGTAATATACAATATATAATAATACAGTAACAATACAATATTATAATAAACAATTTCAAAAACACTCCTGTTCAATTAAACGTACCCCATCTCTGCTGCCTTTTGTTAAAGCAGCTAAAAATTCAAATGAAAAAAGTTATATCAGTCTCTTTCAGAATACCCTAAACTATATCCCCAACCTCACAATAATAATAAAATATCCAGAAAAGCAACTATGCTAAAATTAATTAACCCCATCTAATCTGCATTAAAATAAAAGAACCTACAACTTTTCTATTGTGAATGAACACACCAATCTCCTTTAAGGGACTCTATATTGCATTAAAACAGCATAATAATCATAAACAATCCTAAGAACCACCCCTAAGGATTAAGAAATCGATTTTCAGATTTTTTATGCTATTGATAGTATTAAAATTGCCCTTTTCTATTAACAAACATTTGCCTGCCGCGCGTGTTCATTTTCATCGTGCGTTGCCCTCGATAATATATTTACCTTGTGCTACGCGCTTCGTCTTTTTATGTTTCCCACATTTGTGCAAAGGCCTTTTCAAATTAAAGGGTCAGGCGTCGACAACTGTAATTTGTTAATTGTTAATTTTCTTCTGGTAAAACTCCTTCGGCTTTAACGAACACATTCTCATCACGTATCTCTTGCTTCGCACTCAATGTTGTAAAAAATGCAAACTTTCGATAATCTTTTAGGTTGTTCATTATACAACGTTTTTCTTTCTTTGACTTTATTTCATCTGGTGCGTCATTTGGCTAAAAATATTACTTTTCGTTTGTTTTTTGGAATTTTATAAATGCCAAAAACTTTAGTAATTTGTTTGTTATCGAAAGAAGTCATTAGGATCAATTGTTGATATTTTTGAATAACTAAATAGCCGTACATAGAATTTTCAAATTCTAAACAAAGTGATCTCAAACATTTTTTAAATGCGCTTACTTTTTGAATGTCCATTCAAAATGACTGGCTAACGAACTTGAACTTTAGTTCACAAACTCACATGCATACATACAGCCATAAACAAGGATAAGATTGTACCGCCTACCATGTAGAAATTCATGCCAAACATCTACTATTTTTTTGAGATGTTTACCGTAAAAATATTTTTATGTTAAGTTGAAGCATATTATTACTAAGTTCTCTTAGTAAATAGTATAAAAACTTAATCTGATATATCATATCAATAAGATTTAAAAATATTATCATTTCTTCGGTTCCTTGGTAAAATCATACTTTAACTAGTTTATTCTTCTATTCTAAAATAAAAATTTTTCGATTGCGACTTGTAATAATTACAGTATCGGAAGAGATAAGACTGGATACAAAAAAAATCTGTTTTGATCCAATACTTGCTTAAGCTGTGAGAATATCGTAATCCTAGGAACATATGGTGATAACTCACTTATTGACGTTCTAGAATAAAATCTTTAAATTCATAGGTACACAGAGAGAAATTTTAGGACATTAATTCGGCGAATTCATACGGCGAGCCAATTAGATATCCTTTGGCATAATGGTGACTCTCTTGGCCTGGGTAAAGCACAAGTTGGTATCTTCGAAAAGTCCAAACAAGTAAACTTAATTGGCTTTCTGAAGAACCATCACAGCATCGGTCTGGAAATGCAAGTCAGTCTTGAAATCCTAAGCGATTTCACGAACGAGACGTTGGTAGGCAGGGACTGAGAGCTACATGCGTGAAGAGCGTAAAATCCACTCCTCGCCATCTCTTCTCCTGTTTATATTTTCTCAGGGTTACGAGCGAGGGTGCTCGATGCGAGTTGCGCCAACTTCGCGAGCTTCGCGAGAACGGAGACTGAGTGGCCGAGAGACCACCGGGAAACTCGACGTTGCCGGATGCGAGCTTCTTCGTGAACGCGCGAATGCGGCGAAGCTCGCCAATCCGGACTGCAGGCAGAAATCATGTCGAATTTATCACTAGCGAGCGCCTAATCGTATCATAGATACGTTATACGGTATCTAGACTATTCCCCAGATCCACGGGCTGAATTTAAACGAGGAGGAGAAGAGTTTCTTTGCTCGGGCGCTCATAGAGCAGAATCAGGGGCGGTCTCAGAAAAATATTTCGAGGGGTTGGAGACGGATTTCTAAAAACCTCTTCTAGATCCGCCACTAAGCAGAATATACATTTGATTAGATGGCACTGCGTCACACGCTATATAGTTAAATACGTCACATTATTTGTTGGCTTTACTTGAACTTTACTTTTAAATTTTTATTTTACATATGATTTTTAATTTATCTATTTGTATATTTTGTTGGAAATTCATATACTTTTTTAAAAAATTCATCTCAAGTTGAAAACTCTTTTTTTTCTTCTTAAATTATATTTTTAAGTGATTTATAAATTTAGCCAGTTCAAATTTCATCTCTTCGGTTCAAAAAGTTATTACTTTTCATTTAAGACTGAATAGAAATATATTTTTAAACGAATAATTCTATGCTAAATGAGCATCAAAAAGATCCACAATTACAAAACCAGACCTCAAAACTACCTTCCTTTCCGGCTGATTGGAGATAAGAAATAATAATTGGAGAAAATATAAATGAAAAAGTCAACCAAATTCTTTCAAATTCATAGTTTTGTTTCTTGAAAATTAAACTATTTAGTTAAAAATAAAGTTTTTACTGGAAACTTAATTATGCTAGTTAAAAATACACCTATTTTATAATAAAAATTAACTATTTTCTTGAAAATATTTGGTTTAAAATTCAATTATTTGGCTTAATATTTGACTTTTTATTTCATATTTGAACTATTTGGCTAAAAATTAATCTATTGTGTTAAAAATTAATTTGTTTGGTAACAATTAACTTTTTAAAGTAAACATTTTATTAATTCAACTGATCATTCTTCTTTTTTGTTAAAAAATGTAGTATTTCTTTGAAAATTAACCTTCTTGTAGAAAATATGTTAATATTTTTTAGGAAATTGTTTCTTTAATACACAATTCACGTCTGGGGTTAAAAGATTACCTACTTCATAAAAATACTGATTTTTGGGTTAAAAATTAATTGCTTCAACGAAAAGTGTTACGAAATTTTCCGTTTTTTTCAAGAAACTGTTTTTTGGGGTTTAATATTTTTTTAAATAAATCATTAATGATCAATAGTTTGCAGAAAAAGAGATAGAGAGAGAGAGAGAGAGAGATCCTTCATGAATAAATTTCTCTAATTTTAACACAAATTCAATCAATTGAAAACTTTACATTTTTCCTATCAGGTGACGCAATGATTGCATTTGCTATAAGATATTACTTTTTTACTCAGTGAAAGCAGTCGAATAATTTCTTTCAAGAATTGCAAAATGCCAACGATGCAATTAGCAACGGTGTGATGTACAACATTTGTGATTCGTTATTATATTGGGGGTTGAAAAGGAGGGTGTTCCGGAAGTTATAAGGGAATTAAACTTTTTTTAGTACCTTAGGACATCAGATGGAAAAATTATGAGGCCATAATATTTTTGGTATGTAATTTAGGGAATTTTTTGAAAATTTTTTACAATTTTTATTATCTTAGATTCCGAAAGAGATAAGGTGATAAAACTTTTTTCAGTATCTTTGGACATCAACTGAAACACTAAATGTTATAATCAACACTAAAATTTTGGGTATAGAAGTTTTATCAATTTGTATGATTTTTTAGATTTTTAGGGGTAGGATTGGGGTGTGTTTCGAAGGAGCTAGGGTGGGGGGGGGCGGTGAAAGTTTTGCGGGTACCTTCGATTATCAAATAGATCCATTTAGAACTTTTAAATTTTAGGTCTCGCGCAAAATAAATTTTGTGTAAATTCGTTTTTTGTTAGCGTTGCAAACTTCAGTGAGGTCTGAAATATAGAGTATGTCTTATTACTTATGCTCCGGTAGCCACTAACACTTTTGTATACACTAATAAGACCCCGAGATAACTCTTTCTTAAACGGTAAAAAAGGCCAATGTTTAGGAATCTCTTGAGTAGGTTTTCGAAATGTGGATCAATTTTTGTTTAAAATCTTTTTAAAACAATTTAATTATTTATAGACAAAATAATGTTTAATATGGCTGAGTAAAAGTAAAACGTTTTTGCACTTACATTTTTCGTACGACGAACCGTTTGCAATGTAAAGCGTTATCAAGAAATGA
Source organism: Belonocnema kinseyi (assembly GCF_010883055.1). Classification (NCBI taxonomy): domain Eukaryota; kingdom Metazoa; phylum Arthropoda; class Insecta; order Hymenoptera; family Cynipidae; genus Belonocnema; species Belonocnema kinseyi. Next base: position 58,818,027 of record NC_046666.1, read on the forward strand.
TTTTTTAAAACAAAATTGCCATATTTGCACAGTGTTACCTCGAAATCTATTATTCAGAAAAATTTAAAACTTGTACATTATCTATATCAAAGATAGATCTCTTAAAAAGAAAAGGAAATCTTCCGATCGAATAAAAACTTCTCTCCTTAAATTGTTGTTAAAAAGTTATTATTTTCAAGAGGAAACCGTTTAGACTCTTCATTTATCAATAACACAGCCACTCAAAAAAAAGTGTGCGGATCTAATAACAAAACACACGCATTCCTATGGATTTTGGGGCGCTGAATTCAAATTCGGTATCAAAAATCACCCATCACGTTATGGTTGAGCCATAACCTCAAAAAACGTCGAAAAATCATGCACTAAGGTAAATAAATTTCAAAATAATGCCAGTGATGCAAATTTTCACTTCAAAAACATGTCGACAACTGTGAAGGATCAACCCTTGTCTGATATCAACTTATTTAACATAATTTTACCCAACAGAACCTGACCTCACCTAACCTGAATTAACAGAAATTTATTGAACTGCACGTAAAGCTCTGGAAACATATTTTTCCAGTAACAAATATGTGCTACATCGAATGGGTCAACTCGAGCCTAACCTAGAAATAAATCTAACCTAGTCTAACCTAACCTAACCTCACGAAACACAATTAAACTGATTGTGTTGTCCCATTGTGTTTGTGGTACCGTTTCAATCAGCTTGGGCTTAACCCACAAAGAGGTCAAACCTATCCTAACTTAAAAAACCTGACCTAACCTAACCTAACTTAACTTGACGTAACACAATTAAACTCATTGCGTTGTCCCGTTGTGTTTGCGGTACCGTTTCATTCAGCTTCGGCTTAACCTACATAGAGGTTTAACCTATCCTAACTTAACAAAACCTGACCTAACCTAACCTAGCCGGGTGAAATACAACCACACGTGTAGCTATGTAAGCGTAAGGTACTCAGTCATAAGTGTGTGCTATATGTAATAGGTTAACTCGATCTTAACCTACAAATTAATCTAACTTAACAGAACCTAACGAAGTTTTGCTTAACGCAACACAACTTAACTTAAGTGTTCCCGTTGTAACACAATAAAATTCATTTCATTGTACTACAGGTGGTTAAATATTTAGACGCACATTACTCATTTGAAGAAACTTAGAACTACAGGTAGAATTGACCCCATTTCAATTAAACTGACAATGTTTGTATCAATTAAAATGTAGAACTGTAACTTAAACATGCAAATGAATAAGAGTATTATTCAAAATTTTTTTCTCTTTGCTTTTCTTAGACTTAAGGGATATATTTATACTATCTTTCGTGTTTACATTTTATCTTGCTTTTTATCGTAATTAAATTGATTTGTAGACCTACTTCAGTCTCTTTTCTGCCTGCTATAACGTATCCTTTTTTCTTCAAAGGAACGATGCAAAGGATTACGCTTACGTTTAAGACCTACATTTGTTTCCCTTTTCAACATCCAGCAAAAATCAGCCATCATGACCTCGCCCCATCTACCCTGATATCGTTGTTCCATCACTTTTATGTCTTGATGAAAACGTTCCCCTTGTTCTTCGCTGAAATCACCAACATTTTCTGGAAACTTATCCAGATGGGAATCTAGAAAGTGAAGTTTTAAATTCATCAAGCAGCCTAACTTTTTGTAGTTTTTTATCATTTTCGCAACAATATTCTCGTAGTCTGGATTTTTTTGTTACCGAGGAAATTTGCGTTTACTGCTTTAAAACTTTCCCAAGCGTGCATTTCAATTTTCGACATGTGACTCACGAAATTAGTATCTCTTGTCAATATTCGAATCTGTGGTCCATCAAAGACTCCTTCTTTCAATTTAGCGTCTGAAACATTAGGGAATTTAAGGGATATATACTTATAGCATTGTCCATCTTTGTCTAACGCCTTGACAAATTGCTTCATGAGCCCAAGCTTTATGTGGAGCGGTGGTATTTCAAAATAATGCCAGTGATGCAAATTTTCTCTTCAAAAACATGTCGACAACTGTAAAGGATCAACCCTTGCCTGATATCAACTTATTTAATATAACTTTACCCAACAGAACCTGACCTCACCTAACCTGAATTAACAGAAATTTATTGAACTACACGTAAAGCTCTGGAAGCATATTTTCCCAGTAGCAAATGTGTACTACATCGAATGGGTCAACTCGAGCCTAACCTAGAAATAAATCTAACCTAGCCTAAACTAACCTAACCTAACCTCACGAAACATAATTAAACTGATTGTGTTGTCCCGCACTTTCATATTTTGACATTAATAGCAGTAAATATCTGGAGTTATGTAACCGCTTGTTGCTAGCATTATTCGCCTGTGTCTGTAACCAGGGCACCTCCACATGGTGACGGTGGGCAACGGATCCACATTGGCTGAGTCCCTGGGTAAATGGCGTTCATGCCGTCATGGCAGACACAGGTAAAAAGTGTGTTACGATGCAGGGAAAACCCCCAGTATCGGCGTCTGGTCAGGGTGGGAAAGCGGGCACTCCGACGTCGTCATCATGCAACCGTAGCTCTTCATCAATGGATCACTTGGTTGGTGTCGAGTCTCATGCTACAAGGAAAAAAACCGCGAGCATTTCTCAATCGCATGTCTGCAAGAATAGCTCAGATTCATTCTGTTACATTTGCAGTAAATATGATGTGAGCAGTTTGCGAAAATCAATCGACGAGGAAGTGAAAAGTCTTTACGAAAAGTGTTTTGACCGTAAATTGCTGCACCAAGAAATAAAATGGGTTCTTCACGTCATTTGCAATTCCTACAGACTTATGTTGTATCGTCTAAAAAATTCAAACAATGAAAAGTACCGCAAGATCTCTACACCAACCACATGGAAAACCCGTTCTTGCGAAGGACTGCTACTTTTGTATGAATTCCGTCAAAGGGTTCAACGCCAAAAATAAAAATAACATTTCGTACATTAAAATGTGCACAGTCACAAGAGCAATTGAAATCAGTAAAAATGCACGCCAGACTGATTTAAGCGCTTTATAAGATGATAGAATGGAAGTTGAAAGTCAACGTCATGGAGACGGTAGTGAAACCAGTGATCTAACAGAAAATAGTTCTGATGATTCCGATGAAAATGACGAAAAAGATGACGAATATGGCGTGCATAAAATGAAATTGAAGGTTCCAATATTAGTGTAGCAACTAGAACTGAATGATTTTATTAGAGATCTTGGATTACCGAAAGACGTCGCTGAATTTGTCGCTTCATTTCTAAAAAGAAGAAATCTTCTAGAGCCGAAGACAGAAGTTTCATTCTATCGCGACAGGGACAAAGAATTCAGAAAGTTTTTCGTTAAAGACGAAGAGACTTCTTTAGTGTACTGCACTGACGTTAACGGACTAATGAACCACTTAAAGAAAAATGTTGACAGAGGCGAAGAATGGCGACTTTTCATTGATTCGTCAAAACGCAGCATTAAGGCTGTTTTACTGCATAACACGAATACCTACGCTCCTATCCCTATAGCTCACTCAACGGTCATCAAAGAAGAATATAAAAATTTTCAAATGCTTCTTGAAAAAGTTAATTACACGAATCACAAATTACAAATATGTGGTGATCTCAAAATCACAACAATGATATTAGGCCAACAATCGGGTTTCACGAGAGAGCCATGCTTTATATGCCTGTGGAATAGCAGAGATCGAGTCAATCATTACAGCAAAAAACATTGGCCTTTAAGAGATTCATTCAAAACTGGTTCTCATAATATTATCAAACAAAGTCTCGTTGATCCAGAAAAAATTTTACTACCACCCCTCGACATAAAGCTTGGGCTCATGAAGCAATTTGTCAAGGCGTTAGACAAAGATGGACAATGCTATAAGTATATATCCCTTAAATTCACTAATGTTTCAGACGCTAAATTGAAAGAAGGAGTCTTTGATGGACCACAGATTCGAATATGACAAGAGATACTAATTTCGTGAGCCACATGACGAAAATTGAAATGCACGCTTGGGAAAGTTTTAAAGCAGTAAACGCAAATTTCCTCGGTAACAAAAAAATTTAGACTACGAGAATATTGTTGCGAAAGTGATAAGAAACTACAAAAAGTTAGGCTGCTTGATGAATTTAAAACTTCACTTTCTAGATTCCCATCTGGATAAGTTTCCAGAAAATGTTGGTGATTTCAGCGTAGAACAAGGGGAACGTTTTCATCAAGACATAAAAGTGATGGAACAACGATATCAGGGTAGATGGGACCAGGTCATGATGGCTGATTTTTGCTGGATGTTGAAAAGGGAAACGAATGTAGGTCTTAAACGTAAGCGTAACCCTTTGCATCGTTCCTTCGAAGAAAAAAGGACACGTTATAGCAGGCAGAAAAGAGACTGAAGCAGGTCTATAAATCAATTTAATTACGATAAAAAGCAAGATAAAATGTAAACACGAAAGATAGTATAAATATATCCCTTAAGTCTAAGAAAAACAGGGTGAAAAAATTTTTGAATAATACTCTTATTCATTTGCATGTTTAAGTTACAGTTCTACATTCTAATTGATACATACATTGTCAGTTTAATTGAAATGGGGTCAATTCTAATTGTAGTTCTAAGTGTCTTCAAATGAGTAATGTGCGTCTAAATTTTTAACCACCTGTAGTACAATGAAATGAATTTTATTGTGTTATAACGGTAACACTTAAGTTAAGTTGTGTTGCGTTAAGCAAAACTTCGTTAAGTTCTGTTAATTTAGATTCATTTGTAGGTTAAGATCGAGTTAACCTATTACATATAGCACACATTTATGACTGAGTACAGTGCGCTTACATAGCTACACGTGTGGCTGAATTTCATTCGGCTAGGTTAGGTTAGGTCAGGTTTTGTTAGGTTAGGATAGGTTAAACCTCTATGTAGGTTAAGCCGAAGCTGAATGAAACGGTACCGCAAACACAAAGGGAAAACACAATGAGTTTAATTGTGTTACGTGCAGTTAAGTTAGGTTAGGTTAGATTTATTTCTAGGTTAGGCTCGAGTTGACCCATTCGATGTAGCACATATTTGTTACTGGGGAAATATGCTTCCAGAGCTTTACGTGTAGTTCAATAAATTTCTGTTAATTCAGGTTAGGTGAGGTCAGGTTCTGTTGGGTAAAATTATGTTAAATAAGTTGATATCAGGCAAGGGTTGATCCTTTACAGTTGTCGACATGTTTTTGAAGTGAAAATTTGCATCACTGGCATTATTTTGAAATTTATTTACCTCAGTGTATGATTTTTAGCCATTTTTTGAGGTTATGGCTCAACCATGACGTCATGGGTGATTTTTGATACCGAATTTGAATTCAGCGCCCCAAAATCGATAGGAAGACGTGTGTCTTGTTACCATATCCGCACACTTTTTTTGTGTGGCTGTGTTAACAATCGTCCAGAGCAACCAGTGTCATAATGTTGATTCAAATTATTGCGAAAGCTTAATCTAGCATTATTAATATAATTTGTTGTTCATAATTTCTGTAACTAACTTGTTTATAACAATTGATATAAAGAATGACCATCAATTACCAGAACTGACTTCAATTTGTTTTATTAATCCTTGCTACATAATTGAACTTCTCACTCTCTTTTTATTTTCTCGTACGACGAGCCATTATTTATTTCGGACGTTTTTATTTTATTAAATACCGACAATCAAACTTTAACAAGGTGGTTTTAAATAAAGGGTGATGTGTAAGGGCAGGTAACTGTTTAAAAACATTTGTATTCGTCAATCATGGCCGGCAAAATATTATTTCTTGGCCTTCTAATTGATTTCAGGAAAACAAAAATTAGAAAAATAGTTTTTTTTATTTCATTTATATAAACGTTCACAAGTGAATTATAAGAAAAATTAAACTAATTTGTTTCTAGAAAATAATCTTCTTCATTGAAGAATCATCACTTTGCTTGTAAATGTAATTGTTTTGTTGCAAAATTCGCTTTTGTCGGATTAAAATTAACTTTTTTGATGCAAACTCCTGTTAAAAAGACAAGAATCCAAGGACCAAATTTGGAAAACAACAAACAAATAAAAACAAAATATCCTATTATAATCTGAAAAAAACCAATAAAAAAAATTTAGACAATAATAAAAAAGAGGAAAGAAAAATGAGAAGGCAGACAACCATATTCCCTTCCTTCTCTTTTTTTCTAGCGTCTTTTTTATTTTTATTATCATCAAATTACAATAAAATAACATTCAAAGGAAGAAAAAGAGAAGGAAGGGGATGTAGTTGGCTGCCTTCTCATTTTGTTTCTTGTTTTTTTTTTTTTAGATTACAATAGGATTTTTTGTTTTTGTTTGTTCGTTGCCGCCCAAATTTTGTCCTTGGATTCTTCTTTTTTAATTTTTTTAACAGGAGTTTGCATCAATTTGATTATTGGGCGTTAAACAGGATTTTCAATTTGGATTTTAATCTAATTTAAGTTTCTTAAATTTTGATTCACTTTTGTGTTTGTAATTCATATTTTTGGTTTAAAATTAAAATAATTTGGTACAAAGTTGAAATGCTTGCTCAGAAGTGAAGGATATATTATTTAAAAATGAAAGGATTTAATAGAAAATTATTAAGTTTTGTTTAATGATGGACGTTTTTCATTATTTCATGTCAGTACAAAGATACTGGTAACTTGGAATAAAATGTTTAAAAATTATTGTGGAATTTCCTCGGCCAGCGACATGGCCAGGATTTTTTTCGGGAGGGGATTTGATTTTTTTCTGCTGGGGGCTTCGGATTTATGTATAGGCAAAAAGTGGGGAAAAGGTAATTGAATAATGAAAAAATTTAGTTTCGGGGGGCCCGAATTCGCCGCTCGCTAAGCCACTGTTCTCGGCAAGGCTCGCGAAGCTCGCGGCGAGCTTTTTCATGCAGAGGATTCGAGTAGCGTCCAGTCTCGCTGCGAGTTCTCTCAGCAACCAAGAAGCGCGCCTTTGAGTTTCGCGTTACGCATTACACGGATTCGAGGTTCACCCTGTTTCCATTTCCTTCGCGTCAGCAGAGTCGAGCACTACAGCTGGCCACAAGTTGCTTATAAGAGAAAAGGGCAAACGACGCTTCGCTCTTAGTCCCTGTTGGTAGGGCAATTTGAGGATCAAAAGCTCAATGCTTTTCTGATAGCGTCGGATCTCACGGAGAGCGACAATTCCTGGCCTGTCACGGTGACGCTTCTTGACAGGTACATTAAGCTAGCACCTCCGCAATCGAATTTTAAAATTTTTCATAGCTCTGAATTTTGGGCTTTTTTTGGACTGCAATAAAAATTTTTTGGCTGCTTTCATTTTTTTAAAAAATCAATTTTCTAGTGGAGGTGCCAGCTTACATTAACCCAGCACCTCCACTTCTTAAAACAACTAAATAATAAAAATTCAATTACACCAGAATTTTGGGCTTTTTTTGGGCTCTTAAAATCCGCAAAAAAAATTTTCCCTAAACTAACCCTTAACTTCCAAAATCAACCCCTTCTAAAAATTGAAAATTTTCAGTAATTCATTAACGGAATATTTTTGGGCTTTTTTTAGGCTCCCAGAAAATACCCACTTCTATTTTTGGGCTCCAGCCCTTACAGTAAAAAATTAACCCCTTTGTAACACGCAGATACGAATTTTTCAAAAAATAACTTGTATTACATTTTAGAGCTTGAATAGAGTTTCTGATTTTTGGGCTCCTTGAAAATGCCCACTACGATTTTTGGCCTTTATCCATTAACGTCAAAAATTAACCCTGCTCTGCCACGTAGATACTACTTTGTCAAAAAATGAATTTGTGTAGAATTTTTCAATAGAAATAAAGTCTTTGATTTTTGGGCTCCTCGAAAAAACCCTCTACGTTTTTTGGGCTACAACACTTAACGTAAAAAATTAACCCCTCTCTACCACGTAGATACAATTTTGTCAAAAAATAAATTTTTGTAGAATTTTTCAATGGAAATAATGTCTCTGATTTTTGAGAAAAGCGGTATAGGAAGTGAAAAAGTTTGTATACCTGGGCTTCCTTTTTCGAAGAAATGGGGGTGGGGGTCGATAGTCATATAAAAGAGAGAGTGAGAAGGGCAAATGTGGTGATGAGGCAGGTGCGCGGGCTGGGGAAGAGATTGTTCGCAGATGATTTTGAAAGGAGAATGAAATTGTTTGATTCGCTAGTGATGAGTGTCTTATTTTACGGAGTGGAGGTGTGGGGTTAGAAGGTAAGTAAGGAGGTAAATAGGGTACAGGAGAGGTATGTAAAGTGGATACTGGGGTTGGCAAGGAATACGCCGAACTATATTGTCAGGAGGGAGACAGGAAATAAATATGAGGAGAAATTTTTGGAAGAGGGGGAAAGTAAATTGGTTAGGGAGAAGGAGAACAGACGTAGTGGTGCAAAGATGGAGTTGGACAGGGAAAGGTATTTTAGAACGAATGGATTGCAGATGGATGAAGTTAGCAGAATGCACGAGGAAGAAAGGAAGGTATATGAGTTAGTTCAAAAGAATGGCATGGAGAAAGAGAAGGCACAAGAAGAGGAGAGAATAAGAGAGTCAAGGTATAACGGAAACTATGTGTGGATTATGCCAAGGGAGAGAGCGCAATATTTGTGTAAGAAAGGAGAGCAAGGAAGTCAGAAACCTATAACGAGAATGAGGAGCATTTGCTTGGAGAATAATAATAGGTTCAGGCCTTCTAGAGAGAAGAGAATGTGTGAATTGTGCGGGAAGGGGGATGCAAAGTTTGAGCATTGGTTGGAGGAATGTGAAGAGGTGGAAAGGAGGGGGATAATCATGGAGGTATTGTTGCATGAAAGGGGTGACAAAAGGGCAGTAGCATGGGTGAAGAGGGTGTTGCGTAAGATAGGAAAGAAGAGAAGGAAGGAGGAAGAGGAATGGAGAAGAAAAGATTGTAAATAGGAAAGGAAGTAGGTGTAAGAGAAGTGTAAATATTGTAAATAGTAGTTAAGTATTAGGTGCTAGCCGCGGAGACAGAGGCTGGTAATGCGAGGCATAGCTACAAAAGAGCGAAATGCGTGCGAGGCGAGGCGCAGCGAGGAAGGTTAGGCTATAGGAGCGACGGATTAGTTATAAAGTGTGGATGGATGTGCTTTGTAAGACGTTGCTGTAAGAAAACTATGTAAAAAAAGGGAAGTGTAAGAAAGTCAACTTTTTAAGGCCAGCAGGCCGAAAAATAACCGTTTATCTCTCTCTCTCTCTCTCTAGATTAATTTTTCTGAAAAAAATGATCTTTTAACCAAAATAGGTCACATTTCTAACAAAATAGATGAATTTAGAACAAAGAAATATTTTTCACTCAAGAGAGAAAAAACATCGCAACTAAATAACAGAATTTTTAAACCCAACGACAAATTTCACCAAACAGCTGCATTTTCAAGCACTAGGATGAATTTTTAACGAACAAATTAATTTTTAACGAAAAATATAATATTTGATTTTTCAATTGATTTTAGTTCATTTTTAATTAAAAATATAGCTACATTCAACTGAAAAATACAAATTTTCAACCAAAAAGTTGAATCCTTGGCCAAACAGATTAAACTTTAACCAATAGGTTGCACTTTTGACTAAAAAAGATAATATTTCTAACAAAAAGAGATGAATTTACAACCAAGAAACCTTTTTCATTAAAGATGGGAAAAACGTCAATCAAGTCATAGAATTTTTAACCTAAAAAGGCACATTTTCAACTAAACAGTTGAGTTTTCAGCAAAAAGAAAAGAATTTTCAACAAGAAAGTTCAATTTTCTACCAAAGAGATGAGTGTTCAACTAATAAAATAAATATTTATTTTATTAGTTCAACTTTGAATGGGATCAGATTTCAGGACTGTGATGTAGGACCCCATTGGGATTGTGAAGCCCATTACCCTCCTTCTACGATATACACCGATTCTTTGAGTTTTCCGTTCCAGAAGTGCGTCTCTCCAGCCTTTTGGACTCTTGTGAATCGACAATTACTTTCATACGTAGATTTGATCGCCTCCGTAAAAATCTTGGCTGCTATCTGCAGGGTGTCCACGTCTCTAATTGATTTTTAAATTTTCTTTTAACATATGTTTGTACATCATGTGTACAGTTTGTACATCCAATATTTTCATTTGTACTATCTTGGTTAACCATCAAGGGGCAACTCAAAATTTCCTATCATACTCCTGAAATTTGAAATTTTCAATTTATTTTCTGCTGACAGTTTCACGCTGTCGGTACTGTTTTTATAACCAGTATTTTTATTTGTGTTATCCTGGTTACCAAACTGTGAAAAAATGAAAATTTAGTGTCATTCCCCAAAAGTTCGAATGTTCCATGTTTCTTTTTAAAAGTGTTTTTACATCACTTTTGAGGTTATTATACATATTTCTACGTTATTAACGTTGTTGTTAGGTTACATGTGGGGCCACGGGTGACCCACCTGATTCAGAATTTATCAGAAGTCACAAATTTGAAAATTTTAGTCAAAATGGCGGATAAGAAAATGACAGATATAAAAATTTGAAAATAATGTTGCGATTTGAGTGAAAGTCGGTTTCACTATGTTATTTATTGAGGTAATTGAATGCGATTATTACATGGACATTTAAAATTTGATATTTGTTTAAATTATAATTCATTATAAAAACGAAATAATAGTAGGTATAGACAATGCGACCCCCAAGGCAACCGCTAAAAAACACCCCTTGAAAATTTAATGAAATAGTTTCGAAGATTTTCCATGTGAAACAGCTAATATATTTTTTGATAAAAAATGGTCTCTCAAAACATCCTCAAGAAACGGCGAAATATGTTTTCAATACTATAATAATATTCAGAAATTAAAAAATATATCCCGAGTACTTTTAACAAAATAGTCACAACGATTCTCCATGTAAAAAAGCCAATCAATTTTTTAATCAAGAGTTATCACACAAGATAAACTCAGAACCCTTCAGAAAATGTTTGCAATCATATAATCATATTTCAGAATGCCAAAAATTCGCCTCAAGTAATGGCAATAAAATAGTCGCATTTTTAATTAAAAAATGCATTGGCTCATGGAGAATTTTTAAAGCACTTTTTTTGGTTTGTTTTATGTAAAGTATCTTCGAACGCATTCAAACAAATCAAAAATTTGTTTGAAATGATGGTATCTACAAACAGTACAAACGACGTAAAAACGTATGTATATTCCTATCCCGCAAAGTAGGAACTTTCCTTAAATTAATTCACCTTATTTAATCACCTTTAAAATAAAACAGAGCTAAAATATTTCAATGGTACATATGTTTGTTTTTAAAAATTTTTACATAAATTCTTCTTCTCGGCCTAATTATCTTATCTGTATTATATTTATTATGAAATGGGTATGACAATGACTAGTATATATATACCAGTGAAAATTCTTTTTCTCTATTCAGACAAAAATGCGGATTGTTACCAGCACAATTGTCTTGACTTCTGTGGCTTTCCTCAGTTTTCTTGGTAAGTAGTATAAAAACATCATCTAGTATATTAATTGAACAAGATTTCGAAATCATACCATTATTACGTTTTAATGGTAAGATCATACTTTTACTAGTTTATTTTTCTCTTCTACAATGACAATTTTTCATTTGGGACAAATACTTATTACAGCATCGAATGAAGAAAGACTGGATAAGAAAATCTGTGTTGCTCTAATACTTGCTTAACCTGTGACAATATCATAATCCTAGAACCATATGGCAATACCTGACTTTATTGAAATTCTAAAATAAAATCGTGAAATAGGCAAAATTGATCAAATAAAATATACGCAAGGGAAATATGTATAACTAGGGGGTGCTATATGATGTCACGTCGCAGTCGCCAGATTCGAGTAATTCAAATAAAAAAGATAACAACCGGCCTAAAATTATAATCGAGTTCGAACCATAAAGTAATCAAACATCATTTCTTGAGAAGTCAGCATGAATATATCGCCTCAGTGTTATATCTGTCCAGACTTTGACTGTTCCTCGTCATTGTGTAAATTTATTATGAAATTGTTCCCTAAATGGGATTTTTTTATGAACGTCCTTAGACCTCTAAATGTATTGATTTTGGTGTCATACTTTCGTTATTTAAGGAATTTCAAGGAATAATTTTCGCTTCATTTGCAGAATCAATCACGCGCAAAATGGTAAAATTAAAAAAAGAAAAGGGGGGTCAGTTTTTCTTCTATTAATAATTGGAGAATCCTTATCTACATCAAATAATAGCAAAAGAAATCTACATTGGTTTTTGTAGAAACCCCGCACAATCTCGAGCATCTCGAGTCAGTTTCTATCCTCGCATGAAAGATATATTCAGGCTTTATGACCCTGAGGTTTTGCATTGGATCCATGATATAACTACTCTCGAGCGCAGAAAAATACTGAGAACCTTTTGAAAAATTCTGTTTCGTATATCAATTCAAAATTTTTAGCAACAAATGTTTTGAGGGAAAGGAATAAATAAATTCAGGGTTGCCCGTGTGAAAATAATTTCGGGCAGACTGGAATTATTTTAGCGACAATACTGGATTATGCGTGGATGTCTGTTCACGCCGAATTAGAAGGGCTCTCTTTTGGCGCTATCTATACCTACTAGATAGAAGAATCCATCACGCAGTTCTATGTAGAACCACTAATGTCGCTAGCCAGAATTTGACATCACATTAATATGAAAATGCTGTCTAAAATCTAGCTTGGGTTTAGAAAGTACCTCTATTTGGACTTTGAAAAAGAAGGCGTCATTTAAAAACTAATTAATAGAATATAACAAATTACATTTTTTGCAGTACTCAAATCAAAGGAGATAGAAGAAATAAAGTTGCCTGTGTTGTCAGCCCGGTAACAAGCGTTGAATTCAGAAAAATTAAAAATTTGTATTCCTGTAAATACGCGATTTTTCCTCCGTCTAAAACTTCCCCAGCGGGAACAGAAAAAGTGCAAATCCTTTGCCTCTCAATCGACTTAGTAAAACTTAAGGAAAGCATTTATTTAACCTATTTTTCATTATTAAATCTTTTTATAACTTATAAATTCGAAAAAAATTCAAATTTATATTTATTTATATTTTAATAATTTATTTAAACGTCTTAAAAAATGCAACAAAGAAATCTATGCAAATGTGTGAATTTAAATAATTTTAACTCTAGAGAGGCAGAGTTGAATTCGTGAGAATTAAAATTTCAGAATTACATTCCGCATTAAGGAATTAGAACAACTTATTACACAAATTTTTTGAACTTATTAGAAGGAATTAGATAAAATCAAAATATGAACACTTCTGAGGAATAAAAAATATCTCTGTGAGGTGCGTTACCGGTACAATTAGAAGGAATTAAATATATTGAAAACACGTTCTCTTTGGGAGAATAGAAAACTCTATGGCGGTCGCTATGGAAATAAAACTGAATAAGTTTAGGAGGTATCTTATTCTTATTGTGGCATTTTAGACAGATGGAAAAATCGAGCATTCAAAATAATAGAATAATCTTCAATTTTGCGCTGAAATCTGGACATATTAATTTTTCTCTATTCTACGCTTATTACCGGGAGTGCTCTCTCATAGGTTTGAAGTTTTCCAGATTCTTTTTCGACGTAAGGGCGTTGGAATCAAGACCTAACCTCAAAACTGGATTTTCTCATTTTACTCCATGAATAATAGAATTACATCTTTTCTAGATAATCAGGGCTCAGTCCTTTTTTCAATTAAATCTTTATTCGGAGTAGAACATTGGCTACCCTACCGAAAGAAATCTTTAAGTATATTTTAAAGATTCTCTAGGGTCAGAGAAGCTTAGAGAAATTCTCCACAGACACTCTGGTAGGTATATTCAAAGGTCCAGGTAGTTCTTTTAAATGTTTTAAAGGCTTTAAATATCAATAGAATCGCCGACACTCAAGGGTCCTTTGTTAAGCTTTCGGATTGAAATTTAGAAGTAGATTTTTTTAAATTTCATAGTTAACAGACTAAAACATAATAATTCGGAATCTACGGGTTTCGATGATTTCATATATCTAACTTTTTTTTTAAATTCTTAAAATTGGAATTAATACGACGTTTCTCGTAAATGGAATGAGATATGCAAAAAGACAACATTTTTGAATTCAACTAGAGAATAGTATATTAGCATATAAGTTATAATTATAAATAAGTAAAATGAGAAAATTCATTAAATTAAAAAAATTGTTAATAATTTGAAGAGAAATTTAAAAAGGGAGTCGGATTAGCGACGGCCAACTACTGTAAATAACTCTGCTCGCCCGGTACGTGACGAATACAAAAGGAACACTATATTACCGTCGCGCCACTCTTGAAAGGACCACTAAAAGGACCTTGAAAGGGACCCAAATCTCTCAGACTAAATTGTTTCAAATCGACTCTGCTTATAGTTTCAAATGGGCCAGGCTATTTCGCTAGAGAAAAATCAGAGATTTCTATCGGTAGGGTAGTTCCAATAGTTTTTGTATAAGGTGTTTTTTTTATTCTAACCCCAGCATGTGAAAAAGTGTCTCACATAAAAGCTATTGAAATTAAACAATTTTTCACTCCGAATAAAAATTTGATTCGACGTAGGAATAGGCCCTAATTATTTAAAAAATATGTAATTATAGTATTTATGGTATAAAATGAGAATTCAATTTTGAGGTTGGCTCCTGGTTTCAAAACATTTACAATTAACATTTTCTTTTTTATCAGTGATATTTGGAAACATTCTACCAAAAAAGTACATACGAGCTATATTCAATTTTTCTTACAGAAATATAGAATTTATTAATATTCTCAATGTAGCTCATAGTGCTTTTATGTCAGGAATGATTTAATTATAAAAATAAGTATTAAATTTGCCATCAAGGACGCATCTAGACCTACTAGATTTTACTATATACACTAGAACGCGCCAGTACCGCTGATGTAGATAGCGGCTAGTCGATTGGAGCGTTATATTTGCGCACCGCCCCAGCATAGTTTCTCGAGATAGCGCCAGTATAGACTCGTGGGGATCTAGGTTGGAACAGTGTAGCGCCATGAATTATTTCCACACGGGTGAGAAGATGCCTATGCTGAAAGCTTATCTTTAGTCAGATTTTCTTCGGAGATAGATCAGATTCAAGATTTCGGTTTGTAAAATTGAGATCAGAAAATTTTAGACAGAAAAATACTGGATTTCTGGAATTTCCTAATAACGTAAAGCGGTAAGGAACCTCTTTCTGACAAAAAAAAGTAATCCTGTATTTTTTCTTGTTTAAAAAAGATTTGGAAGTCGCTATAGTGATTTGAATAGTAAAATCAGATACTCTAAGTAGTTTATTCTTTTCTTCTACAGTGTAAATTATTGCGTTGTATGTCCGAATATATGAATATTGAATTTAATCGAAAAATACAGAATTTAAAACAATCTGCGATCTTTTTGACCATTGTAAGGTTAACTTTAATGGCTCTCAAGTTTCAATTTTTTGGCCAAATGTTGAAATACTTGTCTTTTTATTTCCATAGTAGAAATGAACTTCCAGTAGCAATTTTTTTGACACACTAAGCTAAACCTCTTTGCTTAATTTCACATGGAAACTTTCATATTTAGATTTATTAACTGAAAAACTTTTCAGCCATTAAATTCATTTTATTTATTAATTTTCTTCTTACAGAATTAAGTAAACAGAGACCTTCAGATTCAGACGAATATAATAATGAGAGAACGATAGACCATCTGCTCAATCGACCTCCAAGACCTACTACATATATGATTGCAATTACTGAGGATGGTAGAGTTGTCTACAATAATGGGTCAATTTCATATTTTGATCCGAGAACCCTAGATATTGTACCAACAATGCCTGACAATTTCGTGCATAGACCCTCAATATATACTGGAACTCCATCAAATACTAGACGTCCTACAACTACTAGAGCTCCAACACCTACTGGATCTCCATCAACTACTGGAACTCCATCAACTGCTGGATCTTCTTCAAATACTAGACGTCCATTATCTACTGGTTCTGCATCAACTTCTGGATCTTCATTAAATACTAGACCTCCTGCACCCTCTCAATAAATTGTTAAAAACCAATTTTAAAAATACATAAACAGGACATAAATATTTTTTTCTCTCCTAAGGTAAACATACGTGAACTGCAGTAATAAAATTACTTAAAGAATATATTATATATAATTTAATTTCAAACACATATGGGGCCATCCATATATCACGTGGACACTTTAGGGGGAGAGGGGGGGTATGGCAAAATTCCACGCTTGTCTACGAGAGGGACGGGGGGGGGGGGGGGGGGGGGGGGGTCGAGCTAGAATCCACGTGGACACACATTTCCCTAAATCTGTGGAAAATATATTGAAATGAGACAAGGTATACTCTAGGTATACTCCAATTTTTATATTGTGCTCACGCACAATATAATTTTTATTTTTATTTTTTTCACGACTGTTTCTTTCAAATTGAAATCATGTTTAAGCTCATGTTCCTAAGCTAATACGAATTTTTTCAGCCAATTCATCGCTACTTTTGGACTTTTTATAGTCCGGGAGCTCGCGACAATTATATGGACGTCATTTTAGTACCCAATCAAATTTCAGATTCTTTTGTTATCGTAATCAATAGTTCGAAATTCGTTGACTGACTAATAGCTGTTGGTGTATTTTGCAACAATTTATCGTTAAACTTGTCAACAATTCGAGTGAAAAAACGTCATTTTAGTACTCTTTAAACCCGTTGAGGATGATTGTTTTGGTGCAAACAACTAACAAAGAATTTAACTGGCAGCTCCTGAGTAGTGCCAAAGTTCACTGACATTTTAATCAGCAACCGGATGAAAGTTTTGTCCTTTTCATTAACTAAAATTTTAATCTATAGGATACTTCTATAAAAATAATATTTACATAAAAAAAGAAACTACGAAAACCTCACAATTTATGCAAATTCACAGCTCGCAACAATGGGTTTCAAGAGTACGAGAATCATGTTTCTTGACTTGAATTTTTGGCATGTTTGACAGCCTGCCAGTCAATTTTGGCACCACTCAGGAGCTGCCAGTCAAACTTCTTGGTAGTTGTTTGCACCTAAAAAATCATCCCCAATGGGTTTCAAGAGTACTAAAATTACGTTTTTTCACTCGAATTTTCGACATGTTTCACAGTCTGTTAGTTAACTTTGGCACCACTAAGGAGCTGCCAGTCAAACTTATTGTTAGTTTTTAACATCCAAACAAGCATTCCCCGTGGGTTTTAAGAGTACTAAAATGACTTTTTTTCATTCGAATTTCCGACCAGTTTAACGATAAATTGTTGCAAAATGCACCAACAGCTGTTAGCCAGTTAACGAGTTTCGAACTGTTGATATATGAATACAAAAGAATCTGAAATTTTAGTGAGTACTCAAATGACGTCTATGGAGTTGTCGTGACCTCCCGGACATTTTTGAGACTAATAATATCTACATTTTCATAAAATAAGTCCACGTGGACAAAGTAAAGGGGGGCGGGGGTATTTGTCCAAATTCCACGGCT
>NC_046666.1:58835552-58839352 GCF_010883055.1 Belonocnema kinseyi
GGGTCAAAAAGTGGTGAAAAATTGTCCACGTGGTATATGGATGGCCCCTATCGTCGCCCTATAGTTATAGTACGCCATGTCCCTCAACCATCAAACTGAGAAAATGAGGTTAAAGGTTAACAATACTATACTCTACAAAAACGTTATCAAATCTGAAAATAAGTTTATTGGTAAAAAACAATACATGATCAAGAACATATTGGTAACAATTTTAATACCATTACGAATATATTTTAGCTGATGTGGAAAATTGATTTTGGACATAGCGTAATATGAGATTCAAAAAATTCATTTTTTCTCAGAATTATAGTACGCCATGTACAGAAAACATTTATAATTAAACTATTTTTCATGAAATTCTGAAGTATAAAGTTGAACAGAATGATAGTTTACATTATTCTGTTGTATTATATACCTGGAATTAGATGAGTTATTCGCAAATTATCAAATTTTAAGTAATATTCATTTCGTTACTTTTAAGGTTAAATGTGTTTTTGAACATTGTTATTTTTCAAATTGAACTTAGGTTATCCATATAGAATATGCACTACGAATTTGGCATTTTTCACTTATAGAAATGCAAAAAAAGACATGGCGTAATATAATTCTCACTTTTAAGAAACGTCACTATCTTAATTAATAATGGTAACAGCTGATGAAATAAATTCCAGAGGAAAATTTAATGAAAAACAAAATAATAAACAGCAATTTCAAAAACTACTATTTTAGCATTTAAAGAACCCCATCTCCGCTGCCTGGAATAAAAACAGCAAATAAATTTAAAAGTGAAAATAATCTTACCAGGTATCTTCGCACGGCACCAAACTATCTACTTAACCCTACAATGACAATCAGCAATCCCAAAAAATACCCTTCTCGCATCTCGCTGCCTTAAACAGAAACAAACAAAAATTTATTCCGAAGATATTCACACCGGTCACCTTCACAAAGCACTTAACTCTATCGTCAAGCCACAATAAGAATCCAATCCTATTATCCTATCTATTACATACTTATTATGAACTTACTTTCACAATACTTTAACCTATATCTCGAAATTAGTATATTCATAAAAAAATCCGAAAAAGCATTACTGTCACATTTAACGAACCGCAGCTCAGCTTTCTTCAACTAAAAGATAAAAGCTATTTTCAAAATGAAGATAATCACAGAAACTACCTTCGCAAGACTTGAAATTAAATCATCAACCCGACAATGATTATTAAAAATCTAAAAAGACTCAACATGTCAGATTCAACGAACCAATCGACAATCTAAAAACGCAACCCTGTCAAGTTTAATAAATACCATCTAATCTACTCAAAAACTGATATCGTGAAACAACGTTTTAATTAAACAAAAACCACATCAGTCGTATTCAATAGTTACTATACTGTATGATAAACCACAATTCCTACAAAACTGAAACAGATAAAAATATTTCAAATTAAAATTAATCTCACCAGCTAGCTATACTGCATAAGTGTTTCTGCTCCAAATTTACACCCGAATAATTAAACTTTCAAGCAAACAGGATGAGTTATCAAAGGAATGGTTGAATTTTTAATCGAATAGTTAAATTTGTAACCAATTTGTGGAATTCTTAAAGAAAATAATGAAAGTTGGTTATCTTTTCCGCTTGTCAAAGTTTGTGCGGGATGTGATATAAGCTTCCTTTGTCAGTGGAGGGATTGGGGCAACAGGAGTGTTGCTAAAAGATACCGCTGCAATGTATAGCGGCTGCCCACTAATGTCCCCCTTTAGAGAGGAAAGGGGGAGGGAGAATGACGGGAAACTTTGGGTTATTCCGCTTTGGGCAGCTGGGGAGCTGTAGTGCCTTTGAATCTGGTCGCGAGCCAAGAGTTCAATTTGCATATATCTCGGGGGACGTTGCGTCGGCTCAAAGCTAGCGGTGAGTTAACTCGTGTGATGTTGCCCTTGATAAGACGCTGCTGCGCAGTCAGCCCGTCCGTGGGTATGTGACTGACTAGTGCATCCTCAGTTGTTATGTCTTTGTGTTGCGTGATAAAGAAAGGTGGAAATATGGAGGTAAAACGAAGGCCTCCGGAAGAAAGCTCTAGAACAGGCCCACTAACGGATCAGAATTCGGTGATGGAGGACGAAAGCGTTTCGTTGGAGGAGAGCCCAACAGAGAGATTGAGAGCCGGGATGACGACGACGGAGGAATCGATGGCCTCGGTGACGAGCGGTTCTTTGATCCGGAAAATGGAAGGCCTTGTTTTGTTGCTGGTCTTGGGCGAAGTCTCCTTGCTGGTCGATACTACCAGCCGATCTTGGCAGATAACATTCACAGGTGGAAATACGTATCGCGGTTCCATATAAAAAAAGCTGGTAGATTCCTAAGAAAATGACAGAGTAAAGATAACTTCCTTGATTTATTTAATTCTTCCTTCTCTTTCAACGTTCTAGAGACGGAAGGCTAAACTTCCAGAAAAGAGTAGTTCGCGATATGAGAGAGATAAGGACAAGGAAGAGATGATTGTCTTCCGAAGACAGAGAGATGATACGAAAGATGGCGAGGGTGTTTAAAATTTAATAAACTTGCGATTATTTTAATCTGTCAATTTTTACTACGTATGACGAGGGAAAAGAGCGGATGCTGCTAACTCGATTGGCTTTCGAAGATCAACTGACTGGCTGGCCCGCTCGCTGAAGCCAGGTAGCTCGACGAGATCATTCGCTCAAGTCTGGCAATACTGCTGTGAATTTCCGAGCAACAATTAAAAAAGATCTTATGACTGTTGAAGCTTAAACCAATTCGCGGACCATCAAACTCAGAATCAGTAGATACTTTGAGTTTGTCATAATCCTCTTATGATGAATGCGATTCTTGCGACGTTTTAATGGGTGTATTTGGTAGAAAAAGAAACGAAAAGGTTTAGAGTAGGATTCCAAAGCGGCAGTGAGTGTGTTCCGACGCAGTGTGACTCGAACCTCCATTCAACATTTTCGAACTCGTGAAGCCGCCGCGTAGCAAACATCAGAATCATGACATACCGCATCCTCTAAAAGAAGTAGGTAATCCCGTTTGGGTAAGCCGAAAATTTGAGACTCCTCTTGTTTCTCACACTGAAAATTTTTTGGGCGAGCTGCTCGCCCACGTGGTAGAGCTGGAACACCAAATGCGTCGCGCGCTGCTCACCTGCAACTTGGTACACACCCTTTTTCATATTGGGCACGCTCTGTTCCCACATTGGAACAGCTGTAGTCCCAACAGTATTGGTACAGTAACAGTATGCTGGGGCGGTGCGCAAATGTAACGCTCCAATCGACAAGCCGCTATCTACACCAACGGTACTGGCGCGTTCTGGAAAACTTCAAACATCGTCATCGCGAAATGAAACGTATTCACACTGTATGGCGGCATGGCGAACATCTGATTCTTGCAATCCGGTTCCGGTTATTGTTGCCAACTTTTTGTTAGCAGTTTTTAAATTGCATTGCACGATGAAAGTTGAGTGCTGTTGGTAGCACTGCATAATATTTGAGGTTAGGAAATATGTCATTTTAATGTACATGCGTACTGGATACATGTCATACGAAAAGGAAAATCACTTTCCTAGAAAATCTAACGATGAAATGTCTTTATTCAGCAATAGTTTTTACATTAGCTTTGTCTTTCATTCAATATTTTACCAATAAATAACGTATCTTGCGTCATATTAATAGATACTTAGTAATAAATTACAGTCTGTCAAGTTAAAGCGTGGGTGGCTTTACTCGCAGTCGGTAAGGTGTATCGACATGATTTTGGTGTCAAAATATTAAGAAGAGCTCCC
>NC_046666.1:58839452-58848873 GCF_010883055.1 Belonocnema kinseyi
AAAGAGGGAGCTCTTCTTAATATTTTGACACCAAAATCATGTCGATACACCTTACCGACTGCGAGTAAAGCCACCCACGCTTTAACTAGACAGACTGTAAATTTACAAACCTGCACTATGACACAGCACTGGCAACATTGCGGAAGACTAGCGAAACTTTAAAAGTGGCGCGATTAAATGCAATAAATGTAATTTGTTATCTTTTATTAATTAGTTTTTAAATGACGCCCTCTTTTTCAAAGTCCAAATAGAAGTACTTTCTAGAGCCTAGCTTGATTTTAGACAGAATTTTTATATTAATGTGATGTCAAATTCTGGTTAGCGACATTAGTGGGTCTACATGCGTGATGGATTTTTCTATCTAGTAGGTATAGATAGCGCCAGAAGAGCGCCAATCTAATTTGGCGTGAACAGACAGCCACAAATAATCCAGTACTGGCGCTAGAATAATTCCAGTCTGCCAGGAATTATTTCCACACGGGTAATGCCCGACAATGCAGACATAGATTGTGATGAAACACTCTGTGAACTGGATGAAAACGTTATTCCCGCAACCAATGTAGTTGACACGACGATCCGTGAACTCCGCCAGCCCCTATCACAATCCATACCCTTTAAAGGAACTTTGATCCGTCTAGTGCCGATTCATACCCAAAACCCCCGCTTTGCGTTAGACAAGCTAAATAACCATATGTTATGGGGCCATACAAGACGATCCTATGGAACGAACATTTACCATAAAACCTCTTTTTATCGAACAGCTTTAAAAAAAGGATTCTGACCTCCCATTTGCCTCATTCGAGACTACCATGGACTAACCCCGGAGAATGACAATCTTGTGCATTTCATCCTACCAGAATGTTTCGTATCAGAGAGTGTTAGTCACACCTTACTGGATCTTTGCTATATAAATCCGGATCACCTCAGAAGACCTTCTTAATGCATTCTTAGGTTTACAAGTCGCTTTAAACGAGCTGAAAGGTAAAAACGCAAGAATCCCCGCGAACAAGAACGGACTCAATTTAACCCCAAAAAATAATCTACGTTCAGTCTTCGCAGATTGTGATTTGAAATTCACTCTTTGTTCCGGTGAGGGACAGATCTTTCCGCCTGAATAGAGGAAGAGTAGAATCCGCGAATATCACAACAGCCTAATCGCAAGCGATGAGGAAGAATCCAAGACGCACCGTCGGATTTGCGATCGATTCCTCCACGCATTATCCGTTGACCGTTAAAAACGATGGATTACGAATTCGAGATTGAAGAACAACCAAATAACAGGAATCATTGCTTTAAATGTGAGAAATCGATGTTCATCATTAACTGCAATTTAGATACCATCTCCATCAACGCTTGACGATTCTCTTGAGTCAGTGAGTTAATTTAACCTTAAGGAAGGGGCATAACACTATCCCTTTAAGCTTTAACTTTTTAAACTCATTTTCCTTTCCATAATAAAAATGTAAAAAATCCGCCCGCTTCGCGGGAACATTCTCATAGCACGCTGCGCGCGCGGCTCGCAAGTTTGAGCGCGCCTAGGGTGTGTGATTGTTGGTTCTCGCGCTTCCCGCTCGATGATATATTTATCTCGTGCTCCGCGACAACAGTGATTTGGTGATAGTGACTTCTTTTTTGTTAAAGCTCTTTCGGCTTTAACGAATACATTCTCACTATGTATCTCAACTTCTATATCATTTCCATAAATGTATATTATTACAATTCATAACATGCATTGATATTAAAACAGACGTAGTTTCATTGTCTCTTAGCCTTACCTTTTTTAACTTCTAAATTAAATCCCTACCTCAGTGACCCACGAAACTTCGATTGATGAGGGTTGGGGGGCGGGGGGGCAATTAGTTTCAACCAAGAGTCATAGGTGGTTAGTGTTTTATGCTGATAAGTTCAACAAACCTTCAGCAGCGCTGTATTAGATGGGAGTTCATATGATCTCATTTTCACATTCCTGGCCAACAGTGGAAAAAAAATGAAATTTTGGTTTAAAATAACCTACAGCCCAAAAAATATTAAGCGATTTGAACAAAAAAAATTTGAAAAAAAGCTGTTAAGATTTCTAAGAGAGTTGTTGAGCCTGATTTTTCAATTAGGGTTTCCATTTTTTATAAATAAACAAACAAATATGACGAAAAATAGCCATTTTATCTATTTGACGTTCCTATTTGACGTTATCTATTTGACGTTATCTATTTGACGTTATCTATTTGACGTTATCTATTTGACGCTCGTCAATATCAGGAAAAGTGTTGGAATCGCCTAAGTTTCATAAACTATTATTAGATAAAGATGTTCCAATATTATATATATTATTAAATAAAAAAATTTGTTATAAACTAATTATTTGTTGAAAAAATAGTTCTTATGATTTTCCATGATCATACGTTTTTTCTAGTTATATTGCAAGAAATTTTATGAACAAATGCAGTAATCAGGCATTTTCCGACAGAAAAATTCGTTTTTTTCGATGTACATTTAAAAAAATTTGTAACTTTATTATATTTGCAGAAAAATTCATAATTTGTTTATTAATCTTATGATCTTTCAAATAAATGCAATAAACAAATGCATTATTCGCCCAAATTATGCATTTGTATGTTAAATTTGATTCTAAAAATCATAAAATGTGTCAACTAATTATGAGTGTTGACGAATTTATTATGAAGTTCCCAATTAAAAGTCTGATATCGAAACAAAAAAGAATTTTTCCGTCTACAGATGTCCCAATAATGCACTTGTTTATTAAATTTGTTTTTAAAAAATCATAAAATTGATCAAAAAATTCTGAATTTCGCTGAAATTGTCATAAAGTTCCCAACTGTAAAGACTGCCACTGAAAAAACCAAATTTTTCTGCCGAAAAATGCCCGAATAATGCATCTTTAAACATTATATTTGTTAAAAAAATCATAAGATTAATCAAGAAATTATGAATTTCGCTAAAATTATAATAAATTTCCTAATTCCTAAAAAATGGACTAGACAAAAAAAAAGAATATTTCTGTCGAAAAATGCCTGATTACTACACTCGTACACTAAGTTTGTTTATAATATAAACAATTATAATCAGAAGAAAATTTTTTTTACATAATATTGTTTCGATTCCAATTTCTTGCAACATAACTTGAAAAAACGTGTATTCATGGAAAATCGTAGAAAAATTTTGTTCAACAAATAATTTGTTAATAACAATTTTTTTTTGGTATATTTCTAATATTGGAATATCTTTAACAAATGCTAGTGTATGCAAATTAAGCGATTTTAACCATTATCCTATTATTGACGAGCACCGGGAACGTCAAATAGAAACAAGGCCATTTTTTCGTCATATTTATTTATTTATTTATAAAAAATTGAAAACCTAATTCAAAAATAAGGGTGAACAACTCTCTTAGAAATCTTATTACGTACCTTTTTTTTTCAATTTTTTTGTCAAAATCGGTGAAGATTTGTGGACTGTACGTTATTCTGAACCAATTAAGTCGTTTTTATACCCAATGTGCATTAAAAAAGAAACAGCAAGGTGCAAACTAGTTTCCGTAATCCGAGCGGGACAATAATTTTCTATGATTTATGTTGAAGGACAATTCAAAACAATCGTCAATAAAATACAATTGGAAGCAATTTAACGAAAACACTGAATTGTTAGCTTTTACCGAAAACTCGCATTCAAAGTGTATATGATCCGATTTCCTTTCAATCGATTTTAGTGGAATCGTTTTTTATGGGGAATAAATACTTGATGTCTTTTCTCTTAAAATATGATAAAATATTAATAGCATAGACAAAATTAGAGAGAAAATAGTTTAAACTTAAAATTAACCTCGCAAGTGAACTACACAAGACTTTAAACTTAATCTCCAATCCACGATAATAATTTAAAATCCCAAAAATGAATCCTTGTCACATTCAACACACCCTATCTCAGCTGACTTCCACTAAAGTCGCAAAAAAGTTCAGATTAATATTATTTATACGAATCACCTTCACACGCCTCTGAACTATATTTTCAACTAAATAACGATAATTAATAAGCCAAATAAAACCCTGTCACTTTTAGTAAACACTACTTCAACTGCCTGTTAATAAAACAGCAAAGAAAAAAATTAATGTTAAACATAACCATACCAGTGACCCTCAAGAGAGTCTAAACTGTGTTATCAAACCTAGAATAATTATCAGCAATACCAAAAATTAACTCCATCATATTTAACGAAGCCCATCTCAGCTGCCTTTAGTGAATAAGGACACAAGAAATTTAAGTTTTAAATAATCCACATTTTTAAACTTTGAACAAAACAGTTTAATTTTCCACCAAACAGATGAATGTTCAATTAATAGAATAAATGTTTATCAAATTAGTTAAACTTTCAATGAGGTTGAAAGTATACTAGTAGCGACATAGTCTTTCTATTCAGGGCCATTAAAGCAGCCATGCTATGTGAGCAGATATGGACGATTTTTTTATTACTGTACTCTGGTATCTTGTAGGTTCACGGAGCATAGCCATCATCTCAGATTGCAGGACTGTGACGTAGGACACCATCGGGATTGTGAAGCCCATTACCCTCCTTCTACGATATACACCGGTTCTTTAAGTTTTTCGTTCCAGAAGTTTGTCTCTCCAGCCTTTCGGACTCTTGTAGATTGATAATTACTTTTATACGTAGATTTGATGGCATCCGTGAAAATCTGGGCTGCTATCTGCAGGGTGTCCACGTCTCTAATTAACATGGGCACTTCCTCAAGCGCACCTCTTAGTTCCGTGAAATACTGGTCCCAGACCATTCTGGTTGGATTTCTGGCCCACTTAGCCCAAATAATAAAATGTCAGGGTATTCCCTGTGGTAAGATTATCGAAATCAATAGTGATTAGGTATTTAAATAGATTCTTATCTCTTGAGTTTATGTCCGTGCTCCTCCATAAAGTGTGGTGGAAATTATTATTGCACCCTAGCAGAAGAGGAAAACGCTTCTACTGAAAATTCCTATATAGGTTCCTATATAGGCTTCTATATAGAATCCTGTATATGTTTCTGTATGGGACCATATCCAGATGCGCAGTAGTATTCTATAGCACCTACAGCTATGCAGATATATGTTTTTCTCTTCTATGGTAAACATACGTAAACTGCAATAATAAAGTTACATAAATAATATATGTATAATTTAATTTCAAACGCATATCGTCATCCTAAAGTTATAGTACGCCATGCCCCTCAACTGTCAAACTGAGAAAATGGGGTTTAATGTTTAACAATAATATACTCTACAAAAATGATCAGTCTTTATATTTTCACACATTCCTGAGTTTGAACGCACCTAAGGCACGCGACTGAGGGCAATCGCACTCCGCGCTTAGTCTTTGGATTTCTTCCGCATTCGGGCACAGACCTTTTAAAATCAAAAGCGAACGGACTGACAACTGTAATTTTGTGATTTTGAACTCTCTTTTGTTAAAGCTCTTTTGGCGTTAACGAACACATTCTCATCACGTATCTCGTGCTTCGCACTCGATTTTGTGCAACCTGTCAACTTTTCTACATTATACACAACACTTTTATATCAATTATAATACATTTTTATGTAACTCTGCCAGGGATTACTTATTGAAAAATTGCAAAATAAAAATCAAATTGTATTCATCATGATTATTTTTGTATTTGTTTCTTATTTTGCTTTAAATTTTATTCTGAGCTGCTATGAAACATGTATCATTTCAATAACTTTATATCATTACAATTTATGATATGCATAAAAATTGAATCACACTAATTCTTATTTCCTTGTTTTTATCATTTTTTATTTTTAATGTTGTTTTTTACTATTAAATAAAAACTACTGCGCATCTGCATAGGGTCTAATACAGGAACCTATATAGGGTCCTATATAGGAGCCTATGTCCTCTTTCGTCCTTTCTGTGCTTTTTCAAAAAGTTAATTTTTTAATTTTTAATCTTATGTTTTACGATTAAAAGAAAATCTACTCGTCCTATCGAAAAATAATTAATAATAAATTTTTGATCTTTTTAGGCGAACAACTATTGTCTGTTAATTTAAGTTCATTCCTTGTGTCGTTTTTTCAAACGAATTTAATATTTTTATTTAGAATGTTATTTTTCATGACTTAAGCAAAAACTAACTGTCCTATCAAAAATTATAGCTCTTTTTTGGTTGAACAAGTTTTGTCTCATTTTTTCTCGTATCTTATATCGAAAAGTGATTCATTTTTAATTTGTAGTTCTTTCTAGGGAGCGCAATTTGAGCTTTTTAATTTTTCTCGTATCTTGCATAGTTTGCCCAAAAAATGGAATTTTTGTTGGATTTTTCATTATTTTTGGTACGATCAAATTTGGAGTGTTCAACTTCTCGAACAAATTAAAAAAGTTGTTATCATAGTCCTGCAGGGCTTTCAAAAAGCAAAGTTTTTCTTCTCTTGACTTTTTTTCATATCATGCATTTTTTGGCTTAAAATGTTTATTTTAGTTGGGGGGGGGGGGTTTGAAAATGCTCTAACTCTGATAATTTTCTTTTTATAAAAAAAGTCAAAGAGATCAATTGTTTAAGTTGTGAAGTACTATGAACAGCCGTGCATAGAATTTATACATTTTGAAGAAATGTGGTTAACAAAATTTTTCGTACGATCAAATTTTGAATTTTCAACTTTTTGACCAAATTGAAAAAGTTGTTATCATAATCTTGTAGGGCTTTCAAAAAGCAACGTTTTTCTTTTCCAGATTTTTTTTTCGTATCATGCGTTGTTTGGCTTAAATCGTTCATTTTAGTTTGTTTTTCAGGATTTTGAAAATTCTATAACTCTAGTAATTTTGGATTATTCAAAAAAAGTCATCAGGATAAATTGTTAAATTTTTTGAATTCTATGAATAACAGTATAGAAAATTTTTTAATTTAAAAAAATGTGGTCTCAAAAATATTCAAAATGTGCCCACTTTTTGAATTTTCATCCAAAATGGATGGGTAACGAAATTGACCTTTAGTTTACGACACTAAATGAGTGTACCAAAGGGGAATCTAATAGAATAATTTTTTCAAAAGTTATCGTGTTCAGAGGCAGACAGAAAGACATACATACAGACAGACATAACATATAGACATACATAACATATAGACATAGGCAGACACATTCGTAAAAACCTGTTTTTCTAATTCAGAGGGTCTCAAAACGTGGACATTAGATAAAAACTGGGGGGGGGGGGGGCAAATTTTACACAAATTTAATACCTTCTCTGATGAGAATGTAAAAATTAATTTTGTATCAGAATTATAGTACGCCATGTATAAAAACTATTTATAATTAAACTATTTTTTTTATGAAACTCTTAAGTAAAAAGTTGAACAGAATGATGGTTGACATTATTCTGTTGTATTGCATACCTGAAATTTGATGAGTTATTCACAAATTATTGAAATTTGAGTAATCTTTCATTCAATTAAAAAATTTTCTGTTGACATTGACATTTACAATATTCCAGAAAACACACGAAAATCAACATTATAAGTGAAATAACGCATGATATGAAAAAAAGTGAAGGGGAGAAAAATCAACGATTTGGTAAACAAAATTTGAAAAAAAAAGCTCATAAGATTTCTAAGTGAGATATTGAGTTTCATTTTTAATTAAGTTTTCAATTTTTTTAGAAACGAATAAAAATGACGAAAAAAATGGTCATTTCTGCTATTTCACGTTCCCGGTGCTCGTCAATAACAGTAAAATGGTTGAAATCGCTGTAGTTGTATAGAGTTACACTAGTTAAGGATATTCCAATATTAGACAATTTAGAAAAAAATTTAGAAAGAAATTATTTGAACGTAAGTTTAGCAAACAAAGTAAATTCACAAATAAAAATAAACTTAAAGAAAATATATAGGAGGAAAGAGGTGGGCCAAATAGAAAACAACCATGATTTTCGAGAACATAAAGAAGTTTTATTTCCTGAAATAAGAATCCTCCACTTAGTGTGTGGAGAAAAACGCCCTATACAATTCTAATTAAAACTGCGAGAACTCACTAGTAGAAGCTCACACAATGCACACACTAAATCGCACGGCAAAGCATGAAGATTGAGGTCTCACAATAATCGCTTGACCAGGAATGAAACAGCCACCTCACAATAATCCACTAGAATTCAAACAGGCACTCGTACAATCGTGAATAACAGTAACGCAGTTAACTTGAAACTGAACACACAAACTACGACCGCTCACGCCGCGCCGCGCCGGTCGCTCAAGTACGTCTGACCAGAGCCTTAATTAATATTAAAATTCTGACCCTGCCGAAATTGCTCTATTCGACTGCATATGTCTACAGACACAAATTTTACGATCATACGCGCTTGAACAATGGGCCTGTCGCTAGTATCATAAATTCCATATCGCTCGAACAGAAGGAAAAACAGGATTTGTGAAATTAATACAAGAAATAAATCGAAGGTATATTAAATTCATATGACCTACATTAATCTGATCGAACATTATTTGTTGAAAAAATTTTTTCTACGATTTTCTATGAATAGACGTTTTTTTAAGTAATATTGCGACAGAATATTCAGACAGAAATATTCGTCGTTTTTAATGTAAATTTTTTTTTTATTAGGAAATTTTTGATAAAGTTGAGCAAAATTCATAATTAGTTGATTAATCTTATGATTTTCTAAACGAATTTAATAAACAAACGCAATATTAGGGCATTTTTCGTCAGAAAAATTTGGTTTTTTGAATGCCTGTTTTATCCGTTGGGAACTTCATGATAATTTCAGCAACATTCATAATAAGTTGATAAATTTTATGATTTCTTCAAACAAATTTAACCAACAAATGCATTATTGCATTAAAAATTAATGCAATAAAAGTTTAAATTAATATTATTCATACGAATCACCTTCACACGCCTCTAAACTATATCTTCATCTAAACAACGATAATTAATTACCCATTATAAAACCCTGCCATCTTTAGTAAACCCCATCTCAGCTGACTCTTAATACAACAGCAAATAAAAAAATTAAAGTTAGAATTAACCATATTAGTCAGCCTCAAGAGGGTCTCAAATATATTATAAAACCTACAATAATTATCAAGAATACCAAAAAGTACTCCTATCATATTTAACGAAGCCCACCTCAGCTGCCTAAAATCTGGTCTAAAATAAAACAGAATACAAAATTCCAATGGTAAATAATCACAATAATAAATAATCTTAATAATCCTAAAAACCACTCTTGTCACAATTAACCACCCCATCTCAGCTACGTTCAACTAAAGCAGCTAGAAATGTTTCAAATTGAAGTTACGAGGGTAGTTCAATAAGTCCTTAGAATGAAGTATAAAAACAATTTTTTTGGGTAAATTTTTTTTATTTTTCAACATAATCTCCTTGGAGCTCTATAC
>NC_046666.1:58848973-58855342 GCF_010883055.1 Belonocnema kinseyi
ATCTAGTCGGGAGTGGTGCTGACTGAAAACAGATGATTTGGAGCGATTCGCGCGCCATCTGTTGGTCATTCTAAGGACTTATTGAACTACCCTCGTAGTAATCCGTTTTTTCTATCTAGACAGAAATAAGGATTAATAACAGCACTATTGGCTTGACTATTGGCTAATATATCATTTAAATAAGATCACGAGATATTACAAATTTTTCGTTTTCATGTTAAAATCATACTTTTGCTAGTTTATTTTTCTCTTCTACAATACAAAATTTTTAATTGTGTGAGTGATCAATGATAGGTTGACTGGTTATATCAATCAGAATAAAGATCGAATTTTATTGAAGCAGCCTACAAATTTCGAGTATAGACTTACATTAAACATAAGACCTCCTGCACCCCCACAGCAAATTTTTAAATAACAATTTAAAATACATAAACTAAAAATAAATATGTATTTCTGTTCTGTGATAAACATGTCTGAACGGCAGTTATAAAATTAAATAAATAATACATTATATATAATTTAATTTCACACACCTGTACCCATTTCAATAGGCTCCACCTAAAACAACACAAAAATTTTTTATTTATTAATAATCATACCAGTCACCTTCACTAGACACAAAATCATAACTGAAACACACAACAAATTTTCAATTGAAAATAATCACAACAGTCACCTTTACAATACTTTAAAGTATATCTCTAACCCACGACAATAATCAACAGTGCCAAAAAAAGGAAACCTCTTATACCTAACTGTTGACGACCCTGATACTTGGGATGATTGTTGTTGCGGCTGAGGGGTTGATGGATCTTCCAGGCTATGAAAGGGAAAATCTTTACCTGAATGGAAATCGATAAACATGAAAAGGAATGCCTTTTTTGGGTAAGCACGTAAAAGAATAGGAGAGGACACACGAAGAAAAATAGATACTGACTAGTAGATATTAAAAACTTTGGTATTCGACCATTATATATAGATATTATGGCATAATATCTAATATCTTCTATTTAACATACATGATATTAAAGGGCAATATTTGTTTATATTAGTAGTATAAAGCGTGCGATATTGATAGTTAATATCTAAGATATTAAAATAGCGCAATTTTATCGGAGCAATGTCGTTGACGTCTGGCGTGGCGATAAAAGATTAAAGCCCTGCTTTGTCTGCATTTTGAACATTCGTCGCTTATGTTGTGGTTTTTTAAATATATATTTCGTTATAAGTTTTGGTGGATAATGGATTAATTGTTTTTGGATATATCACAATTTTCGCAAGGAAATGAGGACTCAGCTACAAGCATCTTTCATATTAGCCTTGAACTGCGTGTTATCGGTTCTACATGAAAATTAAAATAAGGATAAAGGCGAATGTTAGAGGATTCGTATACCAAAAACAGAGGACTACGATATAAAATCCTTTTGAATTTGATAGAAAATGGCATGCCGACGAATCGAGTCAGGTTGTACTAGAGGCATTGCAGAGGGATTAATATTTTTCTATTATTATATAAGAAAAATGAAAGCTGCTGATTTCCGTAAGCCGATCGAGGAAGAAGAAAGGATGGACGTGGGTTTTTGGACATTCATCAATTTTGTTTTCCATGAAAAGTTAAGTTTTTTACTGTTGTGAATTTTTTTTATCTTTATTTTAAGAGAAATTGTTCTGTTTCTCTTTATTTATATTTTGATTTTTGTTCAATATTAGGAGTTTGATTTGATTGTTTGTTACGGGGTTGTTCTGAGAAAAGGAAATGTTAAGTGAGTCAAATGAAGTAGAGTAGCATTTGGGCAATTTCCCACCGATTTTGGCGTCGCTCTGATGTTGTTAACGGCAGCCCGGCGGATGACATATCTCCAGTTACGTGGGGATCGACCCCCTATGGGGATGGTCGTGGTCTTAGTTTCCGGAGCCAGTATTTTTTCTAATTTTTTCAAAAAAAAATTTAATTTTTTTAAATTTATTTGTACACATTTTCACAACAGGCCAGGCTAGGGAAGTGAACACGCAATGGGGATGATATCGCTTCGCTGATTTTCTACCCCCCCTCCCCCCCCACCGTTAGCTGAAAAAGGTACTGCAAGACAACTTTGTATCTCAAGGACAGGACGGTCTTAACTTAAGAAGGTACTGTAAGACAATGTTGTATGTCGACGGAAGGACGGCCTTAAATTTATTATATGCTGTTATAGGGGGGCAGGGGGGTTCAGAGTTTTCGGTGAATCGCTTACAAAATGGTCCTTCGAGCTGGATCAGTGATCCGGCAAGAAAATGTACCCCATATTGGTGTTGCCATATTTATCGACATTTATTTGTTGCTAAATGTTAACAAGAAAGATTTTTCCTGGTCGGTGAATGAGATCTCGACATAATGTGAGCATTTGGGGGTCTCCAGAATAGAGTCAATCGATTACCCGCTATTCCATGTATTGGGCCATTTCGGGGAATCCGATAGAATGCTACTGGTTAACCATAAATAAGACGTTCCTAGCAGCACAGACTTGAATAAATGTGTGTTGTTAAAAGTGGTACCGATATATTTGAGAGGACCC
Organism: Belonocnema kinseyi; assembly: GCF_010883055.1. Lineage (NCBI taxonomy): Eukaryota > Metazoa > Arthropoda > Insecta > Hymenoptera > Cynipidae > Belonocnema > Belonocnema kinseyi. The sequence goes on from NC_046666.1 coordinate 58,851,529, forward strand.
ACAGGCTGTATTAAGACTCATGGTCTACTTGACGATGGATCTACTGTGATGCTACAGATGCAAATTCAGCGTCCAAAATAGGAGCAAATGGGCCAACTGCCGAATTGTCGCTGCAAGCTGTAGGCTCAATACAGTTTGAAAATACGTTGAGCCTAAAGGTAAATTTTATAATTAATGGTAGTCGATCGGGTGGTCGGTTTCCCATTCACGGAGCCCGTACAATGAAAGGGATATCGTTACCGTGGCAATCATTGAAGCTGGAAGATCTCAAAGGTGAACATCATTAATTAGGCTTAAACATTGAATATTTTGCACGAGCTGAACCAAAAATCCTCATAGGTCAGGATAATTGGTATTTACTAACACCACAAGAATTACGACACGCAAACAGAGACAATCCTGCAGCATCTAAAACTAGACTTGGATGGATTGTGTATGAAAATCTGCCACTTACTCGGCACCCAAACTCAAAAAACTGGACGGTATGTGTTAACCAAAATAACCGAACATCCACTCGAATTAGAAACATCAGGCGATGTAATTGAATGCCGGAGAGACACTGGATTACAGGATTTAGTAAAAGCTAGTTCTAGTCTGGATTCTTTAGGAATACTACGGAAAAATAGGAAACAGCGGAAGTTAAACATGCAGAAGTTATTTTTAAAAATCAACAACTACGCGTATTGGTAACAAATGGGAAACGGGATTACTTTAGAAAAATTACAACATCGATTTATGCGATAATCAAAAAGATGCTATGCAAAGACTCACCTCAATAAAAAATGGATAAAGATGGAAATTTTGGTGAAAAATATACTGCACAAATTCAAAACTTAATTGACTCGCAATACTCCCAGCAAGTTAGCGAAAACGTAAGAGGCGTCAATAAAGCGTGGTACTTGTGTCATTTTGCTGTGAAAAATCCAAATAAGCCCGGAAAGCTACGCTCAGTTTTTGATGCAGCAGCAAAAACTGAAGAAATTAGGTTAAACGATAAGCTATTGCCAGGTCCTGATCTCTTAAATTTAATGCTCGATTTGTTAATGCATTTTAAACAGAAAAATATTGCAATTACAGCTGACATTCGGGAAATGTTCTTCCAAGTGAAAATCAGAGAGGAAGATAGGTGGGCTTAACGTTTTTTTGACGAGGCTGGGATCGAAAGTCCCCATCTAAAGTATATGAAATGAGCTCCATGATTTTTGGTGCCACATCATCCCCATGAATGGCACAGTACGTGAAAAATAAAAAGGCAAAGGAATTTGAAGCAGAATATACAAATGCGGTGAAAGCGATACTAAAAAAACATTACGTAGACGTTTATCTGGATAGTGTAAATTCAGAGGAAGAAGCAATGAGTCTTATTAGAGATGTTACAGAAGTTCACAAACGAGGCGGTTTTGAAATACTTGACTGGGTAAGCAAGAGCCTTCTGGTGATGAAATCATTGCCATCGCATCAATCATCAATGACATCAGTGGATCTTGCTCTGAGAACGACGTCAAAAGAGCGAATTCTTGGACTAAAGTGGAACTTTACCGAGGATGTTTTGACATTTGACCTAAGTTTAAAAAAGATTTTAAAAAATGTCATGAACGGATCACAACGTTTCACAAAAAGACCCCCAGGATGGACGAGTTACCTCGAGGAAGATTGGAACTTCATCGAAAACCATTCTCCTTTGTCGGCATAGATTATTTCGGACCCATAACTGTGTCGATGGGTATACGTAGACTCAAAGACAAAAGACGGGGCGAAGATTTTACCGCCTTACCTCACGAGCTATTCATTTGGAATTGGCAGCATCCCTCCAAGCAGACTCGGCAATCTTAGCCATCAGGAAAATGATAAATCGCAGAGGAGCAAACGAGCCAAAGAGCTCTTCACAATGAAGCAGCCAAACAACGAATTAAGTGGAACTTCATTCCTCTAGGAGCGCCACACATGCGAGGAAGTTGTGAAGAGGTGTTTAGAACATTGTTGACTGAAGCCGAACACACGATAAATAGTCGATCTTTGAAATCTGTTTCCGTCGACCCTAGCGACCAAGAAGCCATAACACCGAATCACATACTGCTAAGATCATCATCTGGAGTTGCTGCACCAGGAAGGTTCGGCAATGAAGATCGTTGTTATTGGAAACAATAGAGAATATCTCAAAGTTTGGCTGATATGTTTTGGTCTCGATGGGTAAGGGAGTATCTGCCTATACTGTTGCCACGATCAACTTGGAACACTGAGTTATCTCTGTTGAAAGTGGGAGACGTGGTAATAGCAGTTGACCCGGGAGCTCCACGAAATATGTGGCCACGCGGTTTAATAGAACGAGTATGCCCAAGATCCGATGGCCGCGTACGCTCGGCTTACGTACGCATAAAAAAAAGGTTGTACAGAAGATGAGCAACAAAGCCAGTGCTGCTAGTAGCCAAGTAATTTGGATACGAAGTTGGTACTCTCGTACCGGAGGGGGGGGGGGGTGTTGACGACTCTGATACGTGGGATGATTGTTGTTGCGGCTGAGGGGTCGATGGGTCTTCGAGGCTATGAAGGGGAAAATGTTTACCTGAATTAAGAGCGATAAACATGAAAAGGAAAGCCTGTTTTGGGGCAAACAGGCGAAAGAAAAGGAGAGGGCAGTGTGTCGTGACGACGAATTGAGTCAGGTTGTACTAGAGACATTGCAGGAGGATTAATATTTTTCTCTTATCATAAAAGAAAAATGAAAGCTGCTGCTTTTCGTAAGTCGATCAAGGAAGACGAAAGGATGGACGTGGGTTTTCGGATATTCATCAATTTTGTTGTCCATGAAAAGTTAAGTTTTTTACTGTTGTAAATTTTCTTTTATCTTTCTTGTAAGAGGAATTGTTCGGATTTTCTTTATTTATATTTTGACATATATCTCCAGTTACGTGGGGATCGACCCCCTATGGGGATGTTTGTGGTCCTAGCTTCCGGAGCCTGTATCTTTTCTAATTCTTCCAAAAAGAAGTTAAAATTTTTTTTATTTATTTGTTCACATTTTCACAACAGACCAGGGTGGGGAAGTGAACGCACAATGTGGATGGTGTCGCTCCGCTGATTCTCTGCCCCCCCTCCCGTTATCTGGAAAAGGTACTGCAAGACAACTTTGTATGTTAAGGGCAGGACAGCCTTAACTCGGAAAGGTAGTGCAAGACAACTTTGCATGTCAAGGGCAGGATGGCCCTAACAATAGAAGGTACTGCAAGACAATGTTGTATGTCGACGGGACATATAAGGAACCTTATGTTGTCTGCATTAAACTAAAATAGCCAAAGAAATTTTCTATTGAAAACAATAACACCAGTTACCTTCACGAAACTCTGAACAATATCATCAACCATACATTTAGCGATCCCCATTTCAGCTGCCTTCAACTAAAAGATTAAAACAAATTCAAAAATTAGAATAATCACACCAAGTAACTTCACAAAACTTCAAATTAAAAATAATCAAGCTACACATTTTTAAAGGCTCCGAATTATATATCAGAAATTAATATACATAAAAAAAATCTATCGAATTTAACGAATACCATTTCAGCTGCTTTCAGCTGAAGCATACAAAATATAAAATCCACAATAATTATAGCAGTCACCTTCAGAATACTCTGAACTATATCCATAACCATATGGTAACAATAAAAAATCCAAAAAATACAACAATAATAATAAATAATCCTTTAAACCACCCCTGTTACATTAAACAAATGCGATCTCAGCTGTCCACAACTGAAGCAGCTAAAAAGATTTCAAATTTAAATTATTTTTGCCAATCAACATTGTATTAGTGCGAT
>NC_046666.1:58855442-58864377 GCF_010883055.1 Belonocnema kinseyi
TTTTAAATGCGACTAATACTAATTAATTGCAGCATCAGAAGAGGTAATACTGGATTTAGAAAAATCTGTTTTACTCAAATCCTTGCTTAAGCTCTAAGAACATCATAATCCTAGAACCTTATGGTGATACCTCACTTTCTACTGAAGTGATTCAATCAAATGATATGTAGTTTTACACACTCTTTCGCCTAATGTTAATTGCATTCGAAAATAAAATCTATATACAGGGTGGACACGATTGGGACTACATACATGGCGAGTTGAATGCTACCCGAATTGCACAACAGCAGGGGAGAAGCCATTATACAGGGGTATTTTCATATTTCGCGCCTTTAAAGTTTGATTCGGATCGGCCATTCGATCAAGTCGGTGCATCTTCGGATACAAGTGTCAAAACAATATCGGTTATGTTATATTGTAATTAAAAATAATAAGTGTTTAATTAATAATGAAGTGAGACATGTGAACTGAGAAGTCAGCGTCATTTTTTTCTGTACCAAGAACATTATAGAATAGCTGCTGAGTTATAAATACTATAAAATAGTAATAATATTCTGCGCTTCCAGTGGACGAAGAGTGAAAAAAGGTATGTTATGAATAGACAGGACATGTTTCAAATGAAGTGAATGAAATATTACATGCGTAAACTTTAAACTGACATTGCCTACATTTACTGACGGCGATTAGGGCAAACCAGTGAATCTGAACATAACCGTTTGAAGTTTCAAATGCAACCATGGAAACTATCATAAACTTGATCCGAAGATGCAGGGACTGGGCCGAATGGCCGATCCGAATGCAACTTTAAAGGCGCGAAATATGAAAATACCCCTGTATAATGGCTTCCGCCCTGCTGTTGTGCAATTCGGGTAGCATTCAACTCGCCATGTATGTAAGCCCCAGCGTGTCCACCCTGTATAAGTAAAACTTATTCAATTAAATATGCGTAAGAGAAATCTTTAGAACTCGTCGCGACCGCCAGATAACAGTAATGCAAATAAAAAGATAACAATGAGCCCAAACTACTAGTTTACTTCCAAATACAAAATGATGAAAGACTAATTCTTGAGAAATCGTCTTGAATGCATTGGTCCAATTTTATCTATGTGGAAACTTGAATTATTCTTTTTAATAGTATAAATTTACTATTAAATTTTTCCCGAATGAAAATATTTTCTTGAGAAGGTATTTAGATCTCTTTATATTCTGTTTTTTGTATTATATATTTACCATTTATCGAATTTCAAGGAATAGTTTTCGCTTCATTTCTAAAAATTTTTATTTTGACTAATCACGCAAAAGAATGGTCAAATTGGAAAACGAAAGAAACGGTCAGTTTTTTCTTCTATTTCTAATTGGAAAAATAATTAGAATGAATAATTAGATGGGCAAGAAGACCCCTTCTGTTAAAACTTTTTTTTCCAAACTTTTTCCGAGATAGATCAAACTGAAGCTTTCAGCATGCTGAATTGAGAATTTCCTAAAACCGTAAAGCGGGAACTTCTTTCTAATGAGGAGGATACCCGAGGCTAAATCCTAATACTCGGCAATTCCTCCCTGCATGCTCTGTCACGAAAACTACAGTTCTGCGCGAGGTTAGAGAGAGATTTTCAGTCCTCGTTTTTCTTCCAAAACGCTCGAAAATAGCGACTTCGGAAATAAGTAGGCTTCCGCGAGCATTAAAGAGGCTTTCGCGATAGTTTAAAACTTCCTCCGTGCTCTGTCAAACCGAGTTTGCGCCGACGATTTTAGAGTATTGAGCGAGCACGTAGCAAGGTTTCAAAAAAAGATTCAATTTTTCACAGGTCCTCGCTAAAGCCTATTTAATGCTCACGGAAACCTACTTATTTTCGAATTCGCAATTTTCGAGCGTTTTCGAGGATAAACGAGGATTGAAAAGTTCGCTCCGACCTCGCACAGAACTCTATTTTTCGTGACAGACCATGTAGGGAGGACTTGCCGAGTACTAGGATTTTGCCTTGGGTAGTAAAATCAAATACTCTCAGTAGCTTATTCTTTCTTTTAATGTTGCATATTTTCCATTGTATATCCGAATATATGAGTATTGATTGTGGTCGAAAAATACGGCATTAAAAAAAATCTATCATTTTTTTGATAATTGGAAGGTTAACTTCAGTGGCTTTTAAGTTCTAATTTTTTAGCAAAATTGTGAAATACTTGTCTTTTTATTTTCATTGTACAAATACATATTTTACTAGCAGTTTATTCTGACACACTAAGCTGGATCTCTCTGCGTTATTTTAAAGGAAATCATTCATATACACATTATATTTAGTAACTGCATAACTTTTTAGCGAAAACAATTCATTTGAGTGATTTTTTTTTACAGAATTAAGTAAACAGAGACCTTTAGATCTAAAGGACTATAGCAATGAAAGAACTATAGACCGTTTCCTCCTGCCAGGAAATAATCCAACTTCAACAGTTCCTCGAGAAATGAGTTATTATCGATAATAGGTTGGGTGGTTATGTCCATCTGACTAATAAAAATCGTATTGTAACAAAACAGTCTGAAAATTTCGAGTATAGACCTGAATTAAATGTTATAACTCCATCAAATATTAGACCTCCTGAGCCATATCAATAAATTGTTTGTTAGAAACAATTCAAGAAATACATAAACTAAAAATAAACATGTATTTTTCTCTTGCGGTAAGTATATGTAAATTGCAGTAATATAAATAAATCGGCGATATATTTTGTGTAATTTAATTTTATACACATCTACTGTATCATTTTAGGGACCAGATTAAACAAAATTATGTGTATAGAAGAAATGATTTGTTTTACGCTAGTTGCTAATATTTTTCAGAAGTGTCATGATTTAAAACGAAAAATTGGCACAAGTTAAAATTTTCTGTTTTTATAAACATTTTGATAAACAAATTCTTAATAAATGAGTTATTTATCATATTTTTGTATCATATATTTCTTGGATTATTATTGGAATAATTAACCAACGAGGTTGTTATAAAAATAATTAATGTGATTTTTCAAACATTTCTTCAAACCAAAGGTGAGATTACCAATTTTTACGTACAAAAGATGTGTTTTTTGTCACTGAAATTATTCGAAAGTCAGCTAACATTGATTTAAAAACTGGATGTGAGACACCAAATACAATTTGCGTGATTGTTAATAACAATTTCTATTAAAAAAGGTCACTACCTGCTGTTTTATTGTAGAAAAAAGTTATTTTTACTGTAATTTTAATCGTGATATTGAACCAACTTAATTGATTAACAATTGATATATATGTTTGTTATCAATACGTCTGTAGACAAATACTATATGCTTATTATTTTCACACACAAAAAGACCAGCAATTGCAGTAACAATTGATATTTATAATAATAAAAATCTGTCTGTTGCGCACTTTTGACCAAGGAATATTTTTCATTTAAGATAGATAAAAAAACAATGTTAGTAACAAAACGACCATTTTCAACAAAGAGACAGATGTTCAACTAATTTAATGAAATTTTATTAAAGCAGTTCAACTTTTAACCAAATAAATGAATTTTCATTTAAAAAGGATCGATTTTCAGCCAAACAGGGATTAGTTAAATTTTCTGTTGAGAAAGTTAATTTCCAACTAAAAAAAAAAGAATTTTGCTAAACGCTTCTTTTACCAAAATAGGCTTTAGTATAACTAAAACAAATAGTATACTAATTATATTTGTAATATAGATTTTATTTGTTTTTAATTAATATATATCTACACGCACAAAACTAATTCCACCCTACCGGAATATTATAATGATCAATTTGAAGTTGAAGCCATTTACGAACTGGTTCATAATATCTTAATAAAGGTCCCGTCTTGTAATTGGAAGATCCGGTTGTTATATAAAGGGCGTATTTCCAATGCACACTGCTTCCAAGTTTCATTAAAGACCTTCAAAGAGAAAGAAAATAAAATTTTTTTATTAAATTCCATTCTCCATAATTTTGTATAAATTGAAAGAATTTGTATATACACTTAACTCCCGATTCTGTGCTAGTCTCGGATCTGGATGGTCCGGAATCGGATTTGTTTATTTATTTCAACACTGTTATACCTCAAAAAATATATATTTTCTTGGAAAGGTATTTAAAAATTTGTATTCTAAATCCACTTCAACCCATCAGCTGCTGGCGGTATCGTATGGTACCATGAGATTGATTTCTTTTAAATTCGTTAAATCATTTAAGTTTTAATTACAGTGAAACTATTTTACAGCCCCGATTTTGGGGCTGATGGTGGGTGGGAACTAACTCATTATAACCCGCTCGGCTTTTGTTTGTTCACGCCTGAGTTACAACCACAGACCCCGCGCAGCTCCTGTTACACCTACCTACGGCGCGGTGTCAATTCTCGGAAGGTTTATAGAAGGGAGGGCTATTGCAAGGTTTCTCTGTATTTAGTTAAATTATTAGTTATTTAAGTAATTAGTTAAATCATTAAATGAGCTAATTAGTTTAAGTTACTTAAAGTAATATAGCTGAACCATCGAAACGGAGTTAAAAATCCGAGACAGAAAAAAAATTCCGCAGTTGATGGGTTAAGAAAAAGATGTCTTGTAAACGATTCTCAATAAATGTGTTCTTTTTTAATTAATTTTTAGTTTTACCTCAATATTCTTCCAGCGTCTTTAGATCCGTATATATCACACTGATGCAGCGACATATTAAAATTCGGATTATTTATTTTCCCTGTAACTGCTGCTTCACACATACTTTCGAAAAGTTGTACTTGCAAGATATTAGAGAGAAAATATCTAAAAAAATGTAATTTCTATATTAGCTTTCGAGCAGCTTGTAAGTTATAAAATACTTAATTTCCTAATATGAAGACACGAGAATGACAAGTGGGACGGATGAGTTTTTCAAAATTATGTTTTTAACTATTTAAAAAATACATATTAGAAATATGTGACAATCGTTCCTCCTTTCACTCGAGAAAAATGAATGTTAAAATTAAGATAATGTCAATTATGGATAAGGACCATTTAGTTTTTCCGCTCTGTAACAGAAAATTTTAAAAATGTTTCTAACTCTCTGAAACATTGGAAATAATGGCTACAAATTTCCATAATTTTAAATAAATTTTCCATTATGTAGGGTAAGATTTTTAAAATTATTATTAAAAAAAATAATTAATTAAAGATAAATTACTTAATGTATTTAAATACCAGTAATTAACAGGAAAATCGTATTTTTATTAGTAATCAAAAAATATAAATAAAACCCTTCAAACATTACGTGAATTGGGGGGTCAAATCTCAAATTTAGTCACCCCTTTCTTGTCTTTCAAGGCAGAATAAGTATATCTAACTATTTATGCTCAAAGGTAATTTTTTTAACTGCAAAGTCAACTGTTATATTGTTGGTTCGAAAATCATCTCTTTTGGTGACAAATTCTACTATTTGTTTGATGATTTAATTATTTTGTTGAAACTTCGCTTTTTTAGTGGATAATTAATTTTCTTACTGAAAATTTAAGTAATCCATTTACGGCTGAAAATTTGTTGTTTTTAGTTGGGAATTACCCATTAAATATTCTATTGAAATTTCTTTTTTTCTTGTTAAAACTTAAAATACGTGGTTAAAGGTTGAACTGAATACTTCTTTAAAATTTCATTTATTGCTTTAAAATTGAACTATTTTATTTAATATTCGCTTGTTTTTTGGATTGCCAAATCGGTTTCTTCATGAAAACATTTTTTGCACGTCGATCAATTTCAAAGAATTTTTTTGAAGAGTAAGCCAACGAAAGTTGTTCATGAATTGCAGAAAGGTTAAAAGTTAAACTACATGCTTTTTTAAACATTTATTTTATTGGTTCAGGATTTAACTATTTTGTTGACAATTATTTTTTCTAAAATTAATGTTTTTAAGTAAAAATTTAATTATTTTATTTTTCGTTAAAAAATTTTTTTTTTAGTTTTTCCGAAACGGTTTCTTCCTGGAAATATATTTTTTTTGCCTTGAACAATTTTACATTGTTCATGAGTTGCAAAAGGGTAGCAAAAAAATAGAACGAACTTTTATTTTTCATTAATACATTACAGTTCAAAATAATAAATCTAATAATTTTTCATATTTATTTTGAAATATAAATTTTGTAGAGCTGGAGATTCAGCTCTTAACTTTTCATTGAACTAATTTGTTAAATATTTTTCTTATTTGTTTGAATTTCAACTATTTTTCTGACAATTCTTTTTTGCTTGAGTTGAAAATTATTCAACTTTTTGTTTGAAAATTTATGTATTTCGCAGTAAATTTGTCTTTTTTGGTAGACAATCTATTTAAATAAAAATTCAAGTATAGCTGAAAGGCATTTGTTTTGGTTCAGAATTAAATCATTTCATTGAAAATTCGGTTTTAAAATTATTAAAATCAATTTGTTCCGTTAAAAATTGAGATATTTCATTTTTTGTTGAAATTTCATTATTTTTAGTACAAAATTTAACTACTTGATCAAAAATTTATATTTTTGGGTAGAAAATTCAACTTTTTTTTGTGTAAAATTCTTCTTTTTAACTTAAAAGTTTAACTATTTTGTTAAAATTTCGTCTTTCGGATAGAAAATTATACTAACTGAATGAAAATTCAAATGCTTTGAGGAAATTTTCACCTTTTTGACTTAAAAGTTCAATTGTTTTTACTAAAATTACCATCTTTTTGTTGAAATATCGATTGTTAAATATTTAGTTGAAAATTTTTCTTTCTAGGGTAAATTCAACTGTTTTGAAGTTAAATATGAATCCTTTTTTTGGTTCAAATATGACCTTTTATGTTTTTCAATGAAAACTAATCATTTGTGTTAGAAAATTCCACTAATTTGTTAAAATTTGAATTTCTCTGTCAAAAATTAATTTTGGTTTGTTGAACAATCATCGCTGTAGTACAAAATTTAACTATTTGGGTGAATATAAACTCTTTTGGTTGAAGATTTCAAGACTATTGATCTTTTTGCTTTAGTTTAAAATTTAACTCTTTGGTTGAACAGTTATGTATTTTGTAGTAAATTCCTATTTTTGGTAGAAAATTAATCCTTCTAATTGAAAACTAAACTACTTTCTTGAAAATGGAAGTACTTTGTTAAAAATTCTATTTATTATTTGAATGTCCTTTTGGTTGAACATTTAGGTATTTTATTGAAAAAAGATTGATCGCTTTAGTCTAAAATGCAACTGTTTTATTAAAAATTTAATTATTTTGTTAAAACTTCACCTATTTTTTTTGTCAACATTTTATTTTTTGAAAACCGATTGTGGAAAACTTTTTTTCATCCTTTGAAATTTTATTTTTGGTTTTTATTCAGTTGTCGTTCTCACGACTTCCCCTAATTTCTTAAAGAGTATTTAAGGGAATGCTAAAATTATTTCAAGTTAAAAAATGATAATTTATTAGAAATGATTGAGGAAATCAGGGAAAAAGTATTTTTGGGTAAAAGTGTTTATTTAATATTAGTTATTTCGCATTTTAGGTTTTTTGTTTCTCTGTAGGTGAAAGTTGCAATTCTTGTTTAATCAAATAATAATAATTGTAATTTTGCAGTACCTTATCAAACTTTAGGAAACATTCGAATTACTTTTAAAAATATTTAGAAATTGAAGAAAAAATCGAAAATAATGACAATTAAACAAATTAAACTTGAAACAAAGCGTAGCCATAACAAAATTGAAACTGAAAAATTAAATAAAAATTAATATTTAAAAAGATTTTAAAACATAAAACATACTCTAGGGCTCATTTTATTCTTTGAAAGATTCTCAACAAATCTCTTTAGTGCGTTTTTATTTAAAGTATTTTATTTCGGAATTATACCAATGTTAATATTATAAGCAATACTGTTCTTAAATACAAATTTTTTAACAAAGTGTACTAAAGAGACTTGTATAGAAGCTTTCAAGAAATACAATCAGCCCTGGAACATTAGGGTTAAATAAGAATTGCAACTATTACCTAAAGAGAAAGCAAAAACATAAGTCCCTAAATAATTATTTTCAAATAAACAATTTTAAACTGAAATATGCTTTTCTAAAGTTTGCCTTCAATTTCTGTATAAAATTAGTAAAAATTAGCCACAGGGGTATTTTTCTTGAAGTTATAAATCATTTTTAACAATGCTTATTCTTTAACTTGAAATACTTTTAGTACATTCTTAACAAACCTAATATATGGAACATTTTCTGTGATGTGAAATACAGCAGCTGGATCAAAGTACATTTCTGATCGTGGGATTGGAGGTACAATTCCCATGTAATTTTTGAACAATTTCCACCATGATCTATTGTAGTTTGATGGTTTTATTTTACCAGAGAAAACGTCCCATCTCCATTTATCGATGATTAAACTGTGAGGCAATTGAGGTAATTTTGAAAGTGCCTGTTTCAGAAGAATTGGTAAATCTGAAAAAATATTACGCATAAATTAGAAACCAAAATGCATATTTAATTAAAAAATATAAAAGTATCATTGCCAAATAGATGAAAATTTGCAGTTTTAATTATTGGAAAGGAAAAAATATTTAATTATGTTAATTATAAGTGAAAATATTACTATCAGTCAGAAAATAATCGTCAATAAAGCCAATTCGTTGCAAATGTTGAGGAGTCATTACTCCGTGTAGAATGGCATCACCAATTGCTTCATGGAATGCAGAATTCGGCGCATTCTGAAAAAAGTATTTTATATGCTGTCGGTAATTTTTTATTTACTAAAAATATGTATTTCTTTATGCTTTTAAATTTGTTTTCTCGAATCATTTTTTAAATAGACTAGCGTCATCAATCGCGCGCTACACGCGCGTTTTTCCGATTTATGGGCAAACATTTTTTAACACAAAATAAAAGTTTCAAATGATTATTTATCTTCTAAATTTAGATTTTGTAATCAAAGAACAAGACAATAAATATTATTAGTT
>NC_046666.1:58864477-58868179 GCF_010883055.1 Belonocnema kinseyi
TATTTCCTCATGTTCATGAGAAAATTTTAAACAATTTTTGAAGATTTCAGATGTGCCGAAAAAGAATCTCGAACCATTTTTTTATTTTACAGGATTTACAAAATATTAGGAATTTTTTGTGAATCAATTCTTCAAAATCAATACTCATTTTAAATTCCCCTACTTAAAACGATTCCTTTTAGAAAATCTTCAAAAATCTGCCTTGTTTCATCAAATTTTTTTAATCTTTTCAAGTTTTAAATTACTTTTGGATGATTTTGAAACTTTTGAATGTATCTCTCAAACTTCATAGAATTTGTTCTTGAATAATGTAAAATTGACAAATTTTCTTAAATTTTGTTTGTTTGGGATATTAGGAAATCATTTAAAAAGTTTTGAAATCTTTCTAAATTTTCGCTTAGAATTAAATTTTTAAAATACAAAATGAATTTGAAATTTTCTCATGAATTTTAAGAAATTTTTTTATTGTGTTGAAACCTTTCAAAATTCTTACAAATTTTTGAAAATTTCAAAAACCTAAATTTAAAAAATTTCAATTTTTACAAGTTTTAAACTATTTTTAAATCTGTTCAAAATCTCAATATATTTCTTCAGCATAAACGAATTTTTTTACAATTCCCACATTATTCTTTTGGCAATTTTGAAAAAAAACTTTGGAATGTTTTAAAATATTTTGAAATATTCTCTTAAAATAAATAAAATTTTATTTCGAAATTTTCAAAAATCTACACTTTATTTAACATCTTTTGAAATAATACAATGTTTTTATAATTTTGGTTAAATCCTGAAAAAATGAGAAAATTGCCGTAAAATCAGATCTCAAATAATAATTAATGTATACCACGCATTTTATTAGATAGGATAAATACCCTGAGTATAGTTGGTTGATCCTTATATGCCATAAAATATTGAATATGCCCCAGTTCATGATGAATAATTTGAAAATCTCTGGCGGTAACTTCCAAACAAGCTAGGATACTGAAATTTTTATTTTTATTGAGTTATTACATCCGAAATTTATTTCTATAAAAAAAGTATTTAAAATTTAATGGAATACAAAATCAAGTACCGAAAATCGTCGTCAAGATACATATTTGCAGCTGATGCATGACAATTCATGATTTCATTTCTTCTTTCAAAAATAGAATTTTCCCAAAAGGTTTTCGACATTGGTGGAAAACCCAAAGAAAGGTAATAATCTTCTGCTTTTTTCACCATTTTTTGCACAGTATAATTTTTTCTCTGCATAGAAGTCGTTATGTTTGGTAAATTTTTCTTCGGAAGTAACAGGTCTATCAAAGACTCCCAATTTTGAGACGACATACTCCCTGAGAATATTTAAAAAATAATTATTCCGTCTTTTAGATTATTTAAAAAATATTTCAGATATAAAATTTATTTTGCTTCAAAAGTTTTTATATCAAAAAAAATTTATATACCTAATAAATGAGAGGGAATTGGTTTCCTTGGATCAACGATTTCTGGATACGCTTCAGATAGTCTGTATCGAACCACAGCATGAAGAAGATTATATAAATGTTCAATATTCTTATATAAATTATGGACTAGGTTTTCTAAATCTGGTTCTTCAAGTTCTTCCCTCCAGCATTCACCAATATTATCATAATCTGCATCATAAAATTATTTATTGTATCTATATAATAATACTCTTTAATTTTCTTTAAAATAAAGAATTAATTTTCGAATTTTTCTTATCTGCTTATTTACAAAAATTTATCGTCGCCATAAATTAAATTTTTTTTCTGCAATTCAGATTTACCATTAGTTCTTGCTCCGAAATTTTGGAGAGATACAGATTCTATGAAGATTTTTTTCAGATTACTCATTTGATTTTGCCAAGATATCCACGCCCAACGTAACTCTGTTTCGTTTCTAAAAGAATCTTAGTTTTTGAATTATTTCAAATTATTTAATTATTTATTTATGTTAGTATTTAGTTTAATTTACCTAGAAGTGGCCATGTATTTTTCCAACTCGGTTTCTCCACGAAAACATTTTTTTTCGCTTGGTCCAATGTTACACACTTTTGTTGATGAGTAAGCCAGCGAAAGTTGTTGATGAGTTGCAGAAAGCTGGCTTTAAAAATATATTTTAAAAACTTTTATTTTTCGACTTTAAGCAAATAAATCTAATTATTTTCTGAATTTCATTTTGAAATCTAAATTAAAATTTTACGATGGAAATGACACCTGGCTATATTCGTAGTGTATATTGGTCCTCTGCAAAGAAATTTTATCATTTTATCTTCAAGACATTTCAGTTTTCTACTTAAATTTTGGAATTTTGAACAATATTCGTTTCTCCAGAAATTTTGAAAACGGGAAAGTCCAGAATTTAATTCAGAATTTGTTGTTGATGGTTTGGTTGCTATTTCCCATTCAATGTTACATTCTGTTCTACGCAAGAATAGTAACTCTTCGTTCATTTTATTTAGTAAAAATGACGCATCTTTATGAGCATCCTTGACTGTAAAAATATATCAAAATAAATTTAAGTTAAATCCAACCAAGCATTTCCTAACATTAAAAATGTACCATGAAAAAAATTTTAAATACTAACAGTTTTTGAGAGTTTTTAAACATTAATTAATAATTTTAAATTGAAAGCGCTGGGCATTCAAAACATTCAAGATTGAAATTTTGTATTTTGAATGGCAGTATCTCAAAATTTAATGATTTCATATTGAAATTTCAAAAATAGGACTGTTTCAAAATTGAAAAATGAATTAAAGCGCTTAAAATTTTTAATAATTTGAAATTAAAAACTAAGTTTAATGTATGAGGGTCAAAGTACGGAGACTTTTAATTATAAAATAGATATTGTATAAAATTTAATAAGTGAATATCAAAACTCATTAAAAACAATTTTCAATGAATAAAAAATAAATTTATCTCCGTTTTTACCATTCTAAATTGAATTTTTTAATTTAGAATTGGAGAACCTCGAAATGGAATGATTCCAGATCACAATTTCGAAAATATTTTCAAAATTGAATTATTTCATATTAGAACTTTGAAAGATGGATCATTTAAAACTCAAAGGAATTAAAATTGTACATTATGTAACCAAAAGCGTCCAAAAATGAAGATTTTGAAATAAAAAATTTGGAAGTTAAATATTTTCAAATCGAAAACTCTTAAAATTTTACAATTTAAAGTTAAATTGATATAACTTAAAAAAAATAATAGCTGAATATTAAATTTGATTAGGCACATTTTTCAAGATCAAAAAATAAATTCACTGTCGTTTTCACCGCTAAAAATGGATCAATTTCAATAATAAATTAAAAATGTGAATCATTGAGGAATAATCAATGTCGACTATGGAACTTTTAAAATTAAATAAATCCGAACTTTATTTAAAACTGAAAAATTTCAAATTATAAAGAATTGTGATATTAAAACCTTTCAAAAGTTCCATTATTTTAAGTAAATTTAAATCATAAAAAATTTCTAAATATTTTTAAATTGTTGATTAAGCTTTTATAAATTAAATTATTTTAATTTAATTTGTAAAAGTAAAAGTTTTTCACATGAAATCGGTTATTTTAAATAAAAGTCATTGCATTTTAAAGAAGATTTACAATTGAGTGGCCAGAAACGAAAAGGGTCCGAGCGCTCGAAAACGCGAAAAAGTTTTGTCCAAACGTCTTGTGATATCAAAATTTCGAAATTCAAAAAA
>NC_046666.1:58868279-58876967 GCF_010883055.1 Belonocnema kinseyi
TGCAATGGTATATGGCGTCGCCTGTTTTCTTACAAAATGGATATTTCCCTCAATTTTCAATGAATTGACCTAAAAATTTCAGGAAATCTTCTTCCAATATTACGGAACAAATGTCTCACTGGAAGTTGTTTCAACTTCGAAGTTCACTCGATACTTTTCTTCGTTGAAGCTAAGAAAACGTGCTTACCATCAGGTTTTTATCTTAATTATCCACATCGTAGGCATCGCTAGGGTATAATGCATGTGTATACCAAATTTCAGAAAGTTTCGATAATATTTGTTTGAGTTGAGACGATTTATGTTTCAAAAAATAATTTGGCAACATTTTCTAATCACTTTTTCCCTTTTATTATCGAAAATATAAATCGGATTGAAAAACTCTAAAGGAAAAAAAGTTCCATCTTGTCATTCTCTACAAGAAAATATTTTCATAAATTTCATTTTTTTGAATTTCGAAATTTTAATATAACAAGACGTTCGGACAATACTTTTTCGCGTTTTCGAGCGTTCGGACCCTTTTCGTTTCTGGGCACTCAATTTGAAACACTTTTTTCTTATGTTACGTTAGTGATTTTCGCTTCTAATTTTTAGCTTAAAAATTAAATATTAAGGAATATTTACAATTTTCAACAACTTTAGGTTAAATTGACGTATTACCTGCAATTTTTATTTTTAAACAAAAAATATTATAATCTGAATAAGAATTATAATTCAGAAATAGAATTGAAAATTAATGCAAATTGCATTTTCCACAGATAAAAAGCCAAAGACAATTGTACTTTTAAGGGTTGTAAAGTTAACTTTTAGTCTTCTTGAATTTTCCAAAGTTAAAATTAAAAATTTTTTTTTTACTATAAAAAAATGAAAAAAGTCAACTTTTGTTTCAATCAATCGTCATTGGCAAAAAATGATTTGGCGAATTAATTGTCATACAATGGACTTCCAGTGGGAAATTTTTGAGATTTAAAAAAAGCCTCTAAGCGGATTTATCTACTTTTTAAAAAAACATTAGGTTTAAAAGAAAATTTACATTCTTGAACATTTTTTTACTATGTTATTATATTTTTTCTGTCTAAAATTTAATAAATAATAAAAATAATAATATTTTAAAGAATAGTTTCTGTATATTAACAATAATAGAGTATGTTAGTGCTTTTCACTGGAAATCAGTTATCATTTAATTTCGACTTCAGAAATTCAACTTACAATTTTGAATAACTTTAGGTTATATTAGTGTTTTTTGACGAAAATTGGTATTTTTTAAGAAAAATATAAAATATATTGTTCTTGCATTTCTTTTCTATTATTATAGATAATAGATAATATGACGTACAAAAATTTCGTAACGAAATTAATTTCATATATTCATTTAAAAATTCGGCGAAAAAAAACAAAGTAATAATGCACACGTAGCGCGCCTGTTTTTTTAGTGTAGTTTAAATATAAATGATATAAAAATATAATAAAAAATCCTTATAATTCCAATTTTTGAAATCGCACAATGTTAAATATAAAACTATGAAAGCTTTCAATATGAACATTTTACAGATTTAATATAGAAATTCTCTTGAAATTTTAAATTTCTAAATTTGAAACTTTAGTCGATTCGGGGGGATTTCAATGAAATATTTATGAGTTATAAAGGATATCAATTAAAAGGTATTGTAAAATATTAGCCTCAATAAAATTCTCAAGATTAACCTAACATATTTCAGGTGACATATTTGAAAGAATTTTAATCTTGTAAACTTTTCAGGTTTAATTACTCTAGAAACGTTTAAAATTATATGCATTCTAGTTGGAAACTTAAAAAATTATTTAACATAAACTTCAAGAGCTAAGAATTAAAAAATTCTAAAATTCGTTTAGAAAATGAATCATGATTTTTAAATTTCAGTAATTTTAATTTAAAATGAAAAATCAATAATTTGAAAATCAAAGAAAGCATCTTCATGATAGAAAAAGCGGGGACCCGGAAAGAAAAAGAAAAGCCTATATTAAAATAATTTTTGGTATCTGCTTGGCTTAATGTCAAGAGAGAGAGATATTTATTGCATTCTGTATCTTGATTCACAATTTTTTAATACTATGAAAATAGTTTCAAAACAGGGAAAACTTCATAACTATTTTAGTTTCTGAAACTAATTCTATAATGAAGCTTTATTTAATCCCTAATAAAAATTTAAGAGCAAAACACTATACCTTTATTGCACGATTTCTCTACAGAAATATCCACATCATACCCAAATATTTCTCGAAGAAATAATACTATTATTAAGTGACGAATCATTTTTTTTTAATTAAAAATATTTCTTTGATTTAATTAATTAAAAAATTAAAAACAGTGACAATAAATCTAAAGAAGTTCTTGTTTACATTCTCATGTAAAAAAGTTTCTGCAATAGATAATTCCAAGCATCTGTATAGGTTTTAAAAAATTGATTGCCTTAAAAATTAATTATATTAACAATAATTTAATTTATATCTTATATTTAAACATTTTAATCAGACATCGCGAATAATTTTCACTTTAAATAAGTCACTTAATGTTTTCACGCTCACTTCAAAATTGATAGTTTTTTTTGCAATTTTGTACATTCACTGCAGGTTTGAAAAAAAATTAAGTACTTTAGCGAGAATCTCAGTCACAGGAAGAAATTCCCTCGAACGCGTTTCCTTTTATCTCAGAGGATCGTTTTGCTGATTTTGCGCTGTACGAAGTTCACTTCGACGTGGGAAACTAAGAAGAATACATTTTCCCAAGTCCTCAGACTAGTAATTGTTTTCTTGATCTACTTAATCCCTCGAGGGTGATATCAATCTTCTCTCTTCGAGCTCGATGAAAAATGTATAAATCTCAAATTGAGAGCAGAAGTGTTAATATTAACTTTTTAAATTGTTCTGAAGGCTGACAACATTAATAATAAGTTTGGCTAATTTCTGTGAAGACTTCTCATGGTTTTTTTGTATAAAATTTAAATTCTTCTAATCAGTAGAATTTCTTCATAATTAAGGGAAATTTATAATTACCTGAATCTTTAAATACAATTTTTTAACATATATCGATATAATTTGACTCAAAAAGTTCGAAAATACAATTATAAAAAATTTGCAAGTGTGTCGGTATTTGCGTATGTAACTTTTTTAGCTCACCATATCTCGAAAAGTAAAAGAGCTCTGCTTTTCAAGCTCAGAAATTTCGAATAATTAAAACATTTAACTTTTTTGATATTCAAAATACAACAGTATGACATGTAGCATATTTGTTTCCTACTTTGAGACGCATTGATCGACCTATTATTGAAATTGTTTTATATCATTATGTTTACATAAGAAAAACTTTCTTCACTTTAGAACTACTCCATTACTGTAAATAATTTGATGTTAATTTTTTTGTCCACTGGTCTAAAACTAATATATTTTGTAAAATAATAATTTTTTCTCAGTTGTGGCAAAATGATTCTCTGGCTCCGCTGAGATCCGAACCCAGATGTTCCAAATTGCCGCTGGTCTAGGCTCCGGTCTACCCACTAAGATTTAAATTGTTTTTCGCCTACTGTTCTAAAATTAATATTTTTTAATATTGATTTTCATTTCTAAGTTGTGAAAGTACAGTACTATATCTGACATGTTTGTTCGCATCTTCGAGACGCATCGAACGCCCGAATTAAGAACCTTTCAGGACCTACCATCACCTACCAATATTCTTTTTAAACTTTTAACAAAATTATTTTCCTTACTTATGTAAGGATTCTTTTATATTAGGAATATAACAGTACCATATATACAGGTATAATCGAGAATAATTCACTTGTAATCCAGAAGTTCGAAGAATTGGGGTAATCCAAGTAATTAACTTGTAGATTCTTCTAGAACATTCTTGATTTTAGCTAGAAATTCAACTATTGGATTAAAAGTTCGTTTAATTATTAATTAAAAATTAATTTCTTTAACTAAAAATTTAGTTAGGTTATTTCTGGTGAAAAATTGTTTGTCTTAGTTGAAAATTGATTTTCTTTATCACAATTTAATTTTGGTTGAAGAAAATCAGGTTGTAGAAAATCAATCTTCTTGCTTGAAAATTCCAATTTTTGACTGAAAATAGAACTATTTTAGTAATTCCGTGCAATCGAAGGCGATCCACTTGTAAATGGAAATAACCCACTTGTAATCCGGTTTAACCTTACATTAGCATTACGGAATACTCCAATACACTATAGTTCAATTGCGGAGTAATCCACTTGTAATCTAATGTAATACACTTGCAAGGATGATATTTTCACTTAATTTAGGTAATTGACTTGTAATACATCTATAATTCAATGTATTCCACTTTTAATCGACGAATTCAAAGTACTTTAGATAAACCACGTAATTAGATTTATCTTAGAGTAATCCAGATGATTCGGAGTCATTTATTTGCATAGATAATGTGAATAGTTTTGAGCTTTTCTGTTGAAAATTTGTTCTTTTTTGTGTAGACAATTATTCTTCTTGGTACAAATTCCTCGTTTTGTGTTGAAAATTCAACTGCTTTATCAGAAAATTAATTTGTTTGGTGGAAAATTTGACTATATTGTTAAAAACTCGTTCTTTTAAAAATTTTTTTTATCTAAAAATTAAACTACTCCATTTTTAGTTGAAAATTAGTCTTCTTGATTAAAAACGAAACTATTATGTTAAGAATTCAACTATTTGGTTACAAATTCATGCATTTTGTTAAAAAATCGTCTTTTTAATTAAAAATTAATCTTTCTGGTTGAAGATTTAACTATGGTCAAAATTTCATCTATTTTGTTAAAAAGCAAACCCTTTTTTCAGCCTAGTTTATGCGGAGAAATCCACCATGATTTTATGCAATCCAGAGTAATTATATATAATCTAAAGTAATCTTAGGTAAGTCCAAGTAATTCTGTATACATATATATATATATATATAAGTAATCCATAGTCATCCGATTTAATCCTGTGTAATCCATATCCGCTGAACCACATTTTTAGGAATATTTTCCCTCTCGGGGTGTCTGTTCTTCCGCCCTGAAAATTTTGGAAATTTTCATTTTCATTTTAAATTATTTTTTTCGGGCCTAAAAGAAGGATGTGATTATTGATTTATTAGAAGAATTCGAGAAGCGAATGAGCAAGCTATGTGGATTTTTAATACACCTAATACACCTACCTGCGGCGCGGCGTTAATTCTCGGAAGGGAGGGCTATTGAAGGGTTTCACTATATATTATTGTTTGTGATTTAGTTCTGTCACTCATGGATTAAATTTTTCGTAGAAAAATATTAAACTCTGTTTTCTTTCACATTTTTAAATAATAATTAAATTCAATCAGAGTAATATTTATAATATTTTTTAAGGGGGTACAGTAGGGAAAATAAAGTTTCAAAAAAATTCAAGAAAAGCATAGCGTTAACAAAAATTCTAATCGCTATTACCTGTAAATAACTGTAAGTAACTGTAAGTAACTGTAGACATAATAATCTTCCTGCATAAGTTTTATTGTTAAAAATGTAAAAATTTAAATGTCCGTAATTAAAAGTTTCCGATTTTTTTAAATCATTGCAACATACTTAATTAAAATAGTCTTTAAAAAGTCTTGAAAAATCATATACTGTTTCGAAAAAGTTAAACCGATTTGAACAAAATCGTATCTAATATGAAGACACGAGCTTCACGCTAAAGTAGTAGTAATTTAATTAAGAGTTCCCCAGTCGCAGGTGTGAGGGTTCAGTGAGGATCAGGTTAAATTGAAAATAAGGACTTCTTTTATTGGACCAGTCGATCAGAATAATAAATACAGTTTAACTCACTGTATAAATTCACCATCACGGTTTAAAGTAAAATAATTCAATATTTAATTTAATTTCCTTAAACCTTTCTATATTGACAAAGAGATACAAAAAGATTGACCTACTGTTTCCACATTAACAGTGACAGCAATTTTATCCTTGTACTCCCAGCGACATTATAAGAATTTATTTTTGATTTTTTTTCAAAAAAAATATTATTGAAACAAATGGTCTTTTAAGTTTCTAAAGGTAACCTAAAATTTTATCAAATAGGAAGGATAACAAAAATTCGATTTAATTTCACAGGAGACGTCTTTTTGTCTTGAAATCTTTGAATATTTATAAAAATTGAAAATGACATATATATTAATAGAAATAAATTTGTTTAGAACTAGTTTTCAATTCCCTATTTTTCATCCGATTAATAATAATTAGGTATTGTTGGCGAAAAATTAATGAAAAATCATTTTGTATGTAAATAATTAACGTGATGGTGAAATTCGCATTTAACACGTTCACTGGAAACTAACACGGAACTACTCTAAAATATCCAAAATCAGTCACGATCAACTGAATTACTAAATAAACCAAACTAAAATTCATTAGTTATACAACCAGTCACGTCATCGAGTTTATATCATTACTATCCGTTAAGCGAAGCACAGGTACATTAAGCATAAATCTTTTAAAAACAAATGTTAACATACTCAGTCGACATATTTACGTACGGTAATTTTATGGGATAGGGTTTTCGAGAATCGACTATATGTAACCAGATTTGGCCAAAACTGATCGTGCAAATTAGATGTCGAACCTAGAAGTTGAATATTCTAATTGAACTCACATTATTTGACTTTTCTGAACCTCCATTACCAAAAACTATTAACCGAATTAGTAAGAAAACAAATCAATTACAAAATGTCAGAGTTTTGGAAGACAAAACCATTTTATATTTTTCAAACAGAACCAAATTAGGAATAAACTGATCGCATAAATTTACTTTTAAACCTAGAAGTTCAATTTTCTAAATGAACCCAAGTTATTTAATTGTAACGGATTTAAGTTTTTAAAAAAATGCAACAATAGATAAAAAGAGTGACGAAATTGACCATTTTGGCTTTGAAAATTGTTATCTCAAGAAACAACAAAGAAATAAGTTAATTGTTAGCAGGAATTATTGCTCCTTCTCTCAAATAACAGAAATAATTCTGATCATATTTTTTATAAACATTTTTATAAAGTAGTTCTCAATAAGTAAGTTTTTCTCACAACTAAATGGATTTCTTAGACCAAAATTGATTTACGATTATTCTCAAAGATTTTAATATACTTCGATCTTTATCTAACGTAAATAATTTGATGGTTTATAATAATTTCATTAGGCAAATGTTTCAACCGGCCGTTTGGAATGATCTTTCTTGTGATTACTGACCAACGCAGTTGACTAAAACATAATTGTGAATGTTATAGGCATTATTTAATAGAAAAACTAAGATTTATCATTCTGACATGCCAAGCAGAAGTTTGTGTTCCGGAAATTATATGACAATAAACTAAAAGAGATTCAAAAACGTGATATGTGACACTAAACAACAATTTGCGTAATTTTTAATAACCATTTTTATTTAAAAATGTCAGATTTTTCCATTTGATCGTAGAAAAAAGTTATGTCATCTTTAATTATTTTTGCGGTTTGCCTAATTGTAATATACAACCATCTTGATCAAGGAGTCGCACAACTAATAGAAAAATTTAAATCCAAAATTTATTCAAGTGCTGAATCTTAATTAATTTATTAAAAGTTTTTATAATAATCTTATTATCATCATTATTATTATAAATATCAAATCTTACTGAACCTTGCTGGTCTTCTTTTCCAATGTTAAAATTTTAGGCGTATCTTTTTTGTATAATCAAGCGGTAGGTTTTAACATTTTTGTATAAACATTGTTTTTCAGCAATTAAGCAAATTGTTATTTAGTGTCGCATATTCAGTATTTGAAACACTGTTCGTTTGTCGGGTAATTTAAGTGAAAAAAACATCTTTTTTGTATGCAAAAATGATCAATCTTAATTTTTGTTTAAAATTTTTGTTTAATCAATCACATTACATATTTTTAAATTAATTACTTTGGTCGATCGTCGCGAGAGAGATCAGAGAAATCAATTCCCAACTCTCCGAATTTTTCGGGACAAATAGGCACAGCCGTTTTTTCTTTACATCTATCTGTTACGACAAATTGATTAGAGTTGTCATTTTATGAGTAAGTTCTTTTAAAAGAATTGGTCACGTGACAATATGGTACATGATCTTAAGCTTATTAAAATTTTTTTCTGAGAGGTTTTACTCTTGAAAAATTTTCGAAATTCTTTTCCGAAATACTAGTAAATGGTTTGAAGCGTTTTCAAATCTTTTAAGACAGTTTCTCAACATTAATTCGTCAAAATAATAAATCTTGACATTTTTTCTAATATTAAATCATTTCTTAACCTTGTTGAAACTTTTGAAACCTTGAAACATCCATTAAAATAATTCAAAGTTTTAATTGATTTTTTCAAATCCTGCAAAAATTTAAGAAAAAATTTTCTAAAAGCTTCCAGTTTCATATTCGACAAATTTTAAAATCTTCAATGCTTAACATCAATCTTTTAAAATTATACCTAAATCATTTACTAATTTTCCAGAAATTCTATTGTGTGTGCCGATATTGTATTTGTTACCGGTACCGACAGTGTATACATTTAGTACATTAAGGTATTCTTAGTTTTTTGTCCGTAATTACATTTGCCTAATCTTTTTGAAAGTGTGAAAAAATTGATAAATTATAGTGCGGTAGCAAAATTGTATATTATAAAATAATATTTTTTGGAAATTTTTTTTTTCTAAATT
>NC_046666.1:58877067-58904465 GCF_010883055.1 Belonocnema kinseyi
TAAAATTGAATTATTTAGTTCTATTATTTTTATCTTTTAAATATCGAAGTTATAATTTAATTAATTAACGAAATTTGCTTTTAAACATATAACCTCATTTTATTTGTTCTCAAGGTTAAAAAAAGAATCGCTGCCTGTATTATTAAAGAATAATTTACCATAGAAATGTCATATTTAAAAAATAAATAGACAGCATCAAAATTTCTTATTTGGAAATTGCACAATTGCAGTCAAAAAATCGTTAAATTTAAAAAAATTCTATTTCGAAATTTCAATTGTTACAAATTGGTATCTTTCACTAATCGTTCTTTGAAGTAACCTGAAGTTTCAACTTTTGAGGTGTTGACATGTTGTGACAATTGTCTCTGAATTGTAAGAATTCTCTTCTTACCTTTTAATCACTTTAGATGATTTTTTACGCACTAAAATTCCTTCAAATGTTTACGAAATGATGAAATATGCATTGGATTTCCTATCTGTTATTTATAATGATGATTACAATACAAATTTCTGGCAAACGGATGGTCCAGGATCATCAAACAAAATCTAAAAATTCTCAAAAATATTTGGCCTACGATGACTCTGGTAGGTTTCGAAGTGTTCAAGATGTCCAAAATCTTCAAGATGATCCCAAAAGTGAGTACTCAAAATACTCAGAGTACTCTGACCTTAGATAGAAAAAAAAAATGTCAATCAAATGAATATGTTGAGATTAGTCATTTGAAAGATCAAAATTCTCTGGTACAAAGTTCTGTTTCGAAAAGGTGTTTATCACCTCTACAAATTTTCAGAAAAACGGAAAAATTTGAATTAAAAGATCAGGTCGTGAGTTCAAACTAAAAAAGGAGGGGACGAATAAAAATAAAAAGTATAAAATGGTTTTAATCAGGAATAAAAATTTAGTATGTTATTATAAAAGGGGGAAAAGATCGCAATTTTCAAGAAATATAAATAAATACGAAACAGAAATTGAACAAAAGTCAGCTAATTACGATTATAAATCAAAATGAGAAAGATGATTACATAATCGGCTATGAAGATATTTTTGAAATCAAAGAAGCTACTTTTGTTAGAAATGAAAAATCGTCTAGAAATTGAGATGATACTCATAAAAATAATAATTATAGCAGTATTTAACTAACTTTACAAAAAGAGATATCGAGAAAATTAATTTGAAAACCAGATCTACATAATTTCAATAAGAAAAATAGAGATAAAAAATGCATCGTTGCCATTTTATAGGTTTTAATGAAACAACCTCGTTTTTATCAACGTTAGCTTTCTCCTGGCGTAGGTTTTAGGTTTAAATTTAGGTGTTAACTTAAACTTTGAATAACAAAAAAATTAAGTTAAGCATAAGTAAAAATTATTTTTTGTATTGAATATTATGTGTGCATTGAAATTGTTTCAGGAAATTTCGCACCAGTGGCAGATCAAAAGCTACTTCAAAATTTGGACGACATAAACAGGCAACAAGTTTTTTCTCTGCAAAATAACGTAGAAAGGAAAAATACTTTGAGAAAAAGGAATCTTTCGAAAAAGAAACAGCATCATAAACGGAAAAGGAAGAAAAAGAAATTGAAAAAAAGAAGGAAGAATGGTTCACAAAAACATCAAAAAACTAGAATAGAAAGGAATGAGGTAGAGCCAAGTATTAAAAGTAAGGAAAGAAGGTTTCTTATGGAAAATACCAATTCATAAAAAATTAACACCAAAAAACTATATTTAAATTTTTTTAAATATATAAATTTATAAATGTGAAATGTGCTTTAATTATAATATTATAAATATTTCAGGCGGACTTTTTTAATGGCAAAACTCGATCTCGAATCGAAAAAAATCAATATTATCCTAAGAAGTTCACTAACAAATTAACCAAATCTAAATCGAAAATATTTTCTCCCTACAATGATGTTATAGAATATTTACAAAGTGGCCAGCATTCGAAATTAGACAATTCCGAAATTTATAAAAATAAGAATTCCCAGGATAAGACAAGACATAGGTAATAAATTATATCCGATTATTTCTGTCTGAAACTGGATCAAGACTTAATATAAATCAAATTTAAAATATTCATATCAAAATATCTAATTTTCAATTGTTAATTTTGTAGGCTTGGTAATTATGCTTTGGCACAACTTCGCGATACTAAAAAAGCGAAAGCAACTGATCACTCAAAAATTCATGCCGAAGAACTTAAAACCCAAATAAAACGAAGTCCATCCTCTAATTTCCAAAGAAAAGATCAAGATGAAGAATGTCAAACTAGTTGTGAAAGTGACAATTTGGACGAGAGATATTGTCCTTGTAAAAATGAAAAAGCAGTAGATTTTGAAAAGCAATTGAAAATTTTAAATAAAGGTGGTGAAGAAATAGAGACCACGAAAGAAAATCCAGGAATTTTGAATGGAATTAAGAATTTTTTTAAGCACCCTTTAAAATATAATGAAGAGAATTGCAGTTTAGTGGCAACCACTTTGAATCCAAATCAATGTCAACACCAGAATTCTAAAAAGGACACAATTATTATTGAAGCTACTACTGTTAATATTAGTGAAAGTAGTAGTGAGGCTAATAATGAAGTTAATACTGAAGCTAATAATGAAGCTTATGATTCAGCAAATAATGAATTAATTATTGAAGCTAAGACTGAAGCTCATACTGAAGCTACTCAAGCTAATACTGAAGCTAATACTGAATCTCATATTGGATCTAGTATTGTGAGTTTTATTGAAGGAATAAGTACAAATCTCCATTTTAAAGATTCAACTATTGTTGCAACTACTACGGAAAAAGAACAAGTTTATTCGAATTTCATGCGAACATTCAAATTGGATAATAAATATTCTAATACCACTTCTTTTCCTGATAATAATTTATGGAATGGATCAGGTAATGATGATGACAATTTTAGAAATAATTTATCAGAAGATAACAAATTTAAAGAGCCGCTTGCTTCCTTAACTCTTGAAATCAAAGCCAATCCAAGTGCTAAAAAGAAGAGTTTTAAAATAAAAATTAACTATTAAAGTTGTTGCAAAAATAATTCGGCGAGTTCAGATTTTCGCGAGGTGAGAATTGTATTTAAATTTGAATAATTTTAAGCAAAATTTTACAATTTTATTCAACAATGTATGTAAAAATACAAATTTATTTAATTCTATTATATTTTTAGTGACAAGTTATTTATTTGTATTATTTGCTTCCAGATAAATAATGTTAGTCAACACGCAGTTTATTGTGGAATAATATTACCAACTTTTGAAGATTAAATGCATTTTCTCAGAAGATATTAAAAATAATTGTAATAAATATAAGGATAATATGTGAATTAAAGTAAACAATATAAAATACTATTTTATAAATAGAAATATTAGGAACGATTTTTTTGGTAAATATAATGTATTTTATAAAAGGAATGCAATATATGCATAAATAAAGAAACATGCCTTAAAATATAAGAACTTTGTTTTTTAAAACAATATTTAGGTACAAAAATAGATTTATAAACTAAAAGGTTTTTGATTTTATTTTAAATAGCTCTTCGAATACAAAAAATGGAAACTTTTTTATAAAGGCAAAATTTGTATCAACTTTAAAAGAAAAAATAAACCTAGGTGACTCACTTGCGCAATTAAAAATACCTATAATTTAAATTCAGACAAACCTTATTTTTTTGCTACATTCATTAGGAAAAAATTTGAAGAAAAAAAAACAAATGACGTTTTCCGTCAACGTCAAAATACTAACGTTAGACGTGCGGTTGAACTATTTTAATGTTTATTTTTCGATAAAAATAATAAAACCTCTTATACCAAGTGTCTTGAAAAGAGGTTTTGAATAATTGTACAATTTCAATTACTATTTTTCTGGGAGCAGCAATAATCTACCTTGCTGAATTGGAAACCAAAATAAACTAACGAAGATATTCAGAAAACATAAGATATTTATAAGAAAAAATCATTTTATGTGAGGCTATCATCGACGTTTAGTATGATGATTGATAAAAGCTTCTCAAGCAAATGCGATATCACGTAATATACAGGTAATGGTTATTGATAACAAGAATTTTTTAAGGTTATTTTCATTACAGTTAAATTACGAATTAACATCTTAATAATGACATAAATAAATTTTCGTATTAATAATGAACAATTCTTGTACTTTTCCTCCTTTGGAACATAATTACTAGAATTATTACTACATAATTAAAAATTATAAAAATCCAATAATTATAATTAAATATAATAATAATTAAATAATTAAAAATTTAAAAAACATAATTACTACTAATTTACTAGATAACATCTTTAAGATGTTAAATAAATTCATAAAATATTTGTTAAATAATTCTTAAATAGACGATTTACAAAAATGTTAAAGTTTCATTGCAAAATAATTTCTTTTCAGCATGTTCTATATTATAATGCATTTAACAAGAGGACATTTTAACAAGAGTGAATCATTTTTGATTCGGAATCACAAAAATCCATTTGAGCTTGACAATCAAGATTACTCTTTATTGAAAGCTTCTAATACCATATTAAAAAACTTGAAGGAAGATCATAAAAAAAGCTTTTTTAGTGATTATGCTCCAAGAAAGTTTAAAACTCCTTTTAGTACTAGGTATGGTAGTAGAAAGAACCAAAAACTCAAGCGAAGATATTCAAAAGCTAGAAGGTTTATCGAAAAAGAAGAAAATTTTGCAGGGACTGATATCAACTTTGAGAGATTTAATCACAAGAATTTTTTTATACCACCTGGTTCTCAAAACTTCAACCATAATTTAAGTTTATTTGGTTTCAGTGAAATTTTACCTAATAGTTCGTTTTTAGAAGGAAATCATGAAAAATCTGACAACAAATTTTCTTTCGTGAAAATTGATGATCGGAATACCGAATTTTATAAATTAAGAACAAGAAAGTCAAGCAAAAGTGGTGACCAGAATTTTGAAAGTAAAAACAATCAGATGCTGGAAAAAGTTTTGTCACCAAAATACAAGTTAGAAGATGCTTCAACATTAGAATCAGCATCAAAATCCATTTTTGAAACAAACTGGATGGCCGAAAAAGGTTTCCGAAGAAAAAGAGGGATTGATTGTTCATCAAAACCTAGGTCCAGAAAAAGAGGATTCAGAAATCGACCAAGAAAAGAGAACAGAAAATACCCATGCAAAGTTGGAACACATCAAATAATTAGGTTATTCAGAGATCAGAAGGCTCAAAACTTCACAGTGAAAAAAAATTCTAATAAAAATTTTGAAAATGTAATCAGGGACCAGAAGAATAAAGATTTAGTTTCAAGATCAAACAATCAATTACCAGGAAAAAAGATATCAAAAACTGATCGCAAAGTTAGAAATCAGGTTCATTTGTCGATGAAAAATCCTCAACCCAAATGGCAAGTTCAAGAAGAAGCAGCACCTCTAATTTTTCAGGATCAGGTTCTCCTAGCCAATCAGGACAAATCTTTAATAAATCGAGAGAATCCAAACATCCACCTATTTGAAAATTTGAATCAAGAAAATAAAGCTCCTCTATCTTGTTCTAAAAATTTAAATTCAATAAACGTTTTGAACAAAGATCAGCACAAATATCTTCAAAATACTTATTCAGCTGTAGCAACTTCATTTCCATCTCAAGATACTGTATCTTCAAGTTCATTAGGTCAGTCTCAAGTTCAAGATACTTCAAAATTTCTTAATTTAAATTCTACGTTCAATTCAGTTTTACTATTTAAAAATATCAAATAATTCTTCAGAAATCCCCACTTGTTCGTAATAGTTTAGTAAATGTAAATAATTTAGTCACGGCACTATTAGTAAAGGCAGTAATCTCAACAACGCAATTTCTCGAATTTCGAGTTACAATCTTTCTCCTCAGCAGTTTCTCTTACAAAAAAGAGGTCGATGTTTATTCTGGCGTTCCTCGAATAATTATTTCAAACTCTCTCATAAAAATCGTAATCCTTCATTGGGAAGTTCGCTTTTCGTTTAAAATCCAATGAACAATAACAATCTTCAGACTCAAATATATAAAACAGGTTTCCAGTTGGTGCCTAATTTTTGAAAAATACATGTTCTAAAAGATGATGTTGTCAAAAGTGAACCTGGAGGCAGCAAAATTTTAATGGGATCTAGAAATTCAGATAATAATATTCTATTACAAACAAAAAATTATTTCAATTAATTTGGAGAGTCAGGGACATTGACAAACGATTTTTGCAAGGTACATTCAATAATGAGAATCATAATTAATTGCCTTATCCGAATCTAAATCAGTTTAATGAACATAACATTAATCAGTGAAATGATAATATTCTTGAACCGAAAAATCTACCAAATTATTTATCATACTCCAAGCCTTATTATTCAGGATTAGTAGATAATGCACGTCTTTTAAATCCATCATATAACACCCCATCACAGGGTCTTCCAGAACTATCTAACATTTTAATCAGCTATATCTTAGAAAATGGATACCTCTACAATGGTATTACCATCTACAATCCGAATTTGCATAATTTCTAATGATTTCGATCAGTCCATGAATCAGAACCTTGAAAATATTCAAGGACATTTTTTAGGAACCCTGTTCTTCAAACAGGGAATTTTTCTAATAAAGAGGACCAAAAATAATCTAGCAATGCTTTAGGAAATGTAAATAAATGAAAATCACCCGCTTTTGTTGTTAATAATGCTGATGGGTTTAACGAAAAGAAATCGCCATGTCAGTCAGATTTGTTTGATTATCCACTTCCTTCTTATATTCCTGAGAAATTCTGGAATTGAAAAAATAGGGAAGATGTTATTGCTGGTAATATTATGTATGATGCTTTTCCTAATTAGGGTAAAAGAGTATCACTTTCATCAGTCATAGAACCTTTAAATGATCAATTACAGAAGTTACTTTCTACCATAAAAAAGTGAATGAAAGCCTAAATAGTTGTAAATATTTTAAACAGATAGGTCTGCAAGAAACTGAATTGGTTGATATCCCAAGAAAAAACACTAGCCAGAGTTAAAAGAAAATCTACAGGAGATGAACATTCTTTAGATCTAAAAAATAAGTCTAAATCTTCTGAAATTTTTGAAATCCCTTTTTCTAGCAAATGGAAACACTCTGGAGGAAGATAAAAACTCGGAAGTGGTTCCTAAACCAATTCTTGTTGCAAAATCAACTGAGAACAAATCAGTAAACACAACATCGGATGTTAAATCCACGCATGATGAATCAGCTAATAATGAATCCATTGATGACAAAAAAACTAATCTTGAATTAGATGAAGGCAGAAAAATTGATGACTACTCAGCTGTTGCTTCAACTAAACTCAAAAGAGCAATAAAAGATTTAAAATCTCCAACAAAAGATGAAAATTTTTCAAAAATAAATATAATTGAAAACAATCAAGAGAATTTTATGAACAAATCTATCACTATGAAATCAGCAGTTAAAGAAACACATCATTTGTCTACATCTTTCGATTTGAGGTATTAAATTTTTCTATCGTATAAAATAAAATACAAATTAGAATAACTTGTCTATAGCATGTTTTTATAAATCGGTTTTATTTTTAGATTTGAAACACCAACATTTTTACATATAAATCGAAAAGAATCCAAGAAGTGCAGCTTTAACTCGAAATTTTCTTCCTCAAATAAAAATGTAGGTTTAGAACCAGATTACCAGAAGAATAATCAATACCAGGAAAATAAATATGATTTAGCTCACAGAAATGATGTTATGCATTTTTTAAGAGAAGGAGTGTATGTTGCTGAAAGTTCCTTAAATACTCCCATCAGAACTACAATAGAATCTGTGCATGAAATTTCCAGGAAAAATAATTGGATCCAATTAAGACCATCTCCTGTTGAAAAGTTTTTTTTCGAAATTGAAAAAGAAACTGGAATATTTCTACAAACCACTTCATCACTAGAAACAGTTGGAGAAAATAATTCCTTAGCTTCTGATGATGCTAAAGTACAATTAGAAATTAACAAAATAAACATGCCTTCATCTCGAAGAATTAAAAGGTCATCAAGTTTAGCATTAGACAACCTTTTTAAAGATGAATCAGTGAAGATAAGTTCTTCAAATGTAAATTTTGATAATTTTTCTAACCAAAGTCAAGATCCCAAGATTCGTCGTTCTTCTGAGATAGAAGATATCGCTTCAAATAAAGTGGTCAAGATTTCACAACCAGTGATGGATCTTAACATTACAAACTTCTTTTCTGAATTGGAAAATTTTGGACATGAAACAAATCCATCACATAAAGATCAATTTTTTATTGATGGTAAATTATCCCATTCTCATAATCTGCAACCTCCATTCAAACGGGATTCAAATTCACCATTCCTTCAATTTCAAAAATTTTCATCTACTATGGGAAATGATTTCATGGACTTTCATCCGAGAAATCTGGATAAAAAAATAGTGGATTCAGAATCTCGACAAGGGAACACGACTAGCATTGTGAAAAAACGAAAAAACGTTGGCACTGACTTGTCAAAATATTTGTTCACTAAAGTCATTCGTAAAAGATCTAATCCTGCATATGAAACTCTTATTGAAAATGATAATAGTGATATCTACAACGATGATGATAGCCACGAAAATATTTATGATTATCAACTTAAAAATAAATTTTTAGGTGAAAAAAAAGATAATAAAAAAATTGATGAAAAAGCATATCGAGGTTTTGCTAACGTAGGTGATAAAAGATCACACATAGAAAATCCAAGATTTGATAATATTGAAGTTAAAGAAGATAATCAAGTTAAAAATCAGCCGAGGCGGATGGACCATGAAAATATTCAACCAGAAGATAAAGGAGGCTTATTTTCAACTTTTGGACACACGAATCTGGCGAGAGAGAAAAATGAAAAATCAGGAATAGACTTAAATATAAAATGGAAAAAATTTAATCACGATGCTATAGAAATAGCTAAAAATATCAGAGAAGACAAATTGTTAGTCAACCAGGAAACATCTAATCAAATATCTGAGCCAAGAAAAGATGTTAATTTGCAGAACAGTGAAAGAGGAAAACACAATTTTCCAAACAAAATTAGCAAGGGTGGTGTTCTTATACGAATAAAGAAATCTGATTTTGGTTCAAAACATTCTAAAAGAAAGGGATTGCATAAGCATATGAAGAAGATGAAAAGTAGACACAAATTAAGTACTTCAGATTTGAGAATGAAATCTTCCAAAAATAGGAAGAAATATTCGAAAGGTAGGAAAAGTTCAAAAAAGAAGATAGAGAATAAGAATGAAAAGAAAAATAATCATCGAGGAATAAGGTCAACCTTTTCTGTTCCGAAAAAAAATATCTATAAAAATACAAAAATTAAAAGAAAAAATAAAGAAAATAAGCGAAATATTGAGCCTTTTCGATCTGCACAAAAATTGCCGAAGAAATTATATTCGATCGAAAACGATCTAAGAGCAGGGACGCTGTTAAAAAAAAGATTGAAGACGGCTGCGAAAAAAATTCCAGAATCTTCAATTAGAATTAAGAACAGTTTAAAATTAATAAACACCAATAAAGATATCAGGAATAAAGCAAAACTGTCTAGATTAGGACGTTCTTTACAAGACAATCACCAATCCGATGAGGAAAAGTATGAAAAACCAGGATATATAAGGTTGGGTAGGAGACTTCAATCTCTTTCAAGACATGCAGAAACTAAAGCCGAATTTGGGGAAATACGCCAAGAAAGTTTCACGTGAGTTAAAAATGCATACTCTTAAAATTTATACAAATTAAACCAATTTTATTACCTTTAGATATGTTTTTTTTCCAAGGCCTGAAAATTCAAGCAACTCAAATAAACCGAAAGTAAAATTGTCTACAACTAATGTGATGATTCAGATTCAAACTAAAGCTGTAACTGAAACTAGAACTAAAACTATAATTGAAGCGAAAACTAAAACTACAACTAATAATGAAGAAAAACTTGTAACAGATAAAAATTGGGGTAACTGGGGTCAAGTTACAGCTTATCAGAATGTGCTGGATATTTCAAATGAAGCCAGACAAGCCTCTCAGACTACCACTGCAAGTAAAAACACGGTTAGTCCTTCTACCGAAGAATATGATTTCAAAGATTACGTTGAGCACTACACAGACGAGAGTGTAATTACGACTGAAACAAATTCAGATGATTATGAAGAAGAAGACTATGAAGAAGAATATGAAGAATATGGAGAAGATCAAGCAGCTTCAGATGGTTGGACATATATGACAGATTATGAAGATGCGCTTACGTCAAATGAAGCTAAAACTGGAGTGAAGACTGAAGCTACAGTTGAAGTTAAAGCTAGAATAAAAACTGAAGCTATAACTTCAGAAATATTGAATTCTAGCACTGTTCTAAACACAACTACATTTGAACAAGTACGGCTGTCAACAAAAGTTCCTGAGAAAATTACATCTACTAAATTTACTTTACCTGTTTTATTCACAACTGAAGATTATGATTATAAAGATTACGTTGAATACTACACAGATGAGAGTATGATTACGACTGAAAAGAATTCCAATGATTATGAAGAAAAAGAATATGGAGAAGAATATGAAGAAGAATATGAAGAAGATAAAGCCGTTTTAGATACTTGGACGTATATGACGGATTATGAAGATACACTTACATCAACTCAGAAAATAGGGAGTACAACTGAAAGAAAAATTGCAGCTAAAACTGTAGAGAAGACGCAAAATACAGTTGAAGCTGAAGCTGGAGTAAAAACTGAAGCTATAACTTCAGAAATGGTGAAGCCTGTTACTGCTTCAAAGACAACTAAATATGAACTAGTACAGCCGACGACAAAAATTATTGAGAAATCTATATCTACTGAATTTATCTTACCTGTTGCATTTACAACGGGCGAATATGATTACAAAGATTCCGTTGAATACTATACAGAAGAGACTATAATAACAACTGAAAAGAATTCAGATGATTATGAAAAAGAAGAAGAATATGAATCTGAAGAAGATAAAGCAATCTCAGATTTTTGGACGTATATGCCTCATTATAAAGATACACTTAATTCAACTTATGAAGTGATAAATTCAACTAAAGCTGCGACTGAAACAAAAATTGAAGCTTTCACTGAAGATGAAACTAAAAGTACAGTTCAAGTTAAAACTGAAGTATCTACTGAAGCTATAACTTCAGATATAGTGAAGACTGTTACTGTCCCAAAGACAACTGCATTTCTGAAAATGCAGCCGTCCACCAAAGTTACTGAGGAAGCTTTATCTACTGAATTTACATTACCTAATGCATTTGCAACTGAAGGGATAGCTAGAATAACAACTCCAAAAACTACAATATTTACAAAGGCAGCTTTAGCTAATATTTCTCAGAAAACTTTATTTAAATCAACCTCTTTGGACTCAGGAGCAAAATCAGCAATCACAGAAGAAATTACTGTGAGTTCTGATACTGAAGGTTATGGAGAGGAAACTGAGAAAGAAGAGACAATTATAACATCTACTGAAGGCATACTGACCATTGAAGCCATAGCTGAAACTACAGCCGAAACTACAGATATAGCGACAATTGGAGCTACAAATGACAATAATAAAGAAAATCTGGTAACAAATAAAAATTTGGATCAAGTTAAAGCTGATCAGAATTTACTAGATAATTTAGGCCAACAAAAACAGCCCTATAAAACTACAGCAGCAAGGAAAAGCACAGTTGGTCCTTCCACTGAAAAATATGATTACAAAAATTACGTTGAATACTACACAGATGAGAGGATAATTACGACTGAAAAGAATTCAGATGATTATGAAGAAGAATATGAAGAAGAATATGAAGAAAAGAAAGTAGTTCCAGATTCTTGGACGTATATTACTGATTATGAAGATAAACTTTCTGTAGCTCAGAAAATGGGTAGTTCAACTGAAAGAGAAACTGAAGCTACAACTCAAGTTAAAATTGAAACTACATTTGAAGTTGAAACTGAAGTAACGGCTGAAGCTATAACTTCAAAAATAGTGATGCCTGTTACTGCTCCAAACAAAACTGAATTTCAAACAATACAACCGTTTACAAAAATTACTGAAAAAGTTACATCTACTGCATTTACTTTGCCCGTTATATTCGCAACTATAGAAAATGATTACAAAGATTACATTGAGTACTTGACAGATGAGAATATATTAACCACTGAAAAGCATTTAGATGACTATGGAGAAGAATATGAGGAAGAGAAAGTAGTTTCGAATTTTTGGACCTATATGCCTGATTACAAAGATATACTTACTTCAACTCAGGAAATCAGAAATTCAACTGAAGCTACAACTAAAAGAAAAATTAAAGCTTTTACTGAAGTTGAAACTAGAGTAACAACTGAAGCTATAACTTCAGAAATAGTGAAGACTGTTACTGCCCCAAAGACCGCTGCATCTCGACAAGTACAGCCATCAACAGAAATTACTGCGAAAGCTAAACCTACCAAATTTACTTTTTCTGCTACATTGACAATTGAAAATATAACTATAGAAACTGAAGAATCAACACCTCCAAAACCAACAACAAACACAAAGGTAGCTTCCACTAATATTATTGAAACTGAAGATTATGGAGCGGAATCTTCAGAAGGAGAGAAATTTTTTACATCTACTGAAAGAACATTGTTAACTGAAGCTTCTACTAAAGATACTAAAACCTCTACGATGCAATTAACAACCGAGGAAATATATTTAAAAGCTTTATCTAGCGAGACTTCACAAGAAACAACCAAAGCCGCAAATGAAATCTCAAGTTTTGCAGCGGAAACTTTAAAGGCTTTAGAAGAAACAATTGAGACAACAAAAGACAATTTAGAGTCTGCAGGAGAAACAACTGAGGCTGCAAAATTAACATCTAGTTCTATAGAAAAAATACCAGCGACTGTAGAAAGAATAACTAAAAGCAAGTACGAGACATCACAGGCTATTGTAGAAACCACTGCATCTGGAAAACTAGTATCGATTTCTGAAGAAGAAACATCTACTTCTTCAGGAGAGAGAACTGAGGATGATGAAGGAATATTAAGTAGCACAGAAGATACAGCAGTAGCTGAAGAAGAAACGGATGAGGCTGACAAAATTACATCTAGTCTGCTGGAAGTTATAATTAAAGGTATTGAAAAAACGTTTGAGCTTGCAGAAGTAACTACTGAGCAAGTTAAATTAACATCTAATTCAGAAGAAGAAATACAAGAGATTGCAGAAAGAACAACAGAAGGCATAGAGAATACATCAGAGGCTGTAGATGAAGTAACTGAGGCTCCGGAAGAAACGACTCCAGCTCTAACAGGAACATCAGAGGCTGTAGAAGAAACAACTGAGGATGCAAACATAACATTCAGTTTTTTGGAAAAAACATCCGAAGCTATGGAGATAACATCTAAAGTTCCAGAAGTAACGACTAAAGCTGAAGAAGAAAGAACAGAGCCTTTCGAAGAAACTTCTTCAATTTTAGAAAGTATAGTTGAAGCAACTGAAGGAACTAGCAAA
This sequence comes from Belonocnema kinseyi, assembly GCF_010883055.1. Lineage (NCBI taxonomy): Eukaryota > Metazoa > Arthropoda > Insecta > Hymenoptera > Cynipidae > Belonocnema > Belonocnema kinseyi. The sequence continues at coordinate 58,890,592 of NC_046666.1, forward strand.
ATTACTAAAGCTGCAGTAATTTATTCAATTGAAACTACCAATTTTGAGACCACAATCGAAGAAAAAACTTTAATTGCAACATCAGAAAGTACATTTGCACAAAAAGAAACGTCTGAAATCATAAAAAGCAGATCTACTATTGAAGAAGAAACTACTGACGAATTAATAAAAAATATCGCAACCTCATCGAAAAAAAATGAAGAAGAAATGACGTATGAAGCTACAGAAAGCTTTACTTTTACAAAAACTGCTTCTATCATAAGCTCTATTTCTACAGAAACATCGACTGTAGGATTTACAGCAGTTAAAGAAACGGAAATAGTCAGTACCATTTCAGAATTTATAACCGGAACAACTGTAGAAGCTACTTCTGAGTCTAGTTCTTTATCATCTGAAGTTATTTCTGAGCTACACAATGCAGAAACAACTGTAGAGTTAGCATCAACTTCAAAAGAAAGTATGTCAGGAGTCACGCCGAAAATTGAGACTATTTCTGAATCTGAAGTTACGTCAGAAGTTGCATCGAAACTTACAACTGCAGCTGAAACTGAAGCCTCATCTGAAGTTACAAGCAAGGATACATCTGAAGCTGTAACTGAATATACAACTGAAGTTCTACTTGGAGCTACAAGTGAAGTTACAACTGAAACTACAATTACGAAAACGATCGTAGCCGAATCACCTATTTCAATTCAAAGTAATGAACTTCCACAAGATACTTTTACAGCATCTCAATCTTCGGGAACAACTTACAAAGTCAAAACTTCAATAGCTTCTGAAAATGAAGCTACTAAAATAACTGAAGGTACAAAGATCTTGATTCATATTTTAAAAATATATTGTACTGGATTATAAAAATAAATCTTAATGCTAGCTGCAAGTCTAGAAACTATAATGGTCGATATCACAGAAGAAACAATAGAACAAGAAGTAGCTAGCGCATTAACTTGGACAACTGATGGTCTTTTAACAAGTTTTAATACAGAACTCACGACATTAATGTACGTTAATTAAAAATTATGTCACAGTTTTTAATAATATAAATCCATTCTAACTTCTTTATATTTCTAAAACAGGAATTCATCAGTAATTCAAACTGAATCATCAGTACCAGAAAGTGTGACCAAAATTCTTGAGGATACATCTTTCATGTTGGAAACAAAAGTAGGTTCGAACACAGAGATGGTAACATCAAGTTTTGAATCAAATATCAGCAAAACACAAAACTCATCAAGAAACCAGGCTAAAAATTTAGAGGAACCGAATATTGAAACAGCAACTAAACCAGGAGAAGCATATGACAACTATAATTTTGATTACGATTATAATTATAAAGAGGGAATTGAATCTTACAGTGACCATGATAAAGAGGCTGCATATGGAGTGTTGGGCATGGAAAACCGGTACGAATATGATGAAGATCAATTTAAGAATGGAACTGATGAACAACCTGGAGCCAACACTAGTACAAGAGAAACAACAGAATTCGACCATGACATTGGAACGATGCAAAATAAATCAAAAGAAGAAGCTGCTTTTTCGAAAAATCCAGAAAAGGAAACAATAGCTGATGAATCAGCATCTATTCCAGTATTATCTTCAGAATCAAATTCCAGTTCCACAATTATTAACATTTTATCGGAATTGCCTACATTAGATTTAGTTATTTCAGAAAAGGTAAAAACTTTGGAAATAGGTGCGCAGACGATTGTCGAGGAGTCTGTATCTTATTCCTTTCCTGAAACTTCAACTCAATTGGGAACATCAGCTAAAGGAAGTCTTCGGCTAGAAGAAACATCTGCAAAACATGATGCTTCAATATTAACTGAAATTACCTCTGGATTCAGGTATTGGAGCGTTGAAATATTAAGTAGCAATTATTTCACATTTCAATGGAAAAACCTTTCATTCCTCTCCATTGTTACATTTCATTTAAAAAAATGTTTCTACTACCTAAGATTATTTTAGCTTTTTGACACTTTGAAGTAAGAGTGAGACAAAAATTTTCAAAAAAATTGCATAACAAATTATTTTTCTTTCTAGCTCTGAAAGTACAACGATAAAAGGAGAATATAAAACAGAAAGTACAGGGAAAATAAAAATGAATTTAGAGTCGGGAGTTACTTCAGCTGAAATCTCAACACTTTCTAGTAAGGCGGACGAGGAAGAAGAGAAGAAGAAAGAAATAGAGGACGAAAAGGAAAACGAGAATCTTCAAAAAGAAGCATCTATATTGACGAATAAAGAAGAAACGAATAAAACTTCAAATTCGACCACTAAAACATTAATATTTGTCACAATAACTTTCCTTACAACTGCTAAAGCTTTTAATACAACTACTGAGACATACATCCCTACCACAATTTGTACTGAAACTGCTTCAATTAAAACAATTCCTACTATAATATCTACTTTAGAAATTGAAACACCAATCTTTACCACTATAAATTCTCATTCAGCAGGTGATTTAAAAGAGCTAAAAGAGCAAAAAGAGATTGAAGAAGAACTCAAAAAAACTGAAAAGGAACTGGAAAAGAAGGAAAGGGAGTTGATTGAAACAGAAGAGTTAATAATAGAAAAAGAAAAAGACTTGCGGTTAAAGCAGGAAAAGATAAAAGAAGATGAAAAGAGAAAGTTACAGGAGATCATTGACAAGCAAAAGGAACTCGAACAGAAGGTAATTCAGCTTAAGGAAGCAAAGAAGAAAGAAGATGAAGAGGCAAAAAAGACGAAGGAAGAGACCGAAGAAAAGGAAGAAGAGGTTGATGGTAAGGAAATGGAGAGAAGAAAGGGAGAGAAAAAACAGAAAAGTGGAAATAAAGAGGAGGAGACAGAGGTAGAAGGAAAGTGTGAAAAGGATGGAAAGGAAAAAGAGGAAGGAAATGCAAAGAAAAGAGGAAAGGAGGAAATGGAGAAACAGGTAGAAGAAAATCAAGAGAAGGGAGAGGCAGAAGAAAAGGAGGAGCATGAAAGAGCATGTTTAAACGTTTTAAAAAGCTCTACATTCAAAGAAGTTTTAATAAATAGGCAGAATAATATTGTAACCAAATTTGTCTGTTTACCACGCATTCCAAAAAATCCCTCAGACCAGAAAACTTCTAAAAGATTAGCAAGAAAACTGATGACCTTGACTGAGAATGCTTCAGAGGAAGTTGACAATTTTCGTATCTTAAAACGAAATTTAAATTCCAAACTTAAAAAGAGGGCAACCTCTCTGAAACTGAAGGTTCCTGATTGGAACTGTAATGAACCAATAGTTAGAAAGAATGCAAAAAGATCTATAGTAGAAGACACAACTTTAAAATTAAGGAAGTATGTGATTGATAAAAATAAAAAAAAAATTAGAACAACTAATGTTAATAGATTGGAAAATCATGAATTGACAGAGGGACCTACTGATAAAAAACAATTTCATTATAGTGAGATTAATAAGCGTTTGTCAGAGAGAAAAAAGCGGAACTTCTCTTGGAAGAAATTTTGGAATTGTTTAAAAAATTCTGCAGAAACATCAACGATAAAAAAAGTATTAGTGGTGGAACCAGAAGAAAATAACTCCTGGCCACCAGAAATAAAATATAAATGTGAGACTAAGACTACATTGGACCCTAATTTGTGTACTTCTGAAGGGCTTGCTCCAACTGCTTCGACTATATCCTCACCTACTGAGCGAATTACAAAAATCATGCCTGACAAAAAATGTCCAGTAGAGGAGGAAGAATCTGCTACTCTTGCCACAGTTGAACCAGAGAAGGAAGAGATTGGAGAAACAACTTTTGAGGAAATAACTTCTGAAGAAACGACGTCAACAAAAAAGTCTTCAACAGAAAAAATATCTACAAAAGCAATATGTAGAATTTCTCCGAAAAATTTCAAACAAAAGGAAAATAAAAATGAAGAAAAAGAAGATTATGATTTTGGAGAAATTGACTATGTGCCAACGAAACCAGATAATGAGGATGAAGATGATGAAGGATATGATGAAGATGAGGAAAAAGACGAGGAAAATGATAAAGAACCAGAAAATGAAAATTCCGTTCTCACTGATTGTGAAGTAGAGGAGAAAAAATATACTACTTCTAAAATAGATGAATCAAAGGAGACAGCGAGTAGAGAGACAACGTCTGAAGAAATCAGATCAGCAGAAAATTCTTCAACAGAGGAAACTTTAGTACAAAAAACCTCTGTAAAAGAAGGTGATACAAAAAACTCAAAGGAGACAAAAAGCGACGATGAACTGGGAACGATTGGCACTGCAACAGAGATAAGGAGCAACACAGAAGTAGAGGAAGAAAAGAAAAAAGATTATGATTATGGAGAAATTGAGTTAGTGACAATGACGCTGAATGGTGAAAATGAAGGACATGACGGATATGATGAATATCAGGAAAATTATGAAGATGAGGGATATGATGATGAGGAAGAAGATAGTAAAGAACCAGAAGGTAGTGGTTGGTCTTTTTACGAAGATTATAAGGAGGAAACTGAAGAGAAAACTGAAAAGACTATAAAAGAAAATAAGTCAAGTGAAGAATCCACTAAAACATCTGATGTCATAAATTCAAACAATTCTGTAAAGGAAAACAAAGAACAGCATCTTCGTGTTAAAAAATTGAAATTGATCAGTGAAATAGAAAATCTGAAGCAAAAACAAACTAATTTAAGATCAGGTATACTAAACGAAGGTAAACGTCTGAAAAAAATTCAAAAAGCTGTGCCAAAAACTTCGCCTGTAAAAAAAGATTCTAATTTTTTTAAGGAGTCTACGAGAAAAATGAAGAGTAGACAAAATGACGAGAGTAAGAAAAAATTGAGATTTATGACAATTATAAAATTAGGTATAATTGAAAAGTTAGATTTTTTTATTTATTGAGCGTCACAAATAATTACCTGATGAAGGATTCTTTTTTGTCCAATTTTTAAATTACTTCTGTCTTTTCCAATTCCAGAGAACTTCAATGATGCGCCTTCAAATGAGAAATACAATAACCTTGAGTCATCTCGAAGCAATAATAAAATTTATGAGAAAATTGACCGAGGAATAAATCAGGCCAAGAATTTCCCTCAAAGTTTTGAAAAACATCATAAAATAAGAAAAAAAGCTGGTAAGAATTAATGTTATATTTTTGCTATTTGTAGATATTAATTCCTGTATTATTTTATTCACTCACTTTATATTTTTATATTTGTTAATTTGCAATTTGATTTCATTTAAATCACCTTTCTCTTCAAATATCTATCTAATAATTTTTTTAGGGAAAAGTAATAATAAACGAATAGGAAGATCTCTTCAAAAATTGGGAAAAAACAATTATGATTATCAAGATCAAAGTTTTTATTTCAATCCAGATACTACTGAAGGTCTAGAATTATCTTTAATGACACCAACAATTTTATACAGTAAAGAAGACAATATTAGAACAACTATTGCGCCGGAAAGAGATTTTCCCACAGTATTAAAAAAAAGTTCTGGTCTTAATTATATTTCTTCCAAAAATATAAAATCAACGATTGAGGCTTTTCAGAAATCAGGATTAGATGAAATTTCAACAATTAAAATTAATGACAGTCCTTTTTATGAATTTTTAAGAGACGATGATCATTTTGCACAAGATAGTACGAATAACAAGAAAGTTGATCAAAGCAATAATTATTATATTCAAAAGTTATCAGAAAATGATTCGCCAAAAGAAATGAAAATAACCGAATCAAAATTTACTAAAAAAGAAGCTTCTGTAGTCGATTTTATAGGAAAATCATTTTCGGATATTGGTTATAAAGAAGGCGATAAGAAAGAAAATGAAAAGGATTATGAAGATCTTATAGACGATAAAGGTTTTGGAAGGTCCTTACTGACTATTAGTGAGATTAAAAATTCAAAAGCTCATCAAAACAAAAAAGGACTTGAACGTAAAAAACATAATAAGGATATAAAGGGGCACAAGAAAGAAAAAGATCAAAAGAATCATAAGAATCATAAGAAGAAGGGAAGAAAGGATTATCAAAAGAACAGCAGATATCATAAGAACAAAGAATCTTTTCACGATTCCACTACACCCAAGAATAACAAATTTCAAGAAACCAAAAAGCGTCATGAAATTACAAATTCTAAATTATCGCAAATAGACATGAATGGCAAAACTGGTGTTTCCATAAACAAGAAAAATATTTTCAATATAAAAAGGATTACTCAGCAAAAGAGAAAAATTGATGACATTCACAAAAAAAACATTAGGTTGTTGAAAAAGCAGAACTTGTAGATCAGATTAAAAAATCGAAAATGGCGATAAATATCAACAAAATTAATAAATTTAAGCCTAAAGAAATCCTAGAAGAAAAGACTAATCCTTTATTGGAAAAAGAAAATCTTAAAGGATCAGTAAATTGTAAGGTTCTTAAAAAAATCAAAAGCATAATCTTACTGAGAAAAAAAGTCGATTGAGTCGAAGTATAATTGATACGGTCAAGGACATGATTGGCCATGCGATTGGTTATTCAAAAAATTCTCAGGTAAAGAGCAATCAAGATTTATTTTGCTTATACAATTATTTTTTATTATTACATACATGATTCCTAATATGTAATCTATTTATTTTCAGAAAACTCAGGACAAAAATAAACCGGCAATGGAAAACAAATGTTGCACTAAAGCTCATGCGATGCCTAAAAGATATAAAGAAGCGAAAAACATAAATTCAAAATCTGAAACCTCTTTCAAAATTAAATACAATAAATCAAATTCTCATATTTATACTAGAAATATGGACAAGAGCAAGAAAACTGAAGATGTGTTTATGAAAATAAGTCCTTTGAAAGCAAATGTTATGCCTTCTAAAAATGATTTAAATTCTGTCGATAGTCGAGAGAATCATGGTAAAGAAGTATCTGTTCAAGGTCTTGCAGATGATAGATTCAATATTGAATTATCGAATCAGAATATTGGTAAGCAGAAAAAAATTGTCTTCCAAAACAAATCACATTTTTTCAATATGAAGAACATAATTCCAAAGGTTCAAAAAATAGTATCGAACGAGAACTTAGGGAATTTTGAAAAAATAATTGTTTACGAAGACAAAGATGAAATGAAAAAGGGTTTGAAAGCCAGTAGGTTTCATTCTAATTTTCATTGAAATGATCTTCTTAAATCTGAAAATTGGGCTCAGGAGACAAATCCTACGGGCAGAAAATCTTTGGAAAATTCTCAAATTTCCGTCAATGGTACTTCTCTGGATCAGATTGTTTTACTAGTAGCAGATGAGGTGCTAAAATCAATTAATCTATCCAATTCATCTGGTTCATCATCTAGTGGTTCCAAACTTAATGTAAAAGTTGTACAACCAGTAGTTAATGGATCTAAAAATCCACATGAAAAAACAAAGACGGAATTTATAAGAGATTTGTCCAAATTTGGAAACTTTTGTAATCCGAATTATTCTGGTGAAGATAAATTTTCTGAAAATGGGTTCATGGTCGAAAAGCGTGAGACCCAGCTCAAATCTAAGAATTTGAGATTAAGAAGGAATAATTGGTCTGAAAATAAAAAGAATGGCAAGAAGAGATTTTTCCAGCACAAAAATCGTCGCAAAATGAATCTTCCACTGAAACCTTTTAAGAGAAGAAGATTTTGGTATGAGAAGATTAAAAAGGAAGATGCATTAGATAAGGAAGAAGCAGATATACGTAGGAATATTATGAAAATGTTAACTAAGAAGTTTAAAGAAGATAAAGTTTTTCGTTTTAACCAAAATCGGGAAGAGTTTATCAGTGATAAACGAATAATATCAAATGAAGATCTGAAAAATGTAAAGAAAATAAAAAGTTACGATTATAGTCCTCCAAATTCGAATAATTACTTGCATAAGAAAGCGAGGGAGGCTAAAGTGCATTCAAAATTGAGAAGAGATTTTCCTAACAAGAAAGGGTTTTCAGAAGAATTAGGAAAGGTATCTAAGGTGAAACAGTTTAATTCAAAATTAAGTATTTCTGATTTGAACGATGAAGCTCAGCAAAAGGTACTGAAGAAGAAAAGAATGATTCAAGGTAAATTATTATTTAAAATTTCTTGAACTAAAAGAGCGGGTTGTATAAGAAGTTTTTGAAATTTTAATATATGAGTGTAAACTAAAATTAATGATCATTTAAATGAATAAATTATTTCTACTGAATTTTCAGAAAATTCTAAAGAAGCACATGATTCTGCAACAGAAGAGGATTTTTCTTATGGTAAAGAATTTTAAAGACCGAAATTGTATTCTGACACTAGTCCCAATTTAAAAAATAAATTTGAAACATTTCTCAAACTTAAACGAAGTCCTCAAATTTTAAACAGAAAATATATCAAACATAATACAAATATGCCTGAAAACAGCGACGCTGAAATTAAAAGGATAATTTCACCCTTGATTCATAAAAAACAGAAAAATGGTTATTTCGTGGAATATAATGCTCTGAATGATATGTTTGGTGTCGAAGATTATGATCAAGAAGCAAAAAAATTTGGTTTCCTTAAAAATAATTGCGCTGGTGTTCAAAATATTTCAAATGTTGATTTAAATATAGCGTCTAAAGAAGAAAAGAATTATTTCGATACCAAAGTGCGGGCGTCAGATAAATTAAAAAATATTTCTAATCAGGCTGAGAAAGGGCATAAAATAGGAAAAGATTTTCAAATTCAGAAAGTCAAAAAGGAAATTAAGGCAGCTCTGCACGATTTTTTAAATGCTGAAAATCTAATTCTGAGAGAGCAGCATGCAAATTTGCAAAGTAGTGATTCTAAAAATCATCCGGTTTGGAAATATAAAACATCAAATACTGAAGCATCAAAATCATCAAACCATCCAAAGAATCGAAACAAAGGTAACTTTTTAAATTAATTTTTAGAAACTATAAATTTATCAAATTAGATTGATTGTTTTAACAGCAAACTTGATGAAGTTTTCTTTTTCTCGCAAGGTAACACGAATTCGAAGACTTCAAAAGAAAAACAAAAAAATGTAAAGCATCCAAAAAATTCTGAAGCCCATAAGAGTATAAAAACTCAGAAGAAGAAAAATAAGAAACAATCTCGCTCCACGAAGTCAGGAGCGAAGAATTCGTTTCAAAATAATGAAATACCCGATAATATAAATCTGAGGATTATAAAAAACCTAGTTGACATTCAAAATTATGAAGATGAATCAAATAAAAATATTTTCGGAGAAAAACTTGATATTAAAGACGAATTAGTGGATTTGGGGAAACCCAAACCAATTTTGAATTTTAGATTTAAAAAAGAAGTCGAAGGCCTTGTAAATAAAAGTCCTAATTTTCCATTAAAAAAAGTCACAGGAAGTGAGAATATAAATTTGGAAACAAATATTAAATATACAAGCAGAAGAATGCAGTCAATAGATGAAAATAATTTTCAGTATCAAGCAAAAATTGTTGATAGAAGCTTAATTGATTCTAGCAAAAGTAATAACTTGCAAACTGCGAAAAGGAAAAATGAAGTTTATGAATTTGAAAATAATAAAGTTTTTGAAACTATAACAAAAATACCATTTTATTTGTTAAATATAACATGCTGTACAAAAAATGAAGTTCCTGAAAATTCGTTCTTGGAACTTCATACAAATTCAGAGGATACAGAATTAAAAATTCCGAAGGTATTTTTCATTAGTGAACAAAATTTTAATAAGATTGATAACCAGAGTATCGAAAAAAATGAGAAGCATCAGGATTTTGACGAACGTTTTTTTGGTTTTCAATTATGCAATTACAAGTCCCCAGGGAAAAATAGAAAATTTACACACAAAGTTAAAAATCAAAATTCACAGAAGGTAAAGATGAAGACAAATAAAAAGAAGAATCATGCTAAAAATAAAGGAAGGTTCAAAAAGGTTAAGTACATTTTGAAAAAGAACACTTAATCTAAATCTGACAATACAAGAAAAATTACTAAATCTGTTTCTAAACGTGAAGAATACGAAAATGTGAATTCAGGAAAAGAAAAACATCAATTACAGACAGTCGTACCAATCGAAGACGGTAAAATTCGAATAAAATATATTTTTCGAAACGATATGAGTAATTTTGACGAAAATCGTGAAATCGGAAAAGAGGGTTTTCACGCTCATAAGAAGCATGAAGAAAATGATGAAAAGAAAAGGCAAGAAAATTGTGAAAGCTGCATTTGTGGTCTTAGTGAAGCTGTCTTAGATTTAAGAACAATGTTAGGAAAGAGAAATGATCTCCTTGGTAAAATAAACACTTATCAGTGTAATTTATACACTGATATTTGGAAATGAAATTCTGATAATTGATGGATTAATCGATCTAACTGGACAACTTCGAAGAGATTTTGAAGAAACGAGGGGACTTAAATATGTTGAATCTGGAAAAGTGGAGGATGTCTTGAAGCGAGGAATTGTGGATTTTAATGGTATTTTTTAAAATAGAAATTATGATATATATTTTTTCATATAGATTTAATATACTTAAAAGCTATGTCGGTTTTTTTAGAAAATGAAATTTTTTCTCTTCCTGGATTCGATTTGAACGTACCCTGTAATTATGAAGGCGAAGATGTAACATGGATGATGAGCATCAGCAGACCCAATTATACATGGATGCGAGAAGATGGTTCTCCAATTTAAGGTTGCATAATACAAAATTGAATAGGAAATTAACTTATAATTTAAAATGTCAATTTCTAAAATTAAATTTAAATATCTAGAAAACGAACACGCACGCTACGCGTGAGATTCTTTTTTATTTCTTAAGCAATTTTTCAATTAAAATATAAAATTAGTAATATTTCATAATTTTTGTATTTTATATAGTATCCATTATTAAAAATAATAGAAAAGAAAAGCAAGGATAATATTTCTGAAAACTAAAATATTAACTCAGAATTAATATATAATATATTTATACAATATGTAAACAATCGAGCCGTTGCAATTTTTTGAAAAATAGCCGTTTTCGATGAAGAAGACTAGCACGGCCTATTATTTCTTAAGTATTATAAATATTCTATTAAATATAATGATTTTTTATTAGCAATAGCAATTTCAGACGTGAAACACTAAAATAAGAACTTTTTTGAATATTGTAAATCTTTTTTACAATTTAATGCTTTGCAATCTCTATCGATATTTACGGTGAAAAATTCCAGTGAAAAAAACAACAATTTTCATCTTTCTTTAAATCTAATGCTTCTTACTAAAAAATACAGATTTTCTATTCAAAACAATGAAATACCCAAAATTGTAAGTAATTTGTGAATATTTTTCGAAATATAATTTTCATTTATTAAAAGTACCAGTTCCTGAGAAAAAACACTAACATAATAAAAAATTATTTAACAATTCTAAATCTTGTTAAAATTATTATGATTTTTGATTGAAAATTCAAATTTTCGATGGAAAAGGCCGATAGTGCCTAAAATTGTTTAAAAACAATTAATCTTCTTTCAAATCTAATTATTTTTGAATGAAAATTATTAATTTTCAATGAAAATCACTAACGCAATCCAAGATTGCTTAAGCTTGTGAATTTTAGTACTTAAAAAAACAATTTGATTTAAATCTAATGATTTTGGTTCGAATACCAATTCAAGGTGAAATACTCCAACATAGTCTAAGCTTCTTAAAAACAGCTTAATAATTTTAAATATTCCTTAAAATCTAATAATTTGTTTTTAAATACCAATAATTTCCTACGAAAACGACTGAATTTAACATAACAGAAAATTTGTTAAAACTTTGAAATCGTCATTAAAATCTAGTAATTTTTGATTAAAATAACTGATTTTTGTTTAAAAAAGGGAAACATAACCTTATATTGTTCCTAAATTGTAAATTTCCTTTAAAATCTAATAATTTTTTATTTAAAAAACCCAAATTTGTTAACGAAAAATGCTAACATTTAACATAACAGAAAATTGTTCAAAATTGCAAGTCTTTTTTGAAATATAATAATTTTCGTTTAAAATAACCGATCTTTGTTGAAAATGTTAATATAAGCTTACATTGTTCAAAAATTCTAAATCTTCTTTGAAATCCAATAATTTTTAATCAAATATGCGAATGAAATTGAATTATTTTTAAAATAAAAATGTCAATTTTCGATGAAAAAAAACATTAGATTTAAATCTAATGATTTTCATTTGAAATTCCAGGTAGAACCGTTTTAAAGATATCAATCATTACTGACGAAACACGCTACAATGGCACAACAGAAAACTTCTGTGAATTGTAAATCATTTTCAAAATATAATAATTTTTATTTAAGAAAACTAATTTCCTATGAAAAATGTTAATACAACCTTGAACTGTTCATAAATTGGAAATGTTGTTCGAATTCTAGTCATTTTTCTTTTAAAATACAATTTTTTTGTGTAAAAAGTTAAGGTGACTTTAAATTGCTAAAAAAATTATGAGGATTTGAAATCTGATCTTTTTATTGAAAATGCAATTTGGCTTTGGAAAGCGCTAGTTAAAAATTACCAAACATTTTTCAAAATTGGATATCTTCATGACGATTTTTGCTTAGAAATACAGTGAAACGCTTCAATAGCAAACAAACAAAAGCGGGACGGGTTATAATGAGTTAATTCCCACCCACCGTAAACCCCAAAATCGTTGCTATAGAAGAATTTTATTGCATAAATTTTCAGTCAAAAAACTAACTTAAACTAAAATCTTTAGAAATTTTTAGTCGTGTGCAACATTTTCTGATTTTATATTAAAATTCTTCTTTAAAGTAATTAATTTCCAGCGAGATGCCCTAACGTAAAACATGTATGATATTTTCAATAATTTATTAGATAATTCGACAGTTTTTAATTCACTTCGCAAGAGTATTACAAAGCACAAACGTTTCTCAATTCGCATTACGTTTTCTATGCTTTTTCTTCTTAACTAGTATTATTTATAGATTTAATTTCCAAAATTTCAAATTATGTTTATTAATCCATAATAAATAATATAGAGCAGAGTACTCAAATATGAACTATTCTCGTAATATGAGAAAACGAGGTATCTGCTAAACTAAGAGACCCACTCTGTTGATTCTATCACTAACTTGTAGCCCTTGAAGATAGAGTAATTTCGTGGAATAGCCCATTTTTGATTGGGCTGCTAAAGATAATAGGCGAACTTTTTGTGAAATCGATGGTGGTCGAGTTCTTGGAAGGGAATTCTTTAAACCCTATTTATTATTCATTAAATGTGTATTTAGCAGTAAAGTTTGTCTGGAGTGATGGGGATTGAATAACTAAGTAGGAAAATATCGATAGTGTTGAAGTTTTTCATTGTACAGGTCAGACATAGCAAGTGCACAGTTAAACGATGTTGTTCTCATAATATGAGATACCTGTGGTTCTTATAACACTGTGGCTGCGCGGGAGAAATTGGTTACAAAAGTGTTTGTGACTACTGCAAAAACTAAATATATCTAAATAGCAGTACATTTATACTTCGGAAACATAGAATGAAGTTTTTCATTAAAAATAACACTTTATTTTGCATTTTATTAGCTATTTCCTGGCGTATCTCATATTATGAGAATAGTTTGACGAGTTTGGAAAAAGCACTTTTTTACCTTTTTTGTATTTTCAGCATAAAAAAAAATTCTTCTTAATTGCATGCTAAATTTAATATTATTAAAATTGCCCTAAAATTAAAATTTCATAAATTTAAAAAAGATTAAAAAAAAATTACTAAAAAGCCGACAAATATGGGATGAGATATAAAATAACTTCAAATAATGAAAATCCAATCAGGTTTTGAACAACAATAATTCAAAGATTTTCGAGATATATCCTTAGACCACTTCTTTTTAGACAGGATTTTCTATATTTAATTTTAATTTATCAAAATCATGTTTTTAAAAGT
>NC_046666.1:58904565-58910505 GCF_010883055.1 Belonocnema kinseyi
GCCTAAAAAGCATCCCTGCGTGTCAACAATATGCTAGAACACTTGCGGGAAAAATGCAGAAGGCGGTTGTCCTTGGGTCGCTACGTGTTCTTAGGGTCCACGAGGCTTTTGCTGGGTCGTCGTATTGATTCCTTTACAGACTGTAACCACCTATCTCACGGTTGTGAGACGTCGATACGGCTGAAATTTTACCGCGATTTCGCTGGAAGCGGGTGCAATTTTTCAGATTAGCACCCGCTCCCGGGGAAATCCTGCGGTTGTCCTTATGACAAATTTATATATATATATATATTACAACTAAAATGCTCTCCTCATGTAAAAAATGGTTTAATGTAGTTCTTCGACTCGTAGTGGGTTAATGCAGAATATGACATCACACATGGAAAATATAAATGAGAATAACAATCTTTTTAAATACATAAAAAATAAAAATTAGTCATTTTACTTTACAAGTAAAGCATCTAAATGTATATTTCACTTTTACTCTGTTCATCCTTTTCCACTTTTTAAAGAATTTCTCCTGTTTCCTCTTGTTATCAAGAAACTTGACCCTTTTCTCGTTTTTTCGCATAAAAGCTAATTAAATTAATAAATATCAATAAGGAAATCCAAGTATTTTTTATTGATTTTTTGTTGAAAGTTTATTACTTTTGATTTAAAAGATTACTTAATTTTCAATTTTTTGTTAAAAATGTGTTTCTTGAATAATTATTGAACAATTTGACTACAATTTTAATTATTTGATAAAAATTTTTTGTTTTGTTAGAAAAGTTCTTGGTTGAAAATTCAACTATTTCTCTTTGAAAGTTCATTCTTTTGAATTGAAAAATTCTTTTAAATTTTTCAATGAAAACTCGTCTTCATGAATTGAAGATGCAAACACTTGATTGAAAGTTAAACTACTTTGTTAAAACTTTATTTTATTGGTTGAAGATTAAACTATTTTCTTAACAAATTTGCTAACAAATTTAATTTTTCTATTGATGGTTAAAAATGAATGTTAATTGATTTAAATTGGTTTTAGTTGAAAATTAAAAAAAAATTGAATTGTATATATTTTGTTTCAAATTCGTCTTTTTTGCGTCAAAAACTGAACCTTCTTGATTAAAAATGAAACTACTTAATTGAAAGCAAGTTCAATTATTCCATTTTTTGTAAAAAATTTCTGGTTTTTAATTTAACAGTCAAATATTTAGCGTAAGAGTTCCTCTTTTTTAGATAAAAATTCTATTATATTAGTAAAAAATTAAACTATTTGATTAAAAATTAATTTTCGCTTGAAAATTCATATTTTCGTATATATCGTTCCTGATTTAAAATCCTAATTTTTTGGTTAAAATATCAACTACTATATTTTTTGTCGAGAATTAATATTCTTTTATTTAAAACTCAAGTACTTGATTAAAATTTTAACTTCTTTGTTCAAATTATTTTATTTTTTTTTAACATTCACGATTGTCTTGTCGGCTTAAAAATTTTAATATTTTTGAAATAAATTTTTTCAAACTGCAAATATAACTATTCAATTTTTGGTTGAAAATTGTTCGGTTTTTATTTAATATTGAAATATTTTGCTTCAAACTTCAACTGTTTGGTTGAAAATTCGTCTTTTTGAGTTGAAAATCCTATTATATTCGTAAAACATTCAACTGCTTTATCGAAAACTAACTTTTTAGTTGATAATTAACTTTTTGGTGAAAAATTTAGTTTTTTAGGGTTAACTTTTTTTATTTACAATGAAAATTTTTTCAGTGAAAATTCAAATATTTGATGGAAAATTAAACGTTTTTGTTGAAAGAGCATTTTTTGTTGAAGATTCATGATTTTAGTTGGAAATTCCAATATTTATAAACTCTATTAACAAAAGACAATATTCATAGTCCTAAACTCAATTATGTGGTTAAAAATCATATCATTCTTTTAAAACTTGAATTATTTTCTTGAAAATTGAACTATTTTCTCGAGTTCTTTTTTGTTTCGGCTAGAACATTCAACAAATTTGTTGAGAATTTGTCTTTTTGGATTAAAAATGTATATTTTTCTAGGAAAGTTCTTTGTTCATAATTCAACTGTCTTCTAAATAACTCATCATTTTGGCTTCAAAATTCGACCATTTGGTTGAAAATTCATCTTATAAAATCCTACTATTAGGTTGAAAATTCCACTCTTTTGCTTAAAAGTTTAGCTATTTAATTCAACTTTTAAAAAAGCATCTTTCTCAGTTGAAAATTCATCTTTGTATGTTTGTCTTTTATTTTACATATTTATCAAATAAAATGAAAAAAATGACGTCATCCTGAAAGTTCAAAATAGCGCTACATAGTTTTTTAGCGGTCCCTGTGTGACTTGATTCGTTTATTATTTTTTCAAATTAAAAAATTTAATTGAAATATCTAATATTTATTGATAAACTTTTTAATAGGAAAAGGTTCATATATTATTATTTTGTATTTATTTTCGCTTCTAAAATATTTGTAGAGTTAATTTTAGAAGGCTTGAAAACTGGACAGAATTTTTATAGAAATTTTTAACCACAGTTGTTTTCAGGCTGTCCCATCATAGAGAGAAATTGGTGCCAGTCGAATTTTCCAAAAGAAAACTTAGACGCAAAAGAGGTCGAAATAGCAAATGCAAATCAATCCAAAATGTCGGTGATATGGGCCTTCTTATTGGCTGTCCTGCTGGATACAATCTTCGGGATACTCACTGTCGTCAGTCTTAAGCGGTTAAAATATTTTAATATATTTTTTATAACTATTTCACTTTGATAAAAACATGTAATTCTTCTAAAAAAAATTTTAAAATTACACCTTTCTTGAATCAACCCACAACCTATTCTGTTTGCAATACTTTCTAAATAACGTATAAAAATCGACAATTCTGATTATTCGTAAATAAATCAGTAACACATAGAGTCTTTTTTATACCTGTATGAGGAAAAAGGCTGTCTCCAACATTTTTAGGTTAAAAATTCAAGTGTTTTGTTGCAAATAGAACTATTTTGATAAAAAATCTTTTTTATTCAAAAGTTTAACTGCTTGGTTTTAAGTTAAACTAATATTTTATAAATTCCATTTTTTTAAGCATCTTGCTGGTTTAAAATTTAACTATTTTTTTCTTAAACTAGTTTTATTTTTGGTTGAAAATTCATTTATTTACTGAAAATTGAACTATTCCACTTTTCGTTGAAAAATTACCTTTTTTAGTTGAAAGTTCAAGTACTTGGTTAAAAATTCATGTATTTTGCTACCAAATAATTTTTTTCGTGCGAAATAAATCTTTTTGTTTAAAAAATATACATTTTGGTTAAAAATTTAACATTTTATTCAAACTTCCTTGTTTTTGGTTGAGAATTAGTTTTTTTTCTAAACTAAGAATTTAAATATTCAATTTTAAGTTAATAATTGATATTTAAGATAAAAAAAACATCATTTTATGGTTAAAATTCATTTATTTGATAAAAATTCGTCTTTTCTGGTAGAATTTCCAATTACCTTCTCTTAATTGAAAACTATGATTTTTTTTGCTGTTAAAATATGAAGTATCACGTCTTTTGTTGAGGATTCATTTTGTTCGAAAAATCAATTACTTGATTCAAAGTTGAACTACTTTTTAAGGAATTCTTTTTTTTGGAAGTAAAAATTCATTACTTTAGTTCGGAAATTAAAGTACTTTGGTAGAAAATAAAATTATTTGGTTTGAAATTAAAGTACTTGTTTGGAAAGTTGAATATTTTGTTGCAAGGTTTTTTTCTGAAAATTTATATTTTTCGTTTGAAATTCAACTATTTGGGTATAAAATTAAACTATTTATTTAAAAATTTAATGATTTTGTTGAAAATTTCTCTTTTTATGTACAAATTTAATTTTCTCATTTGAAAATGTAGATATCCCATTTTTGGTTTCGTTCCCATTCTTGGTTTTGTTCAAATTCTTCTATTTTGTTAAATGCATCTGTTTGGTTCTACAATTATTTTATTTGTAAAAAATTCACATGTTTGGATTGAAAATTTATCTCTTTTGGCTGAAAATGAACTATTCTGTTAAAAATTCAACCTAAAATATTTTCCTTTGATGTATCGACACAAAGTTGAATTTTATTTCAGTAATTAAAGTGTCTCTTCTCACCCCTGCGTTTCTCTCATTCTGCCTCAGGCTTGAGGCGAGACGGGACAAAAGTAATTCTTTTTCATTTTTATTTTTGATTCGTATTTAATTATTTTACCATATTTAATACTTCATGAAATTGAAACACAAAGTGTTATAATATTTAAATAATAATTTACATTGTAGTATTTCACAATAAATGGCGAGTACTTTGATTAAGGAAATAGCCTGTCCCATTCCTCTTTAGTATCCCCTATGCGGATTCTCCAATGTAGATTATTTAAATTAAAGCTTAACGATTAAAGTCGAAACGAAGAAAAATCGTAAGAAAAGTGTGATAAATCGATTTCGTTAAAATCGTAAATTCAGTAGAAATCCGGACTTCTCTATAACTAATAGATAGTATTTGCTGGTAAAGGCAAGCGAAGGATAAAGTAAGAAATTTAATTCCTTCGTTGTAGTTCCATGTCTTCCCGGTTTTTACAGCGAGGATGGATCATCGCACTGCAAAAAATCTCCTCTGGGAACTCATCAACCGAATGCCGGAGCTAGGACCTGTCGGGCTTGTACTAATCCCTTCGTAGAAGGATGTCACCAAATTGTAAATTAAAATAATTTAATTCACTTTAAAACTGTTTCAACCAATTTTGTTCCATATTTGAACAATCCAAAAATACTGTTTTGAATTTCAAACCTTTTAATTTCGGATTCAAATTTATTTTTAAATATTAAATGAACAGTGATTAATAAACGATTAATTATGCTTTTAAAAAAACAGTTATGGATTAATTAATAATTTGCATGTGTTTGCAGCTAATATTTTGCTTTTGTTTTTTATTCCTTTTTTTCCTAATTGGTTCGTTTTATTGTTCAAATTTCCGAAACACATCAGTGTAAAAGTAATTATTGTTTAAATAATATAATATATAACATTTTTTGGGATTCACTTTGAATTTTTAACATTGTAAGAAATATTTAATTACTAATTAGAAACTAATAATTTTGAAATAAATATATTTGGCCTTTTACTTACTATGTATCTTACATCTTTTCCGGTAATAATTTATTAATTTTTTCATAAATTAAAATAAAAAGAAGCCTTTAACATTTTTGACTTCTGATATTGGTTCCAGTAAAAATAAATAAATTACTCATTTCTGTTCCTTCCTGAATTCAGTAAAATCCTTCATTCTTTGAACACTTTGACTTCTCTGAAGTCCCTGAATTTCTGTTATATTCTTAATTTCCTAAACGCTCCGAAATCTCTTAAATTATCTGTCTACTGAAATGCTTGAATATCCGGAATTCATTGGATTTTCGAATTTTCTTGAAAATTCTAAATTCCTTGCGTGTTACAAGAATTCAAAAGAATTTGAAAGAGTTTCAATCTATTCCAACCAATTCAAAAGAATAAAAAATCATTTTAAAAAATAAATATTTTTCAGGTACATTTCCAATTTCCAAGACACTTTCCACATTAACACGTTGAAAAACAAAACAAAAATTTGCCTAAAAAATTAACAATTTAAAATTGGATTTAGGATACTGGGCAAGACAGTACGCGTCCCGCATTCAATGTGTGATTGACTACATCACATCTGGCAGAAATTTTACCGCCAAGGTTCGAAAGTTCGCGCGCGAACTCCGGACCCGTCATCACACACTTAACAAGTCAAAGCTGCTGACCATCAGACGGCATATTGTTGAGAGAATGCGGATACTATCTGACGCTAAGAGGAGGTGAAAAAAGTATTAAGAGGGATGAAGAACTATTCCGCACCGGGACCAGATTGTATCAAAACCTTCTGGTGGAAGAAGTTTTCTTCAACCCATC
>NC_046666.1:58910605-58946823 GCF_010883055.1 Belonocnema kinseyi
ACCTATCTCACGGTTGTGAGACGTGGTTGTGGCTGAAATTTTGCCGCGATTTCGCTGGAAGCGGGTGCAATTTTTCAGATTAGCACCCGCTCCCGGCGAAATTCTGCGGTTGTCCTTATGAGAAATTTATATATATATATATATTATTATTATTAATTTTCAATGCAGCGTTATTTCGCAGAGATACTTCTGTTTTTTATTCTTCATTTTTTATTGGTTCGTTTTATTGTTTAAAGTTTAGTTACACATATGTGTAAAACGGCATAATTTTTCATTCATAATATATAAAAATCCTTTGGGATTAATTTTAAATCACTGTAATTGTACATCAAAATTTAATTAATAATTGGAAACTAATATTTTCTATATTTCTCTTGCTATGATTCTTTAATTTTTGCAGCTAATGAGTTTTCTTTTTTTTCACAAATTAAAATACTTGGAATAAAGAAGAACTCTTTAAAGTTTTTGACTTCTGATATTAGTTTCTTCAAAAATAATTAAATTGCTCAAATCTTTTACGATTACAATATTTTAAACTCAAGCAAGACGGAATGATTTAAAATATTTTAACATTTTTTATAACTTTTCCGTTTTTATATCTTTCAAAAAAGTTAATTGAAACACATGTAATTTTTTTGATCTTCTTTCAGTTTGCAACTTTTAACATTAAATTATTTCAAGCTGAAATAGTTTAAAATTAAATAATCTTTGTATTGAAAGCATGTATCGAAACTTTGGGAATTGTTTGGTTTCATCTTTTACTCTTAACAAATTCGTTCAAAATACTTGAAAAAACGTTCAAACAAATTTATATTTTATCATTGAAAAAATAATTCAAACAAATGCTCAATCAAACAATTAAATTTAAGCTTGAATGTCCACATTTGCTTGAATAATCTTTTAAAATTAATCAGTTTTAAATTAAAAACTTTAAATAATTATATAGATTCCAATTCAAAGTCTTCGATATTAAACGGCCTGTAAAATATGAATACTGAAAACTGTACACTTTCCAACACTTGAACGCTATAAAAATGAAAAAGAATTCACAACGTACAAATGAACCATTTTAAAATTTAGAGGGTTTAAAAATGCATTTTTTTCTATTTGCATTTCTAAAAAATGGTACCGTATCAAATGTATTGCCTTTAAAATTAAACATTCAGAAATTTAAAAAACTTAAAAATAAAAATTTTCATTTCTTTTTTCACATTTAAGAGTTTTATATTTGGAGTAATGAAAATTTAGAAGATTTCCATAATTTCTTGAATTCTCTAAAACCTTTGATATCTCTGAATTCCCTGAAACCCTCGAATATTCTAAATTTCTGGAAATTATTAAATTCCCCTAACTGTCTGAAATCCCTGAAATTTCTTGGAATACTTGAATTCTTTGAATTCTTGAAATGATTTAATATCCTGAATCACTTCACTATTCTCATTTCCCGGAATTCCTCAAATTTTCTAAATTTCTTACATTTTATAAATTCTCAAAAATCTCTGAATTCCTCAAATCCCTGCTTTGACATATCTTAATTCTTTGCAATTCATAAATATTTTGAATTTCCGGAATTCTTGAAAATTTCCGAATTTCTTTAATATTCTTAGTTTCTGAAATTCTTTGAATTTTCTTAATCCCCGAAATTCTTGGAATATTTTGAACTCCTCAAATTCGCTAAATTTTATAAAATCTCTGAAAGTCCCATGTTTCTCTGAATTCTTGAAATATTTTGAGTTCCTGAAATTCACCTTATGTTATGAAATCCCTGAAAGTTTCTTATTTCGCTGAATTCTTGGAATATTTTGAATTCCTTAAATTTTCTCAATCCCCTGAATTTCTTAAATATTCTGAATTCCTTGAATTCCTTGGTTTCCCTGCAATCCTTAAATATCACTATTAAATGTTTCAAATTTTCATATCGAAAGCCTTGATATTCAGCTTCTGATTTTTTTTATTCTTCCACTTCGTAGAATAACAAATTAGAAGAGCTGATACTTGCACTATTTTCCGTTTAAAACATTTGTAATCAAACACCTTTGAATTAAATGCCTCTAGAATAAATTAAAAGCAATGCAAAATTAGGACAATTATTTCTTAGATGTAAGCCCTTAAAATGAGAAGATTTTAGAACTCAATGGAAAATTTTATTATTTTTTATTTAAAAATGTTCCAAAACATTGAACATTTTAAAATATTGGAATTATTGTATAAGTATAGCAATATTGTTTTGAATTCTTTTTCCAATTTTTATTTTTAATATAATATTTTTAAATTGTCTGATTTTTAGTTAAAGAATAGAAATCAGAATAGAATTGGAAAATTTAATAATGATAATGTTATATCAATAATTTCTAAGTGAGGTATTAAAGGTTTGATGATTTGAAATTAAAAAGTTAAACATTGTGTTGTTGAAAATAAAAATACATAAAAATTAAACGATCTGAAATTGATACCTCAGCAACTATTGAATAACTTCTTTAATTTTTAATGGTTTTGATTTTATAGCTATAAATTTTCATGTTGGACTCTAAATTTTCCATTTTTCCAGTTCATAAGTTTAAATTTTGTAATTAAAATTTAAATTATTGAATTTTGCAAAGTATAATTACCAATTAAAAATCCTTAATTTTTAAACGATTTGAAAATACTTAAAAGAATCGAAACTTTAAAATATTTGATTGTAATCAACTTCTGATATCACAATATTTGATGACTATAATCTTTTTTTAGTTTTAAATGAAGTTTTGATTCGCTTGATTTTTAACTTTCCGTAGTAGATACTCTTTTATTTGTAACGTTTCGTATTTAAAATTACTTTATTCTTTAAATATTTTTATATGATAACTCAATTTTAAAGGTTTATAATTCAAAATGTTTTTAAATTCAGTTTTAATGTTCAATGATTTTTTTTATACAATAAAAATTTAAAGTTCTAGAATTATAGGAGCTTAACATTTGAAACATGTGATTTTATATTGTCCAATTTTAATGCTTCAAATTAAGAATTATTGAAATACAAAAGTTTTCCATTTCAAACGCTTTTAATTAGAAATAATGCAATTTGGATTCCTTTAAATTTTAAATAATACTATTTTCACAAATTATAATGTGGAAATATTCAATTTTTGTTTTAAAATTGTCTAATTTCAGTCGAGAATGTGTCAATTTTGAGAGCTTCTGATTAGAAAAATTTCAATCTCAAACAATTTTAATTTCAACTTAGTCAATTTCATACGATTTTATTAAGGAGTGATACAAGTTCAATTCCTGTCTATTCTTTTCGAAATATTTTCCTTTTTTTAATATTTATTAATCTAAATTTGATTTGGAACGTTTTCAACCCTCAATTGCTCAATATATTTTGTTTGAAATTTCAAACGCTTTCGATTTAAAATTATTGTTTAAAAAATTTGTATCGCCATGTATTTAAAAAAATTACTGGTGGATTTTTAAATTGTTTATATTCTTGATGTTAGGAAACATTTATAAGAATACAAAAATATGTTAGTAAATGTACGTAAAAATGTTTGTATTTACTTCAGATTTGGAATTCATCTGCTGTCGTAATTATTATGTTAATAATATTTATCGTCATTCCATCCTTATCGCTGGTCCTATTGATTGTGAAACACGCACTGAGCATTGGAAAAAACCAAACATGCCCCAAATCCAGAGAATTGGAACAAAGGGTAATTATTAACATCAATCAAGACTAAAATGTTTAGAAAACAACTTACCTCAGATTTTACGAGAAGAATGATTAATTTGAAAGAGCAGCATTGAATACAGAGAAAAGTATAAATTAAGAAAATGACTTAATTTTTAAGATAAATATTGCTATTATAAAGGAACAATTAATTATAATATATATTTTTTAAACAAATTTTTTCAACATAGAATGATGATGGCGCAGAATACCCATTAATGCGACTTAAAAGGAAGCGAAAGCAAAACGATGATCGAGAGATAATCCTCCTTTGCAATGAGGCAAGTTTTTACTTTAAAATCTATATAAAGAATCAAGTTTTCAAGATGTTACAGTTTATTTTCGTGAATTTGGTATATTTTTTTCTAATAAGAAATATTTAGATTTTTATTTGCGAAAAAAGATCCTTTTTTTACTGGCTCTGGTAACATTTTCGACATTTATTCACTCTGTTCGACAACCGTTACACATCATTAAAAATTAAGGTTGATGAATATTTAATGAAGCGTTTATAATTTATGTTTCTATAGACTAGAAAGAAAAATGGAAGAGATCCTGATCGGAAAAATTACAGAAGCGAATACGTTCTAGTTTCTTGTGTACATTCTTATCGATCTCATCGAGGTTACGATGAAAATAGTAAGTGTAATGTTTACAATACATCATGAAAATATGACCTATAATTCTTAAGAAAATATGAGATTTGTTTTAAATTTCTTATAAAACAAATTAACATTTTACCAACAAAGTGCATTTTCAACCAAATAGTTGAATTTTTAACCAACAAGGACGAACTCAAATCGAAAAATTTAAGAGCTGATACTTATATCCAAAAATATTTGAATTTTAAATCAAAAATATTTTGATTTATATAAAAATTATAAAAAAAGTAATATTTGATACTAAAATCCAACAAGATGATAATTTTAAATGAAAAAATTCATTTATCTATAAAAAAAAGAATCCCGGTCTGACAGTCAAGCGGTCAACACGCGTTGTGGTAGCTCCGGGAAATACGTCGAATTTGAAATTGGAGGCTGCTAGTGAACAAGTGGAAGTGTTTTTCCTAGAGTTTGGCGGGGTTTTCAATTGGAAAGGCAATAATATTCCAAAGTGATGGAGAGCATTGAGGTTATGGAGGCTGGCGGGAAAAATGACGAAATTTCCGGTTCAGGTTCCGAAAATGTAACCGAGAAGGCGCTTCTGCCGGAGGCCACACGGGATAGGGGCGACTCTCCACGGTGATTTGAGGAACCTGGCTCGAAAACTGAAAGCGGGAACCTGGAGAATTCAAACCAGAACCTGTCAGTAGGTGAGGAGAAGGTATAAAAACGCGGCCAAGGGCGACCTTCTAAAGTGGAGAAGCAATCTAAATCAAGCGCTAAAAGTGTAAAAAATCTGGATATTTTTTTAGTGTACGTCAGTGAGGAAAAAGCATTCGAAAGATCAGAGAAGCTCTCGCGGTTGCCGATCAGAAATGAGGGAACGTCACAGTAGCCTTTAGGAGATGACTCAAAAAAAGAAAAAGGGGAAAAGGAAACCCTTATGAAAATACCATGGAAGGAGAAAATTCCGAGCCTATCGGAGAAGGAACAAGTGTACCTCTTCAGAACTTGACAAATAAAATGAGGCTAATGTCTAACCGCTTCAAGCTGACCGGGACGGGAATCGCATTAGAGGACGACTTCACACCCAGGGAGAAGGAAATTTTAGATTGGATCAATAAGAAGGTGGAAGCAGCAAAAGAGAGGGGATCAACTACGAGTGTACACTACTACATGAAATGGAGAATCAACGATAGGGAATCGTAATTAAAGGTGTAGTATGAAATATAGCAGGGGGGAGAAATATTAGGGGTGTGTGGGATTTTCACAAGTCGCATGACATAGTGATACTGCAAGAGACCTGGATCGAGAAAGAAAAGGAGAAGGCTTTTCTAGCGTCACTGGACCAGGAGTATGTATGGACAACCAAAGCAGCGGTAAGAGTTAAAAATAAGGGGAGAGCGAAGGTGGGACTAATAGTCGGGGTGCGCAAGAGTCTGGGTGGGAATTTTAAAATAGAAGAATGGGATTTGGGGCTAAAGATCAGTGCAGAAATACTGGGTGACAGTGGAACAAAGTGAATATTTTAACTATTTACAATAACATAGGGGTAGCAAGAGCGGTGAATAGTATTAGAACTTCAGTCGAGGATATGCTGGAAAAAGAAGAAAAAATTGTGATACTAGGCGACTGGAATGCGAGAGTAGGAGAGGAGTTGGGGGGAGGGGAGGTTGGCGATCTAGCAACAGCGAAGAATTTCAACAATGTAAGAAAATCGGAGGACAAGACTGTAAACCCGGAAGGGGATACGGACATTAGGGATACGGAAGTCGTAGCTAGAACCGAATCTGACCACTTGCCAGTAAGCTTCCTGATGGCGGGAAAGGTGCCGGAAAGGGGTATAGGCTAGGCGAGGGATGGGGAACCAGAAAAGGGTCCAGAAACAGAAAGTAGGCTAATATGGGACAAAAAGAAAAGTCAGGAATACATGAAGGTACTGGTAAAAATTTGGGGAAAGAGGATATTGAATGGGAAGGCTGGCTGGGAAGAAAGTTGGGAGCAATTGGTAGATGCAGTTAAACAAGTGGCACAAACAGTTGGCATGCTTAAGAGGGTGAGGAAGAGGGTCAAGAAGAATCAGGAGTTGGGGAAAGACGAGGAAGAGAAAAGGCTGGGAAGAATGGAATTTAAATCCTTAAGAAAGTACTTGAAAACTAAATAGGACAGGGACAAGAGAACATACAATGTCAACATAAAGAAAATATGGGAACACCGAAGAATCAGGCGGAAACAGGAATCGGAGAAAAATTGGGGAAAACTTAAAAGGAGTAAAAATATGGGCGAATTTTGGCAGGCTATTAACGGATTTAGACCTAAACAGAAGCAAAAGGAGAGAGGGATTAAACAGGAGGAGTGGAGGACGCACTTTATGGAACAACTTGAAGGGGAAGAGCTCGCGGGGGAAAATTACATTCCAGAGGATTCGGGGGTCAGATTGGAGGACCACAACCGACGGGAAAGGGGGAAGAAGTTGGGTGGGAGGGGGAAGACGAAGCAGAGTTAGAACTGAACAGGGATATCTCCTTCAAGAAAATAGCGAAGGTAGTGGTCAGGATGAAAAAGGGGAAAGCTGCAGGGGAGAGCGGGCTTAGCATAGAATTTATTAAGTGGATGTCTAAGGAAAGAGCTTTGGAAGTTAGGGAAATTTTAAACAGGCTCTGGAAGGAGACGAGGCAACAATTCTGAATGAAAGGATCAGGCACTGGATAGAAAAGAAAGGAATATACGAAGAAAGCCAAGCAGGCTTTAGAAGAAGGAGAGCAACGTGAGACCATGTGTGGGTGCTGAATTTCTTGATCAATTAAACACTAAAAAAAGAGGGAGGTAAACCTTACACGGCATTCATTGATTAAAAAAAAACCTTTGACACCGTAGATAGGGACCTATTGATAGGAAAGCTGGGAAATATTGGGATTAAGGGGAGAATGATGAGTATGCTGGAAAAAATATATAGCAGCACAATAAACGAGGTTATCACGGTAGAAGGGACGACCGACAGCTTCATGACAGCTAGGGGGTAAGACAGGGGTCTCCATTGAGCTCAGCCATGTTTAATATATTCATAGGGGACATGGATAAAGCTTGGGAAAAGGGGAACGTAGGGGGACAGTGATGGGAAGAACTAAGATATTTGGGTTGAAGTATGCGGATGATATCGCCCTAATAGCAGACTGACCGGAAGGGCTAAGAAAAATTCTAAGGAAGGTGGAAAAATACGTATATAGGAATAAGCTCACGATAAATGTGGAGAAAACAGAAATAATGATATTTAGAAAGGGGTGACGAAGAGACGAAAATGAGAGCTGGAAGATAGGAGGAGAAGAGCTTGAAGTAGCTAATAGTTTTAAGTATCTGGGCTACTGGTTCTCTACATGGGGAGTTAATACAATTCACATATTCAGGATAGCAGAGAAAGCAAGGAATGCATCGAATGCAACATGGGACACTTTAGTCAAAGCGGGGGGATGTACGGAGTGGAAGTATGGGGGTGGGAAAGGAGCGAGGTAATGGAAAGGCTGCAAGGTAGGATGGTTAAAATGGCAATGGGACTAGATAGCACAACACCGGACTTCATTTGGAAAATGGAATCAGGAAGACACTGTATAGAAATTGAGACTAGGACCAGAGCGATCAGGTACCTAATGAGAATGTGTGGGATGAAGGATGAAAGATGACCGAAAATTTGCCTCAAAGAGGAAGTAAGAGGACTAATAAATGGGAATCCTTCGAGATGGGGGGAAACATTCGAGAAAGCATGTATAGAGGTAGGAGACGGGGATACCATAAAATGGATGTGGGAAGGGGGGGGGGAGAGGAAAAGATCTCGGAAAAACTCATGGAGGGAATAGAAACAAGAATTGCTCAAGAATTGCAGAACGATTGGCGTAGGATAGATAATTTATCTTACTGTGCGTGATATAAGAAATGGAAAACAATCCTCGGGAGAGAGGAATATTGGGACGACGCAAAAACGAGTGACGAAACTAAAGTACAGTGGGGGAGGTTAAGGCTCGGAAATGTAGGAAAAGCGAGGAAAAAAGGATATAAAGATGTTTTATGCAGGTGGTGTGGGAGGGAAGAAGAGAATCTCTAACATATTTTTAAATGCGATGTGGCGTGGGGAAAGCTGGATGGCAAGTGGACAGAAGGGGTTAAAAAATGGTTGGGAAATAAAAATGGGAGTGAACTAGAGGAATTGATCTCAGCAACCCTTAAAGGAAAATCGAACCCCATCCTCTGCGGGCACGCGAGAAATTTTGTGAAAAGGACCAAAGAGCTGGAACGTCCAGTGTTGTGATTTTATTGTGATGGGAAATTAATGCATAAGCGTACGATGGGGGAAGTAGCAATAGTAGATTATGGCATACAGAAACATGCAGCCGACAAACGATTTATATCTGTTTATATATAAGAAACATTCACTTGTAATCTACAGTATCAAAAATAGTGGATCACGAATGGGGCATAGCATGGGGGTGGGTGGGAGGAGCAGAACGGAAGGTGTGAGTAGCGATCCAAAATGTAAAGTACGAGGAGTAGGAAATGGATGTTTGCCTGTTATTTTCACAGAATAAGTACCTTTTTCGTGTATATTTGCATAATGGGACCAAAATGTAAAAATTCTTTTATTGATTGATTGATATAAAAAAAAGAATTTTCAACAAAATAGTTGAATTCTTAATAAAAAATGTAATATTTGATATTTAACTCAAAAAATGTGTTTTTTGTTTGTTAATTTAAATAAACCAAAAAAGATGAATTTGTAACGAAAAATGCAATAGTTGATCCTTATATACATTTATTAAAAATAAAAATCAGGTAAATTTATCAAAAAAGACGAATTGTTAAAAAACAGGTAATCCTCAAGCAAAATGAATTAATTTTCAACCAAAAAATGAATTTTCCGTCCAAAAAGATAATTTTTCAAAAAAATGTGATAGTTGATATGTTAATCAAAAAATATTTTTATTGTTAATCAAAATCAGCTAAATTTATAAAAAATTTGTCAACCAAGCAGTAAAATTGAACAAAAAAATGGTTTCTACAAAATATTTCATTTTTTAACCAAACAGGTGTATTTGTATCTAAAATTATGAATATTCGACCGAAAAATAAATTTTTTTAAAAGTTGTTGAACATTTCACCAAATTGAATTTTCGACCAAACAACATGAATTCTCAACCAAAAATGATTAGTTTCCAGTTAAACAGTAGAATTTTTAACCAAAATACTTAAATTTTTATCAAATATGATGAATTTTAACACAAAAAAAAGATTTGTCAACAAAATATTTGAAATTTTAATTAAAATCTTAATAAAAAATAGAAATTTCGAATAACTATTTACTTTTTATTTGTTTTTTTTTGTTTTTAAGGTTATATAAATATAATTTTTCTAGATGACTTGAGAAAAAGTAAAAAATATTTTTGAAAATTGCAGATTTTTCAAATAATTATTGAGAATGTTTTTTAACAAATTTTTAATATAAGGAATTTTATGAAATTGCAGAAAACAGTCAACTTAGTTAAAAAGATATTCAAGATTTGTAGTAGTTTAGAAAAAAGAAATAGTTGATAAATTCTCAGTTTTCAAATCATTTTAATCCCTTTAAAGCTTCCTGACATATGTTAAATTCGCTCAAATTATTCCTAATTTTGTTTCATTCTTTAAAAATAAAAAATGATCTTAAAGTCTTCTGGATAATTTTGAAAATATTTTAAGTTTTCCTTTGAAACCGTTCAAAATTCTTAGAAAGCTTCTAAATTTTTGTCGAAATCTTAAAAAATGTCCCATAAATCATAAGAGAAATGTTGTATTCTTTTAAAATATTTCAAAATTCTTTAAAGGCTTCTAGTGAAAAGACTAATTTGTGGTTAGAAAGCTAAAAAGAAAATTTTTGGTTTTCATTTTTAAAGACTCATTTGCAATGTATATGTTCTCTTTTAAAAATAAATTCGTAGAATTAAAATTCCGCATTTGGAAATTGTGACTTACAAAAGTCCTTAAAATCCAAAAGAACATCACTATCTATTATTATTTATATTTATATATTTGGAATCTAAATATTTTATATCCACTATATTAATTTTTAGATTCTACAGTAAAGTCTGCCCGCGGTAAGCCACCACCAGTCCCTGATCCCGATTTTGATATATGAGAATTACAAATCAAAAATCAGGAGAGCATATTCAGGTTCCAAACACAGAATTCATAACATTTACAGATCATGACGACCTGGAAATTTGTATACTAGCTTTAATATTTTTTACTCGTCATACGAATACGTATAGTTTTATACAATATTTAATTTTAAGGCATAAATGTAGATCCTTAATTATTGTATATCGACCCTATTTTCACGATATATACATTATTAATAAAAATATTATGCATGTGTAGAATAATTTAGAAGGCTAAAAGTAGTCTTCTT
Organism: Belonocnema kinseyi; assembly: GCF_010883055.1. Classification (NCBI taxonomy): domain Eukaryota; kingdom Metazoa; phylum Arthropoda; class Insecta; order Hymenoptera; family Cynipidae; genus Belonocnema; species Belonocnema kinseyi. The sequence goes on from NC_046666.1 coordinate 58,921,347, forward strand.
TAATTCTTCTTTATTTAAATCTTCTTTTAAAAAGTCTTCTTTATTCATAAAGTGTCCTCTAAGGGTTTACATGACTTCCATTCCTTACAATCTTTCCGTTTATATCTATATTTTGTTACAATCTTATTCTTTCTATATATACTATTATTTAAAACTATTTACATAAAGTCTTATATCTAGCTTCTTATTTCTATTTCTTGCTATAGCGCAATTTAGGACTTATTAGCAAACGAGTGAGCGATCGAACGAAAGCGAGATTGCAAACGAGAGAGAGAGAGAGAGAGAGAAAGCATGAGAACGCAAACGCATCTTAGTCTACTTAACCTCCAATTCCTTCACCAATTCTTCTCCTAATTAATCTTCTCCCAGAATCTGAAACACATTTTCTTGCCAGCTTCCTTTATCTTCGATTCCTCTCCTACATCCTTCCCATACATGCTCCCATGTTTCTTCCTCTCATTCACATATTCTATACTTTCTGTTTTCTTCTTTTTCCTAGTACATCCCCTCCCTTACCTCATTTCCTAATCTAAACCTTGCTATTCCAGTCCACCTTTTCTCTACCCAACCCTTTTCTAAATACTTTGGCACCCCTTCCTTCTTTATCATCTTATACCATTTATTGTATTTTGATTCCTCAATCGCCCCACATCTTTCTATTAATTATCTTTCCTTCTCCCTTTTTTTCAATTCTTCATAGTTTACTCCAGGCCCATCTTCTATTTCTCTATCATTAAAGTACTCCCTCCTCTCTTCTTTCCATTTCGTTAATTCAATTGCCCTTCCTCTCCTCTCTTCTACCTTCATCAAACACTTTCTCGCCAACTCCCCTCCCTTTCCCTCCTTCAGCTTCGTCTCAAATTTCCATGCCCTCTTTCCCGCTCTAATACTTAACTTATCCCTTTGCGCTTCTTTTCTCACCATATATCTTAGCGTTCTTCAGTCTGCCCCTAGTGTCCACCTAATATACTTTACTTGTAAACTCTCAATATCTTTTCTTTTTTCCATCCCCATATCTCTGCTCAATAACCTAATATCGGCCCGACCAGCGTATCAAATAAGCACATTCTTCTTCTCCAATTTTTTTTAACCTTCTTTTTTCCTATTCCCCATATCTGTTTCATTGTCCCTGCTGCTTGTTTTATCCTTTCTCTTATATGAGCTGTATGATCTCCATTCGTTTGTAAGATATATCCCAAATATTTATAGTCTTTGACTTCTTCTCACTTTATTCCTTTTCATCTCCCTGTCCATTCTTTCTTCTTTCCCCCTCCTTTTCTGAACCTCATTATCTTTGTTTTTTCTACATTTACACTCAGCTTTTACCCATCTAAGTATTTCTCTAATCCTGTAATTAATCCGGCTATCCCTTCTTCATCCTCTGCCATCAACACTATGTTGTCTGCGTATGTCAGTATATATATCTTTTCCTTCTCTATCCTAACATCGCCCCCACCTCTTCTCCTCATTTCCTCTTCGAAGTCTGATATTAATAAATAAAATAAAAATTTCTGATACTCTCTTTATTAATCCCTCTCTTATCCCCTTTTTTATAACAACTTTTTCTATTTCTCCTCGGTCTAATGAGTCAAACGCCGCCTTCAAGTCCACGGACATTGCTATCATTGCCCCTTTTTCCCTATTAATTCTCCATATTTACTAGATATTTCAGAACATATATGTTGTCCATTACCCACATTCCTTTTCTAAACCCTGTTTGATTCGGTGACTCGATCTTTTTTCTTCAACTTCTATCTTCAATCTCTCCGACAAAATAGTTACATATACTTTATACAGTTTTGGCATCAACGTCACCCCCTATAATCTTTGACCTCCTCTCCCTTGCCCTTTCTTTACTATTGGTATAACTACTCCTTCTTTCCATAACTCTGGCCACCCCTCTCCTCTCCATACTCTATTATACATTATCCATGCCCATTTCTCTAGTTCCTCCCCTCCATATTTCCATACTTCATTTGGAATCCCATCTATACCAGGTGCCTTTCCATCCTTCATTATTCCTGAAACCTTAACTATTTCCCCTCTTGAAATGTCCTCTTCCTCATCTCTTTCTCTACCATATTTTTCCCGCTTTTGATAACACAACCCAGTATACTCTTCCTTTTTTTTCCTATATTCTTCCCTATTACTTTTTTCTTTTCTTCACTTTCTTAATTCCTTTCGCACCTCCTTTTTTTCTCCTTGTAGTCCTTATCCCACCCACTGCTATTCCCCCCTTTGCTAACTTCATTACTGTTTGTGCATTCTAATCTTTTTTTTATTTCTTCTATCATTTTTCCCAGCTCCTCGTCCACATTTGCCTCTCCTATTTTAATATTTCTTATTTTTTCTCTAAACTGTTCTTTTCCTTCCCTTGACCAATCCCTTTTTCCTACACTTTTTACATTTGCTCCCCTTTTACTCATATTGCTATTACTTTTTGCCCCTCTAATGTCTCTGTTAAGGGAAAGTGATCCGAATCAATATATTCACCTGCCTCTAGTTTCTTAACCATCTCTCTTACCTCATCATCCACTATCACATAATCAATTACCGTTCCCCTTGCAATTCCTGAGCATGTATATTCTCCTTTTTCACCCCCTTCTATATTTCCGTTTAAGATATACCATCACAACTCCTCCAAGCTCTTTAACAACTTTTTTCCCTCTCCATTTAGTACTTATCTTTGGATTTTCTTCCTCTCTCTTCTCCCCATTCCCTTCCTCCTCTGTCTCCTGTTCTCGCATTGAAATCCGCACCTATTATTATCCTAATCTCTTCTTTACTTTCTTTAATCATTTCTTTCATCTCCTCTGCTTTTTCCTGCATATCACCGTCCACATGAATCCCCACAACCTTCCACTTCTCTCCTCCCATCATTCCCTCTTCTACTATTACTCCTTCTTTTTGTTTTCCTGTCTTTCTTACCTTTCTCTATTATACATTCATTCCTCACTCCCATCACTATTCCTCCCATTGCTTTGTCCTTTTTATTCTTCCTCTTTGCATTTTGCACTTGCCATTTGTAACCTCTTGGTAACCTTCCCCTTACTCTTTCCCATCCCTTTTCATCTAGCCACGTCTCCATCATTATGACTACATCCCGTTGTGTCAAATTTTTCATAAACTCTATCCTTTCTCTCCAATCCTGCTATGTTCCAGTAAAAAATCTCCATTCTTCCCTAATTTCGTTTCTCATCTTTTTTCCTGCCTACTATCTCTTATTTTCCTATCTCCCGTTCCTTCCTCTTCTAGTTTCTCTGCACCTCATTTCTTACTCTCTGTTCCCTTTCTTCATCCCAATCCCACCATACTCCATCTATCTGTATTGTCCCATACTTAACACATGTTATCTTTCCCTTTTTTCTTTCCTCTTCTGCTATTTTTTTTAATTTATACTTCATCCTCCTTTCTACCATGTCAAATCATCCTCTATTCTCTCTGGACTACCATATAATAACTTCTTTTTTGTCATCAACTCCCTCTTGTATTCCCATTTCTTTAGTTTCACCAGTACCATTATCTCCACTTTTCGCTCTTCCCTTCCTAAATTTCGCATTTCCTTTATCTCTACCTTAGCATCAATCCCTTTTAGTACTTCGTCTACCCCTTCCTCCAGCTCCCTCCCCTCTAATCTTATAACCTTTATCACTATGTTTAATATTCTTTCTTCCCTCTTCTTCCTTTCTATTCTTTGTTCTATTTTTCTCAACCTTTCCATCCCCTTATTCCCACTCTCGCCCCCACCACAATCCCCGTTCGAGCTTTCAAGTTTCTTCATCCTACCTCGCATCTCCTCTACCTTTTGATTATTATCTTCTTTCTGCTTCTGTAATTTTTGCTCCAATGACTGCATCCACTTTTATAACTTTTCTCTGATTTCTTCCCATTTTGGTATTTCTTTCTTAACTTCAGCCATTTCCTGCCTAATTTACTTCTTTAATTCCTCTCCCCTTTTTTTCTTGCTTTTCTTTATAAATCCCCATTACATCTATCATCACTTCTCGAATTTCCCTTAGTCTTTCCTCGTTCATCATAGCTTCACTTTCATCTCCGCTACTGTCGGCCCCCTTACTATTATCACTCTTCCCTACCAAACTCTGCTTTTCCGTCGGCGATCTGAATATTTTCTGATATTTTACGCTCGCACCGATATCTTCCTTCTCTTTACTGCTTTGCCTCTCCCCTCTCTTCCTTTTGATAAATGCTTTTATTGTACCTACGCTTTTTGCTCTTAATCTCTCCTTTTCTATAGTTTTCTTATATTTCCCCCATGCCTTCCTTTCCTTGATCACCTCTTTCGGCGTACTGAACACTTCCTGCTCTAAATCTGTTTTTTCCGCGGAGATACTCGCTCCGCTAGGCATGAATCAAATTCAAACTTTCTTTGTCGCTACCCAACCCTGCTACTACTAATCCGAACATCACAGTCCTCCCACCCTGTCACAAATCTCCAAACAAACTTCGACACAAATCTGTCTCAATCCTCCAAAATATCTGCCTCCCCTTTTCAATCTCACAATCCCTTAATTAATCTCTCACATCCACACCCTTCCACACACTTCCACAATCCACTCACCTCAAATTTCACCACAATATCAGAAAAACTCAGCATCAACAATTCCCACTACTTTAGACTTTCATGCCGGAAACGGAAGTCTAAAAGTAGTCTATAATTTACTTACTTTTTATTATTATACGTATGTAATTTTTTCATTTTAATGCATCAACAAAGTGCCCGGCAATTATTCGGAACAAAATTCAAGGTCTTTTACAGGTCAAGAAATCAAGTTTTTTCAGTTCTTCTTTTTTTACATTAAATAACGAAAAAAATGTTTGTTAAATATGTAAAAAATAAGCCATTTCATCTTTTATTGTCCAACAATTTAAAAAAAAAAGCCGAATCATAAATTAATTCATAATTTTTTGCGAACATAAGTCGTCTTTGTGAAATCCTGGGGAATATCTTAAAATCTTTGAAATCTTTACGTAATTTTTGAAATCCTAACGGAATCTTTCTTTAATCTATGTTTGCAAAATCTTTTGTGTTCGTTTGAAATCATTGAAATATTTTGAAATCGCTTAAAATCTTTTGAAATCTTGTATACTGTTGCAAATCTTTGAAGTTCTTGAATTCTATTGAACTCCTTATGAATTCTTTCATTTGTTCAATCTTTCTGAAAGATTTTGCATTAGTTTGAAACCACTGGAATATTTGTGAAATATTTCTTTATTCTTTGTTTATAAAATCTTTTTTATTAGTTTTGAAATAATTAGAATCTTTTCCAGTCTTCTAAAGTTGGTTGAATCCTTTTGAAAACGTTTCAAGTCATTGAAATATTTTGAAATCTGGGGCATTGTATCCTTGTTGAAGTCATTGAAATTCTCAAAATATTTTGAAATCCTTAGAAATTTATGAAAGCATATGTGAAATATTTCTAAAGTATTTTGTATTCGTTTAAATACACTGAAATATTTTTTTGTGTTTTAAAATCTTTGAAATCTGTTGTACTATACCAAAGTTGAAATCTTACCAGTCCAATGTTTGAGAAAATTTTAGAAATCTTTTCAATATTTCTGAAATCTTTAATCAATCTTTTTTCATGTAATCTTTTCTGATTATTTGAAATCATTAAAATCTTTCAAAATCTTCATCAATTTTTTGAAACCTTTTGAAACCTTTTAAATTCTTTGGAATTTTCAAAGCTGGTGTACTGTACCATTCTTGAAATCTTTTTAATTCTTGAAATCTATTGAAATCCTTATGAACTGTTTGAAACATTTGTAAAATCTTTTGAAATCACTAAAAAAAATGTAATCTTTAAAAATTTTTGAAATCCTTGAAATCTAGTGTAATGTATCATTTCGAAATCATTGAAACCCTTGAAGTCTTTATGAAATGTTCAACATTTTTGTGAACTTTTTCAAATTTAGCATGCACGCCTTTTTTAATCTTTGACATCCTTGAAACCGTTTAAGTGTGTGTACAATTTTTTTAGATCTCTGTTCACAAAATCTTCTTTATACTTTGAAATCATTGAATTATGTGAAATATTCTAAAATATTTTAAAACCTCTCAAAATTTTTGTATAATCCTTATTAAAATCTGGCGTGGCCAACCGCTGGAAAACCCCGATGTATGACCGTAACTCATTCTCAGTCTAAAACTGAATTAACATACAAATTTTCAACTTATAATTTTTAAGATTTTTAAGTTGAATACCATACAAAAATTTATACTTAAATATTCTATATTAGCAAAGAAGAATTTAAAACTTATAAAATTCTTCACATTAATAAAGTTAGTTCTTTACAATCTCTAAAATAAGCAATAAAACTACTGTTTTAAAAGCAACAAAAAAATTCAAATTTCTCGCAAAAAAATCAGGATTTCCAGGTCTTGAAAAATTAAAAAAATCAAGGAGAATTCCAGGTTCCATGTTAAGAAATAACATATCTAGAAGTATACTATTTATAAATATTTTGTATTCCTTTCAATTATTTTGAATTGCTTGGTTTTTTTCTCTCTTAAATTCCTTAAAATTCCTTGAAATCGCACAAATTTATTAAAATGAGTAGAAACCATTTGGAATCCCTCGAATTTAAATTAAATTCAAATTATTTATTAAATATTTCTAAAAAACTCGTTAAGTAAAATTCAAGCGCACGTTTACATACCTGAATTTTTGGATCTTCTAATATCAATAACAAAAAGCATTTTAAAATCCATAACTCATTTTCTAATATTAGGATTTCTAAAAATTTTGAAACGAAAATCTCTTGAAATTCTTTTGAATCTTGAAAACAATTAAAATCTTTCAAATCCTTTGAATTTTCTTTGAATCTCTTGAAACTGTTGATATTACTACTTAAATGTATCTAAAACGTCCGTTCAATTAAAATGCATTCACACCAAGCGCGCGTTCACCGTCTCTCGATTTTTACTTTTTAATATTAAAAACATAAAGTATTTAAAAATGCATAATATCACATTTATAAATATCAAGAAATTTAAGAATGTTTGAAACGAGTTACATAATTAAAGAAATGATTAATTTTAATGAATAAAATATATCTGAAAAAGCTGTCACCTTCGTAATTTTAGTATTTTCAGAAATGCCCATATTTTTTTTTACGTGTTTACAGATCTCAACTGTTTCCATGAATATTGTTATTCTCATATTGTGTCATTGTAAATAGGAATATTTTTCATCCTATATAATTTTTTTTTATATTCGGAAATTTTTTAAAAATCTAGAAAGTATCTAATATTATAAAATCAAAATTATTAAATTTAAAGCCTAATTAAGAAGACATGCACAATTAAACCCTGAGGGATAAAACAATTTTGCATTTAACTTTTGTTTAATTTTTAAACACAACAATACCATTTTTTTGGATCTAATTTGGACAGACCATTGTACTTTATTATCGCTAATTTCAAAAATATTAAATTTGCATAGATTCAACGAAATTTTTTTTTTAATTTTAAGGTAGTTTTTCGAGAATAGAGTATAAAAATGGAAAATTCAAAGGAATAGGGAAAAGACAAATTTCAAGGAATTTTAAAGGTTTTCAGTTTAGCCGTCTTAACCAAGGAATAACTTCCTGGCAATTTCCAAATTTTTTTCAAGGTCATTAAAAATTAATTCTAACTTTTAAAGCTGAAAATTTTTGTATATAAAGTCTTCAACACTTACTTGCAAATTCAAGCACTTAAAATAGAGGTTTTAGAAATTTTAAACATTTAATATTATCCATACTTTTTTATTCAAACGCTCAATAATCTACACGTATAAAATGGAAACTTTTAACACTTTTCACTGATATCAATCTACGCCTTATCGTTTTCAATGTTTTAAATTGAATAATGAGTCGATACATTTGTAAATATTTCAAATTGTACCATTCTCAGTTACAAACATAAAAAATATTCAAAATTGAGCAATTGAAATCAAACAGTTTAAATTTAGTACTCTGAAATGTGAACTTTTTATTTCAAATAATTAGATTTCAAATTACCTAGTTATTTAATATTTGCTTTAGAATCGCTCATTTTAATTAATAGTAAAATATTGCTAAGCAAAAAAAATGTTTTATTTTTAAATTTTGTATTTGAATGGAATAAAAATGTATATCAAAATTGAAAATATTGTATAAAGTTTCAATCGCACTTTTATACTTGCTAAAGTACTGAGGCTTTAAAATTGAAACAGTTCAAGTTTTAACGTCAAAATCTGTAAATCGCTTAATTTTGAACAGATTCAGAATTGTTTTTTAAATGAAATATTGTTCGCTTTTCAACAGACGAACTACAGTTAAATTATAAACATCATTAATTAATTTATATTTATAGATGATGATCAACTAAAACCATTTTTTATCGAAAAAGTTCAATTTCAAACGCTTCTAATTTTGAATTGTTTAAAGTAAACCGACCATTACTGGGATAACCCAAGGAAAAAAATCCATTCACTTACATTTAAATGGGTTTTGAAGTTTTCTGAATTGCGTATCTGTTACTGGAATCACAGATAGCCGCCCATAGGTTAGAGTGAGTTTTGATAGAAAAACATTAATTTAAATAAAACAAATTTATTTCCAATATTTTAAATTATTTATTAAAAAATAGTTGAATGGGCAACCTTTAAAAAAATCCGGGAATACATGTAGTCTACTTTTATTTACAGACTATTTATTTTCATGCATTTTTTTTATTTTGTTGAACATTTTTTTTCTTCACATATTTGCATCACACCACTTTAGAGTGTTAAAAATACATTTATATATTTTACACATCAAAAGCTGAATTTTTTCTTTTAATCAACGTTTACAAAAAATCGTTATCACTGAAAGTGAAAAATGAATATGCTACAATCTGTCGGTTATTGGGATCTGAAATACTCGAATACGCCACCTGGTGACAGAATCGGAAAAACCTGAGCGTAGGTAAATTTTTGCGGGAAGTATAGGCGAATATACGAAAATAGTTTTTCTAAAGGTTTTACAGTGTTTTTTTAATGAAACCGGGAAAAAAGTGATAAATAAAAAGTTACAAATAAAATAAATTAAACTTTATCAATGGAGTCTTCGCCACGAAAATCGAAGGGCAAATTGTTTTGTTGTGTGTTTGGTTGCTCTTCTACTGCTCGAAAGCATGAAACTGTTCGGTTTTTCTGAAATGTAAATAAACTCCTATTTAAAAAGAAAATATGAAGAATCCTATAGTACATTTACATCATTTTCTGATAGTATAGATCGAGAAATAAAACAGAATAAAGTAAAAAATGCACGAAATTCTAACGGATTTAAAAGCTTGTTCCAATGTCAATAAAAAAGTTTAAAGAAAAAGTTATAATCATCATCAAGTATTTATTGTTTCTATTCTTCAATAATTTTTCAGCATTCCGAGTGAAAATAATCAAAGCAGGTTCTAAATAAAAATATTATTTCGGGTACAAATATATCAACATAGCCTCAAATCTGCAGAAAGTTACTGCTGATAAATGACAAACATTTGTCATTTCAAGTTGATATAAATTAAATTTTGCATTGAAATGTCAATAGTTAATATTATATTTCAAATGTTTATGAGGAGAAAAAATGGAAAAATTTATTATTTAGACAACAAGAGTTTTTAAATTCGAGGTTCGCAAACAAAATGCAATAATAGAAACTGAATTTTTATTTTCCACCTCTTTTTCCCAAAATAGAAGGTGTCCTGCATGTAAAATTCTTTCTCTTTCTACGGAATTTCTACATGCCGGTGTAAATTTTGTGAAATCATAAATTAGAGCTATTGTTATTTTAATTTTCAAGGTTTAAGACTAATTTTTAATGTTTTTACATGAGTCTTATGAGAGTCGAGACGGCTACCTACTGTCGCCGGCCATATTGCTTTTGCCGCTAGTGGTGCCCTCAAGATTTCAGACTCCCTGCAGCCATTATGTGCACTGAAAAGTTGAATGTCACTAGAGTCAATTCAGTGTAAATTTTATAATTCCTGTACGGGATAATCTATTGAAACCATTGTAAAAAGAGAATTACAACTAAATAATCATTGAATTTATAAATAAATTGTATCCATTATAATATATTACAATATTATTTAACCCTAGACTGGTGAACTGAGCTGGCTCATCCTCTAATGGTAAACCGGAGTTCCGGTACACCACAAACTTGTACCGTGGCACAATGCTTTCTATGTGCAGTGAAACAACTTTAATATAGCGCGTTTTCTTCGCTTTTTAGTGTAGAAAGCAATGGTAATAACAATATTCTCTTAATTTTTCAAAAAATGTTGAATAATTTGGTAAATATGACAAAAAAACCTTGGAAATTCCTGGATTTTAAAGAAAAATAATTGCGCTTGAAGGCCATATAAGCCACTTTTGCTCATTCTTAAAAAAACCTAATTATTTGAACATCCGAAGTAGAGGGAATTTGAGAAATCTGACTAAGGGTAAAAATCTTAAAAGTACTAGTAAAATTAATTATTAAAAATTCAGATTTATTATAAATAATGAAAAATTGTTATTACTATTAAACAATAAGGAAATAATGATAAAAACATGTATGTTTAATCTACAGAGGAGCAATTAGAGAACTGGACGGCCCTGTGCTCCTCACAAACTCCATGATGACACCGTTCATAGAAAGTTTTTGTTTTTCTGTCCGTCACTCGAGGGCACAGAACATATCGCGCCTGTTTTTTTGTCTGTTTGAGCACTTATTAGTGGAGGTGCCTGTTCCGTGAGGATGGCATCGACTGATATACGCAAATCCCGAAGAATGCTCGGAATAACGAGTCATATTCGTGAGTGTGGTTCAACAAGTCCTTTTATAAGCTGTTTTAAGAAGTCTTGAACCAAATTTTCATTTGCATTGCAGAAATTGTGCAAGATCATATTCCTCCTTGATCGAGCATTTCGAACCAGAAACGTAGGGACCATCGAAGGGTCTTTCTTGTTGTGCTTAAAACGTCCAAATGAAATCGTTATACTATCCGACTGAAATTTACTATACCTCATTTTTTGCTATTTTTATATTTAAAATAATTTTCACACTTAGAACTTTTAAATTCATGCTCAAAACATCTATTTAAACTGATTTAACAAAAAACTGAAATTCAATTATACACTCAATTCTAGAATGTGAATGGTAAACCGGGGTGTTGCACAACCCCACACTATATTCACTGCTGCACAGAACTCACACCGAACATTAACGCGTTCGCTATTGGACCGAGGTCGACTACCAAATAGTTAATGTGAATTATGGTTAGGGTCCTAGACCAATCTGCACCTGCCCTTATTCAGGAGCACACTTTAAACTTTGACTGGGGTGCCGTTGAACCCCGGTTTACCAGTCTAGGGTTAATTTTTGATCAATCAGCATTGTCCTATTCAAATTTATCACTACATACTTCTCATTCGAAAGAATTAATTCTTTAAAATTTTAATCTTCATATTCCACTCAGTTGAACTCATCCTGAAGTAACCTACAATTGGCAGATTCACGCTTATTGAAAATTGCTATGTGCGCATCGTATTTTTACCATTGGGTGTGATCTTTTCAAAACTCCATTTCATATTGAATCTCAACCCATTTATATGCACATTAATGAAGAGTAGAATACTCATATGAATTATTTCAGGCTTGTCACTCTCTTTCAACTCTATTCACTCAGCATTTTGGCAAATGTGGAATAGCAAATTAAAAGCAAACGCTCAGATGACCGATTTAAAATATGGCCAACCGATTACATTTTCATTCTTTTAATCTGCAAATGACAGATACAAAATTCAAACCGACTCGCTTTTTATCGGTTCTTTTTTCCTGGGAACGTAAAAAGTATTTCCAATAATGGAACAATAATAAATATCGTTGAGTACTTTTTATATGCCAACATAAATTATAAAAGTAGAAATGTCCTTTTATTTTTGAAGTTCTTTTAAATTTGTTACCACTATTAATTTGTGTCCTTATAAGTTATACATTCAGTAAAAAATAATCAAAAATATTCTTCAGAATGTGAGAATGAACTGCTACAAAGTTCGCCATTTTTTTTTATTTTAAAACTTTCCGCATAACTTTTACAGAATTGTGTTATTAAAATTTCATACACTAAAAGAAAAAGTAATGTTTTTGCACATTTTTAATACATTTCAGACTAAAATTCATAACTTTATCAGAGGTTTTATTCGATAACTTATGAATATTTTAATGTCCCGCATTTGAACAAATGTTTGGCGAAGTTGCCTAAACCGGGACGAGCTGTCGCTGTCTCAGTTTCGGATAGTTGAACGTGAGTTTCGAAATTGCGTTTCCATTACTGAGACTGTCACTTTCGCCGTATTTTTAATAAATACATAAATTAAATTTTTCAAACAAAATTATTAAGTGTGCATTAAAATCCAATATTGTAGATTTATATGAAATATTAATACTATTAATATTATCGATTTAATTTTTAAAACAAATTACGTAAATTAAGTTTTCTGTTCAAAATTTATATTTTAAACTTAAAAATATAACTGTTTAGAAGAAAACTCATATTTTTTACTTGAAAATTCAACAGTTTAGTTACATTTTTTTTATTTCTTGGCTGAAAAATGTTTCTTGATTAACATTTGAACTATTTTCTTGAAAATTCGTCTTTTTGGTTCGAAAATGTATCTTTTCAATCATAAATTTCATATTTCTTGAGCAAAATTGGAACTGTGCTTGAAAATTAATTTATTTAGGTTGATGCTTTAGCGCAGTTTGATTGTAAATTATTATTATTTTTTCATTAATTCGACTGCTTTCAATATGTGATTAAAATCTTTTTTCATTGAAATATCAACTATCATATTTTTTTTATCAAAATATAACTTTTTTGGTTAACCTAATACTTCAATTTTCTGACTAATTCTTGAATTCTTAAATAAAAGAGTAATTTTCTACCGAACCAGATTAATTCTTATCAAAAAATATAATAGCTGATATTTCAAATGAAAAATGTTTGAATTATAAATTAAACTTGACATGACTTTTTAAATGAATAAGATTTTTGATTAAAAAAAGAAAAATATTTTAACCAAATTTATGAATTTTCTACCTAAATAATATCATTTTTAACAAAGCAGTTGCATTTTTCTCAAAGAAAAATGTAATTCATAATTAAGATGACAAACTTTCGAACCAAAAAGACGAACTTTCAACAAAATAGTTGAAATATAAATCAAAACAGATTTTTCAGTCGATAAAATTTTCAACCTAATAATAAAATTTGTTACTTAAAAATAATTTAAATTGTTTGAATACATTTTTCAATTGATGTATTACCTTGAATTAAGATGAATTCTAATTCGAAATTTACTACCAAAAAGTTTAATTTGCAAGTAAATCGGCAAAATTTGAAGTTGGAATTAGAGGTTTCAATAAATACAATGAGACAATAATGCAAAGAATTCAAAGAACTCACGAAAATTTAAAGGAATTCACTCAGGTATCGATTTCTATTAAGAATATTGTGAAATCTATATTAAAGAAGGATTTGGTTTGGAATAATATTTTTAAAATGATTAATATTCTATCCCTATCAAATGTAGGATTTATTTATGTTCATTTGTTACAAAATAAGATAACAATTACAATCTGATCGTAAGACTGTAGTAGACATAAACTACTCCAACAGTTTTTTGCAAACCTGAAATTAAAGTATCAGAAAATTAGATTCAAAATATATCAACTATTTTTTTACATTTTTTAATCATTTGTTTTAAAAAAAGTAAATTTGAAACTTTTTTATTTCTTTTCAGAGAACTAATTTCCATCACGTTACAAAATAATTTTCTAGCTTTAATTATAATTGTTAATGAAATTTAGAAGATTAAAGATATACAATTTATTAATGAAATTGTATAATTGTACTTACCTAGTTTACTTCAGCATTTGGAAACGGAGAACAGCGAATGGAATGGCGAAACCACTACCGAAGAAAATCATAAATTTTAGCGTCACAGCATATCGGTTTTTGATGCTGAAGGGTAAATTCTGAAATAAGAAAATAATTATTTATTGAACTGATAAAACATTTTCATATTCTACTGCTAATCGAAATAATAAAAATTCTCGGAATAAAAACTTTCGAAAAAAGCTTCAACTTGGAAGGTACCAGATTTTCAGTTTCAATACTTAAAACTTAAAAATCAAAAAGCGTTTTCAAAATTTTTATCTAAAAAAATCTTAGAAATTTTGTTTTCATGTTAATAAATTAAAAGGTTTAAAATACGAGGATAAATATAGTACAATCTCCAAAATTTCCAATTTAAAAATATTTTATGATCAGACATTCTACATTTTTAAACGATTTAATTTTCAAGTAATAAGATCTTAAACGTTCTGAATTTATAATAATTCAATCAATGAATGTTTTTTATTCATAAATTGCAGAATGATGAATGATTTAAATTTTGGGCAGTGTCTAGGTTCACCGAATAAACCATATTTATTAGTCAATTACAAAATTATCTCATTCGCAGTATAAAATGCTCTCAAAACAGGGGAAATCGGCTAGTTATTACCGAAAATATGGAAATAATAGGGAAATAAATTCTTTAAATTGAAATGATTGTAGGCACCATATTGAATTCAATATGAAACGACATTTTTAACAAACTAGTCACTTTTTTAACTGAACTAACAAATCTGAAGAAAGAAAGGAAATATCAATTTTTAGTTAGAGGTATTTTTTTTATTTGATCAAAATATAGTTAATTATCGAACCGATGAGTTGAATTTTTAAATGAAACACTAAATCTTCAACCCAAAAAAATGTATTTTGATTAAAATAGTTCAAGTTTTAACCAAGTATTGTGGAATTTTCAACAAAAGTGGTACATTTTTAAACAAGAAAATTAGTTTTATATTAAGAAAAACGACATTTCAAAAAAATGCGTGAATTTTCAATCAAATAATTTAATTTTCATTTAAAAAAATCAATTGGTAACCAAACATAGAATGATAAGATTTTCAGTTAAAGAGATTAATGTTTGATAAAAAAAATTTCAACAAAATAGTTTGTTTTTTCCAACCAAAAAGATGAATTTTTAACCGAAAAGAAGCTTGAAAACGGTTGACTTTATCTTGAAAAGACGAATTTTCAAAAAGAAAGTTGAGTTTTCAAGCATTTACAACCGTACAAATTTTCCAAGAAAAGTGAAAAATGTTCAACAAAATACTTTATTTTTTAACCAAATAGTTTAATTTTTTTAATTTAACCAAGTAAAGTTGATTTTCAGCCAAAAATATTACAGTTGATATTTTAACCAAAGAACTTTGAACCAAGTAGTTAAATCCGTAACCAAAATAGATTAATTTTCAGCAAAGTAGTTAAATATTCTAACCAACAACGATGAATTTTCTAGCACAAGAGTTGAATTTTGAACAAAATAGATTAGTTTTAAAGCAAAAAAGTACAATGTTTGAAAAAACAGTAACTTTTAAAAAGGAAAAAAAAAACAAATTTTCAACAAAAATGAATTTTCAGCCGAATGATTAAATTAACAAGAAAAAATCATTGTTTTAAAATCAAATTCGTTGCACTTGAAACCAAATAGTTAAGATTTTTAACAAAAGTGACGATTTTTCAATACAATATTTGAATTTTTAACTAAATAGTTTAACTTTCGACCAAAAAGATGAATTTTTAACCAAACTGTTTAATTTTAAACAAAGAATATAAATCTTCTAACACAAGAGATGAATTTACAATGAAAGATTTTAGTTATAACAATAAAAAGGCGCATGTTTTATGAAATATTGATTTTCACGATAAAAGATATGTATTTTCAACAAAATGGTTGTATTTTAAATAAAAAAAGATGATTTTTGCACAGTCGAATTTTTCAAAAAGAAAACGTGATCCACCAAAGATGAGCAAAAAAATCATCGATTTTTCAAATAAAACTATTTTTTTCTAATTTCAATTAAACTTTTGCATTTTAAATAAATGGTTAAACTTTCAAACAAACTATTTGCATATTTAACCAAACAGTTGAATTTTTAACCCAAGAGGACGAATTTTTTATTTAAAAGGATGAGTGTATAACAAAATAGTTCAATTTTCGACAAAAAAAAGATGAATTTAAAAAAAAATTAAATTCTTAATCAGAACATCGAACTTTCAAACAAAAATTATTTTTTAAAAATGTCAACCAAAGCGTTGCATTTAGAACAAAATAATTAAAGTTTGAAACAAAAAACACAAATTTTCAACATGAAATTTGAATTCCAAATTTAAAAGGACGTATTGTTTATCCAAAAAACGTAAATTTTTAGCAAAGTAGCAGAATTTTCAACCAAGAGAATTCTAAACTAAAAATATTAAAGTTGATATTTTAACTAAAAAGAATGAATTTTCAACAAAAAATAGTCGGATTTTCTTATTGGGTTCTATTGAAGAAAAGAGAAAAACGGGCAGTGTTTTTAGAAAAAGGAAAAAGAACAATTCCTTTTTCAAAAAAGGGGAAAAGTGGGGGATAGGAAAAAATTGTGAAGCTTCGCATAATAATAGTCATTACATAATTGAATAATCTTCAAACTTTCATGTATTTTGCAAGCATATGTCGGAAATATAAAAAAGTAGAAAAATGTTTAATTATTTGTTTCATTAATTACACATTAAAAATTTTATAATTAAAATAAAACATATAAGTTTTAAAAAATCGTGTAAAATGCCAAAAACGATACCTGATACGAATCTTTGCGAAGAGTTAGAAAATATTAATAATTTTGTAAAATTTATTTGAAGACATGAAAACTTTCACCATTTTCCAATAATGTTTCAGAACTTTAATATTCTCAGTGAGTTTATCAGAGAAATGAAGACAGAATAGGACAAAAATTGATTTTTTGAACTCCTGCACATAACCTCACTTTGTCAAACTAATCGAAAACATCCATACATAATTTTAACTTATATAGGTTCAAAAAAGTCATCAAAGGAACACAAGAAATAGTTTGAGCAAGTCTAAGGAGTGAATAAAGACAAGGTGGATTTAAATTCGTTCTAAAAGAGGTAAAACAGAAGACTGGCAAACGAGTTTTCAGAGTAAAGTAGTTACGCAACAAGAGAAAAATTACTTACTTCTCCAGGAACACCATCACCTGGAGCGTGGGACCTGCGAATAGCAGTGGTCGTAAAATTTCTGACGGCCTGTCGGCTAATTTGCCCAAACATATTGATAATTACTTTATGTACGCGTTAGACTTCTAAAAAATCGAATACGACTTGAACTTTTCAAGAATTAAATGGCGGTCTTCTGCTAGACAACCCTGAGTTACTGCGCCTGCGTTAAAGCAATGAGTTGGTTGGCCACAGTTGGCGCGCAACTCAAAATGGGTATTACAAAGATACTGATTAGTATTACGGTATTTTCCGGAAAACTAAGCGGTTAAGTCTAGCACTAAGACTAATATTACGGAATATTCCCTAGACTCTAGAGTTAGCCGTACACGATTTCGAAAACAGTTTTTAACGATTGAATTCAAAAGACTCGTTTGTATTATTGAAAAATTTATATACATTCTTCTGCATTTTATAAGGGACCATACTTAATTACATAATAGATCAAACGCGGGGAAGGGTCAGAAGACTTTGTTACGATTACGGTACTTGCTAGGAACCTAGTCAAAAACAATTTTTTTAATGTCAGGGAATTTTATTGATTAGAGAAAAGTTAGGGATTTAAAAAAAAACTTGCAGTTAGGCAATTTCTATAACTACAAATAATTGTGAAAAACAATGTAACTGTTCTATTTCGTTTATATAAGATTTTAGATTAAAAATTCTGCATGTTTAAAATTCTGTTCATTGAATATTAACGGCCAGTGAAAAATTAGGGATAATGAAGTTTAGCGGTAACCATGATATAAAAGTCTTGTTAGTAATTTAGTTGTCTCGAGTTTTTAATTCTATTATTTTTTTTTATTTGCTTCCTTCTGAAGATTATATTTTTAGTTATGATTTCTATTACTTGTTTGAAAATTCAACAATTTTGTTTAAGAATTAATCTTTTTTGGTTTAAAATAAACTATTTAAATGAAAAAACCCCTTTTACGGTCAAAAATTCAAGTATTTCTTTTAAAATTGCCTTTTCCTTACAAATTCTTATTTTGATGTTGAAACGTGAACTGATATCTTTTCTGGATGAAAATTTAACTAGTTTTCTGTTGATTTTAGTAGAAATGGTAACTTTTTTAGAAAAATCCAACTGTGTACAAAATTTAACAATTTTGTTGAAAAGATATCCTTTTTGGTTTAAAATTAAACTAGTTTACACAAAATTCAACTATTTCGTAGAAAATTTACTTTTTATTTAAAATTCATATTTTGATATTTAAAAGTCAACTGATACTTTTTTTAGAAAATAGATTTAGTTTTTTAAAAAATTGTCTTTTTAATTTAAAAAATCGGCTATTTTTACAGAAATGGTATTTTTCTTGGATGAAAATGGAACTCACATATTTTTTGTATGAAAATTAAACTATTTATTCGAAAATTTGTCTTTTTTGTTTAAAAATTTCTCTGTTGAATTTATTTCTTCTTTAAAACTCATTTTTTGATGTTAAAAAGTTGAACTAAAATCCTTTCTGGATGAAAAATTTAGAAGAAATTGCATCTTTTTCGGACAAAAATGCAAATGCTTGGTAGAATATTAATCTTCTTTGCTTGAGGATTCAAGTTTTTTGTTAGAAAATTTGAATTATTTTATTGAAAACTGATATTTTTTATTGAAAATTCAACTGCGTTTATTAAACCAGATTGTTGAAATTTTTGTTTAATGGAGGTCTATCCCTTCAGTGGAAAATTTAACTACATATTTGATTGAAACGTTCTTCTTTTTGCAAAAAATTCATATTTTCTGGTTGAAAATTCAATTTTTGTATAGAAACTTCGTCTTATGGCTTGAAGGATACATAATGTATGTGAACTTCTTTTCGCTCATACTGAAAAATCTTTATTCGTTGAAAATTCATCTTTTTGGTCTCAAAATAGATTTTGATGTAATTTTACCATTTTTGGTTGAAATATTAACTATAACACTTATTTGTTGAGACTTCATATTTTAAGGTAGAAAATTCAATTTCTTTTTAAATTGTTTTATTAATTCAAGTGTTTTGTAAAAAAAATTATATTTTATAGTAGGAATCTTTTTTTTTAAATAAATAAATTTTTAAAAAATTAATTTGTACCTAAAATGTTGTTTTATTTTGTTTATAAGGAATCCTATGTTATAAATATTACAAGAATAAAATGCGGGGGATATTTTCTTAAAGTTCTTTGTAGGGGGTTTCAGAGAGTGTCTATTATTCATTATGTAATTTAAGTACGGCCCTTAATAATAATTCATTTTAATTACAAAAATTGTTTTTAATATCTATTTTTAATTCTGAGCTGTATTCAATCTGCGCGCGTCTCTAACGCAAGCGCAGTAGCTCAGGAGTAGACTAAGCATTTAACCCTCTATCGATATGCAGTTATTTTGATCTAACAATTCTTAAGTAATGCAGTATTTGTAAAATACAATTAATTTTATTATAAGCATCTAAAATCGAGAGATAATTTGATCATATTATATTTTATGATAAATAATTATTATCGATAATACTTACCGATTGGATGCTTTTCTGTTTTCCAGTGACCAGCAGTAGATGGCGCAGCATACCTGAATTGCAAAATTTGAAAAGTAGACGTGGCATCAGAGAATTTCGAACCAAAATTCAAAATGAGTAGATATTAGTAGCCTATTAGTTTAAAAAATAATTATCTGTTTAAGTAAACTTTTTCCCTGTAAAAATCCTAAAAAGTTATTATATTTTGGGAAAAGTGATAGACTTAATGGATGTCAAGAATTTTATTTTTTCTTTAACATATTTGTCAGTGTTTTTAAACAATTTCTATTTGTGTACTTCCTTTTTATTACAATGTGAATATACTTTTTATATTTCTTAGATATAATTTTTTAGTTAAAAATTCATTTAATTGATTAAAAATTAGTTGTTCTGTTCAAATATTTTTTGTTAACTAAAAATGTAACTGATTGATTTTTGGTTAAAAGTTCATGTTTAAAAAAAAAATATTTTTCGTTTTTGGTTGAATTTAACTGAATAAAATTGAATATCCTAATATTTTTTTATTCAAATATTAACTATGACAATTTTTCTTGATTATTGATATTTTTTTTATTAAAAAAGTTAAATTACTTTCTCCAGAATTCATCTTTTCAGGCGAAGGTTAAATATATCAGGTGAAAATTCATTACTTTGCTAGAAAATTAAACTATTTTGCTGAAGATGATTTTTTTTCTAATTTTATTAAAACTGAAAATCTAACGATTCCATTACTGGTTTCAAATCTATCTTTTTTAGTGGGAAATTCATAAATTATTATGAGAATTCTTCCTTTTGTTGGAAAATTAATGGTCATAGTGGATACTTGATCATTTTGGTTCAAAATTCCAATTTTTGTTCAAATATTAATTTTTTCGTTTTGTTGACGATTTATCATTTCAGTTAAAAATTTATTTCTTTGGTTGAAAATTTAACTGTTCTGTTCAAAATTCGTTGTATTTGTTTTTTGTTCAGACTATATTTTTTTGGTCTCTTTGGTTGTAAGTGTATCATTTTAAGTTCAAAAATCATCCATTTGGTATAAAAAAATCTGTTGGGTTTAAAATTCAACTTTTAAGTTGTGAATATATATGTTTCGGTCAAAATTCTTATTCTTTTGTTGAAATTTTAATATTCTTTGTTGAAAATTGATCTTTTTGGTTCTAAAATTGAACCGTGGACTTTTTTGGTTTTTATTTTCTCAATAGCTTGGAAATGCATGCATTAAATATGTATACTTATATAATTATCCCTTTTTATATTAACGTCATTTTAGATAATTTAATAAATATTTTTTAATAGATTTATAAGAATAATAATTTTCTCTTTCGTCTCACTTTTTTCTATAAAAGTATGCCATAATGTGTACCAATTACCAAACAAAATAAGTGAATTAAATATTTTGGAAATGCTTAGGAACAGTTGAGAATTACGATTTTCTTCATTATTATTCAAAATTATTATTGATAAGAAGTGTAATATATTTTTAATATAATACATTAATGTCAATAGGGGACCTCTGAAAGTTTTTCAAATGGCTCCTCCCTTTCACAACGCTCATTTAGATATAAAAAGGTACCAACACAGAACGTGTGTGAGCTTAGATTTGACGGATAATTTTAGTTTGATTCATAAAATGAATCATCATAATACTTATATATATAGCTACGCCGGCCATTCAAAAATCTAAATTACATAGCATGAGAAGCTTATTCGAAATTGCAGTCTTATGCCTTTTTTATTTATTATTGCCGGTTTTTACAAAAAATGGTAAAGTTATTAATTAACACGGTCGTTATTTGTCATTATTAACTCTACACATTAAAAAGTTAGTTTATGAATTGTAAATTAACTCTATTTCCATCACATAATGTAGGGAAAATCTGACAGTGTTTTAATTACTTTGCTATGCTACAAACTTTCTCGTAACTTTTAACCTCATTTCCTGCAAATCACAAATTTGATGACTCATTTCACAAGTAACAATTAATTTCAATTTTCAGATGTTGAATGTCACCACCATCCTTTATCGGTAAAAATGTCATATTTTTCAAAAAATTAAATTTTTAATTATTATTCCATATTTTAGTGGGAAAATAGAGGAAAGCTTACAGGATGGGCATCAAAGGTGAAAGGTGATAGGTCGGATATGAAATGACATAGGTTAGTGATCAAAGATCAAAGGTGAAAATTCATAAGTAATTGGTATCATAGAGTAAGTCATAGTAAAGGGAAAAGGTGGAATGTCAAAGGTTAGAATCAGAGGAAAAATCTAAGAGATCAAAATGGGAACCAGAGGGGTTACATGGTGGGAATTAAAATGTGAAAGATCACAGGTCCAAAATGAAATGTCAATGTTCTGGGATCAAAGGTCAAAGGCGATAGGTCATATGACAAAGATCATTTTAATTCAATTAATTATTAATTAATCATTTCAATTAATAACAATTGAAATATAAGAATTTATAAATAAAAATTTTGAATATTAAAATGAAATGTTTGTGGTAGACAAATATTTTTCCAACCCCTAAAAGGTTTAGAGTAATCGAAGGCAGGAAAAAGAATGAAAGGCCAATAACTAGAGATACCATTGAATGGCGATCGAAGGTTGAGGCGAATAACTCGCTCGTGTGACAACAATCGCACTGTTCAACGATTTTTTTCACACTTTTATGTTCATCCGCTAGATAGGGTCTTCTACGCGTCCTGATTTTACATTTATGTATTCTATTATGTTGCGAACTATATGGTGATTTCCAGTTGCGATGTTATTGCGCGATTTAACATAATAATAAAGCATCACATCAATTATTTATGCAAGAAAATTCACTCAAATGATATACTGTCAAGATAAGTTGGAAACAGTTTTGCATTGATTATGAAGAACAGTCGTGTACGCGTGCCATTCTTAAATAATAGAGCAGAATTATATTTAAAAAAAATTAATAATACTATATACATGCTCGCACAGATATCTTTTCATTCCTGTTTTTCTAAACTCGTTTATTTTATTATTTAGGGTTTAGAAGAACTAAAGTTTAAAAGGAAAATAATAATACTAAATTGATGATATCTGAAATTGCAGGGTTATATTCTAAGGGGCAGTTTTACGAAAATGGGCAGTTCTAAAAAAAATGGAGGCAGTTCTAAAAGCCAGTTGGTAGGTGAGGAATTGAACAAGAGAAAGAAAGAGTGAAAGAGAGCGAGCGAGAGAGAGAGAAATAAAGAGAGACGGAGAGGGAGAGAGAGTGAAATGAGCCTGATTACACGATCTTGGACATTTTTTTTTTTTAGAAATCGTATACTGTCAGATCGGGCAGTTCTAAAAAATCCTTAAAATGTTCCCAGTGAAATTGTTTGGGGCCAACTTTAAATCTTTGGAATTATCCAACAAAATTACATTAATTAATAAAAAGCAACATGTTTGAAATATATAGATTTAACTTTTTACTTCTGATATTAACTTCAGTAAACATAATTAATTGTTGAAATTTATTAAAATTACAATTTGTTAATTTCACTCCTGAAAAGTTTTGAATCCGCTGAATTATTTGAATTACCTAAATGTTCGGAGACTCTATAAATTGTTAAAATTTTTTTAATGTCCTGTAATTCGTGATTTCTCTGAATCATTTTAACATTTCGACGTTTCTTAATTTCTTGAATTCCCTAAATGCTCGGAATCTCTGAAACTAGATAAATTCCCTGAAATCTTTGAATGTCAATTTCTTCAATACCCTTCGAGTTTTTTAAAATGCCTGAAATTCTCTGAATTTCCTTAATTCCTTTAATTCACAGAATTCATTATATTTAATGAATACAGGATATTTCTAAAATTCCCTACATTCTCTGAATTTTATAAATTACCTAAATATTCTAAATACTTGAGGACACCTGAATTCTTCCTATTAACCGGATATACTTGAATTCCTTGAATGTCCTGAATTTCTTGAATATTCAGAATTCTCTTAATTTCTTGACTTTCTAAAAATTTTTAAATATTTTGAACTCCTTGAATTATTTTATTTTACTAAATTTCCAGAATTCCTCGCATATTCCCTTAATGCTGTGTAATGTCTAAAATTGTCTAAGTTCCTTGAGATTCCTAAATTCTGTGAAATCCCTGAAATTCTCAAAATTCCCTGAATTCCTGAAATATGCAAAATGCCTTGCATTTCCTGAATGCAATGATATCCTTCAAATTCATTGAGATTTCTTTAACGCAGACATTTTCGGAAATTGCCTGAATATTCATAATTCCTTGAACATTTGGAATTTTCTGAATTCCTAGAATCCCTCAAATACATTTCTAGTTTCTTAAATATTCTTAATAATTTAGATTCTTTGAATATTCTAAATTTCCTATATGCCTTCCTTATGCCCCAAAATTTTTGTAAACTTCTGAATTACTTGAATTACCTAAATGTTTGGAAATCATTAAAATTCTCTGAATTCTTTAAATATCCTGAAATCCTTTATTTATCTGCTCTCTTTGAATATTCAGAATTCTTAAAATTGTTGAATTACCCAAATGTTCTGAAATCCCTGAAATTCTAAGGATTTCCTGAAATCTTTAAATATCTTAAATTTCTTCGAAATTTAGTATTCCCTGAATCCCCTGAAATCTTAAAATCTCACAAATTCTCTGCCTTGTCTTAATTCCTTAAATTCTCTAAATTCAGAATATTTCAGGAGTTCAAGAAGTTCCTGAATTCAGAGAATTCTAAGGCTTTCAAAATATGGCAAGGAATTTAGAGAATTTAAACAATTTCAAAGAGTTTAGATGATTTAGGCAATTTTCTATCAGCCGAAACAATTTTTTAAGCGAGAAAATTGATTTTTCTGAAAATAATTTTTTCACTTGTCCACGTGGGGGTCCGGGGGGGGGGGGGGGGGGGGGGGGGGTCGAGCTAGAATCCACGTGGACACACATTTCCCTAAATCTGTGAAAAAATATACTGAAATGAGACAAGGCATACTCTACGTATATTCCAATTTTTATATTGTGCTCACGCACAATATAATTTTTATTTTTTTTCACGACTTTTTCTTTCAAATTCAAATGACGTTTAAGCTCAAGTCGAATTTTTTCAGCCAATTCATCGCTCCTTTTGGACTTTTTATAGACCGGAAGCTCGCGACAATTCTATGGACGTCATTTTAGTACTCACTAAAATTTCAGATTCTTTTGTTTCCATAGTCAAAAGTTCGAAATTCGTTAACTGGCTAACAGCTGTTGGTGTATTTTGCAACAATTTATCGTTAAACTCGTCAAAAATTCGAGTGAAAAAATGTCATTTTAGTACTCTTGAAATCCACGGGGAATGATTGTTTAGATGCTGAAAACTAATAATAAACTTGACTGGCAGCTACTGAGTGGTGCCAAAGTTAACTGGCAAACTGTCAAACATGTAAAAAGTTCCAGTGAAAAACGTCATTTTAGTACTCTTCAAACACACTGAGGATGATAGTTTTGGTGCAAACAACTAACAAAGAATTTGACTGGCAGCTCCTGAGTGGTGCTAAAGTTAGCTGGCAAACTGTCAAACATGTAAAAAGTTCGAGTGAAAAACGTCATTTTAGTACTCTTCAAACCCATTGAGGATGATTGTTTTGGTGCAAACAACTAACCAAGAATTTGACTGGCAGCTCCTGAGTGGTGCCAAAGTTAACTGGAAAACTGTCTAACATGTAAAAAATTCGAGTAAAAAGGTCATTTTAGTACTCTTCAAACCCATTGAGGATGATTGTTTCGGTGCAAACAACTAACAAATAATTTGACTGGCAGCTCCTGAGTGGTGCCAAAGTTAGCTGGCAA
>NC_046666.1:58946923-58963762 GCF_010883055.1 Belonocnema kinseyi
ATACCTTGAAACAAATTGAAACAGAAATATTATATTGTGACACGATCATGGACGTGCGGTTTTACGGACCACCTATGAGCTTTCAAACGATATCACTCACTAATTACACGCAGGGCCACACACTGTCAAACTAGCACGGCAAAAGTACACCTAAAGCTTAAGCCACTGGTAACATCAGTCTTGAGGAGGTTCAGAATCATGGTGCGGTCTGTAAGACCGCGCATCCATACTTTTTTCTTTTTTTTTCTCGATTTGGCCATTTTTTCGATTTGCAAGAACTATCTTAGCTTCGTAAACATACTTTTTTAATTTTAAGAAGAAAAGTGATAAATAAATTAAAGGAACACATGTGCAATTAATGAAAATTTTTAAAGCAAATAACTCTTTTCAGTTGTTGAAGCGTGAAAAAATATCTATCCTAATGGGTAGCAGAAGAAATTATCGCATTTAAAAATATGTGGAGTTGTTTTCTTGTTGTGAAAGGTTTGTTTTATTCTCTCCTAATTGGTTACCCAGGCATATAATTTATTATGAATGCCATTCACAAATTCCTTAAAGTAATATACGATAACGGACGTTACTTTTAATTACATTTGCTCAAAAATTTTAATGCGTTACTGTTACTGTCTGCCTTCAAAATGGACTGTTCAAAAACCGGTTGTACTCGGGAGGCGGTTTCCTGCAGTTTTCCTCTCCCCTGGCTAAAGGTTCAGTGAAGTGAACTCATTTGGCAGTATATGCACTCATGCTTACGGACTCAAATGATAATTTTAGCAACGAGGATGACCTGTATATAGAACTCTGTTTTACCGAGGTTTTAAAATAAAAGGCGTAGTACACACTAGGTTTTTAACTGCAGTGCTACGGGACTTAAATGGACTAGCCTAACAAGACAATAATACTACCGTCATTATTACCGTTACTCAAAAAATGTAACGTTCTGGACAACGTTGCTGTCAATCACTTTAAATTACTCAAACAGGAAGGTATAATCTTAAAAAAGGAGAACGTCGAAATATAAAATAATTATTGACATTATGCTCTTAGATTTATTTCGTCAATTAATATCTTGTTGTCACTTTGTCGGTATGTTGGTAGCAAAAGTTGTATCGGAATTATACTCCAAGCTAATTCGAGGATTAGGCGACTCTCTTTATTTATGTCCGGGATTTATCGACTTCTTTTTGCACGGGCACCGTTTCAAGAGCAAATTTGTCGGAGTTACTTGGCGAACGACTACCGGTTTCGAAATTCTCTTGTTATCAGATTTATGTGCTTCTTTACCCAGTTGCAATTTTTTATTTATTTGCAGTTTGTATTAATAGTGACGTACGTTATAATCGAAGCCTAGATTCAGAGATAAACTTGGAAATATTAGGAACAATTATGTATAAATCTCAAAATAAAATAGCAAGAATACATTGTATGTGTTTACTAATGCATTGGTATGTTTACAATAATGTCAAAGTTAAAGAAAAAATCATTTCCATCAAAAATTGCAGTATGGCTACAGATTGGGATGTAAATTGAATTATTCTGCATTTAAATATTTTAAATAGAAGATTTTTGGCTTTGAAATATTTATATCTAAATTCGTGATAATTACATTTTGAAATTGCACTTTCTAATTAAACCTCTCGAAATTGTTTGAAATACCCTAAAGCAATACAAATTTAAGAAGCTTCCATGAATTACGTAAGGGTTTTATGGGGGTGGGGAGAATCCGGAAAATCTTACTAATCCTTATTCGGAAGGGGGATGTTCAAAACATTTTTTACACACCTTATCTCTTTCTAATTATTTTAAAAAAATGCCAATTAAATTCGGTTTTAGCTGTTAAAATTAGTTTTTATGATATAATACACATCATAATATTATTTGTTTCATGTCATTTGTTTCATGAGTAAATTCCCTAAAATTTTTAAGATTTCCCTGAAATCATTTAAAATCCTTGAACCCGCTTAAAATATTTCAAATCCCATAAAAATGCCTTATAATCCTTTGAAATCTCTAAATATAGGTTAAAATCCTTGAAATCTTTAAAATCCTTGGGAATCTTTCTGAATTCTTTGGAATTCCTTAAAATCTTATAAAGTTCATGAAAATTACTATAAATCCTTTCAAATCCTTTTAAGTCTCTTAAAATCATTTGACATCCTATGAAATCATTAAAACCCCTTCAAATCTCTTAAAATCTGTTATAATTTCTCTAAATCCTTTAAAACCTTTTTTAATGTCATGAATTTCCCTGGTATACTTCAAAATTCGGTAAAATAATTTGGTATCTCTTGAAATAATTTTAAAATTGCGTGAAATATTAAAAGTATTATGAGGCCTCTTTAAATCTTTCAAGTCCGTTTAAAATTTCTTGAAATCTTTCAAATACGTCGAAATCTTTTTGAATCTCTTGGAATTCATTAAAATCTCTCAAAAGTCATTAAATTACTCAGAATTGCTTGAACTCCTTGACAATATTAAAAAATGCTTTGAAATTCCGTTAAATCTGATGAAATGCTCTCAAATCTATGGATATATTTTTTATTCTTTTGAAATCGCTCAAAATCTGTGGAGATTCTATTTAAAAAATTTAATGAAATCCCCTAATACTCTTAAAGCTTCGATGAAATTCTTCGGCATCTCTTTAAATCTTTTTAAAATCCTGTGACTTCTTTTAAAATACCAAGATCATTGTTTAAATCCCTTAAGGCCATGTGGCGGGTGGGTGACGTGACCAGATTCCGACTCTACCACCACTTTTTTTATTTCCTAACTTATTTTAACTCGAAGCGCTACATCTAGTTGAAAATTTGGGATAATAAATCAGAAGAACTAAGAAAGGTGGGTCTGGCCCTACATTTTAATAATTATAAAAAACAAGCAAAAGAAATTATTTACAAAAAAAAACTTTTTTAGAATTATAAAAATTTAAGACCAGACGCATCATTCTTAGAGCTTCTTACTTAGTATACCAAATTTTCAACTTGATGTGACCTTTATTTTGAAAATAAGTTAGGAAATAAAAAAATTGGCGGTAAGGTATGAATCTGGTCACGTAACCCACTCATTACATGGCCTTAAGATACTTTATAATCCTCTTGATGATTTAAAAAATACGAAAAATTGCAAAGTCATTTGAAATTAGTAGAATCTTGCGTAATTGTATGAAATCGTTTAAAATGGACTAGAACTTTCGTGGATGTCCTAAAATATATAGAAACCTCATGAAATCCCTAAAAACGTTTGAAAAACTCGTTACATTTCGTAAAATTTTTGTAATTCTTTGACATATGTACATTATAATTCTTTGAATTACCTCAAAATTTCCTGAAATATGTTGAAATCCTATTAAATCACTGGAAACCTCTCAAATCTTTTGAATTCCCTAGAAAACTTTTGAAACCGCACTTACAATAAAAATAAATGATACACAGTTAATATATTTTTTAAATATTGAAATGAACATACGTTGTGATACAAATCATTTCAATTCAAAAGTTTGATAATTTATTGTATGGAAATTTAACTGATTTTATTAAAGAGCTTTCTAAATTACACAATCTTTAATTCTACGTATACAACATGAACGTTTTCGAATAAAAATATTTTTAAAAACTGAGCGTGCAGAATGGAATATAATTATGAATTAAAAGCCTTCTGATTTCATTTTATTAACATTTCTTTTCTTCTGCCGAAGTTTGGAATTTTTATAAAAAGGACATATTTAGGTACCTTAATCTTAAGAACTTGAGATCTAACATTGCGCTTCTATTACTTTAAATAATTAAATTCTACTAATGAAGATGAAGAAATCATTTTTTTTCACAATTCTTGTATTTTACTTAAAATAAGATAAAATAATATAGAAAACAAATTTCGCAACAATTTCTGTTTTGCAAACTCGTACACATAAAATTTGACTTCGTTAGCTCAGGGATCGTCGTCTAATACCAGCTTGCGAGTTTTCTCTGATCAAATTACAGAACAAGATGCTCGCTCACAAATGTAATTGAAAAGCTTTTCCGGTTGAGCTTCAAATTTCCTGTGTAACTAATCGAATTACTGTCTGAAAAAGAGAAAAAAGAGATATTTGTATGGAAGAAGCATGCAGGGTTCACTGGACCTTTCATTTGTCTTCGTGGATCCTGGCTGCATCGCGATGAGAGGCAGAGATTTAAGAGACGACAAAGGAGTGAAAATAAAAAAATAGGAATAAGAAAGAAAGAATGGCAGAAGAGGAGACAGATGGTTGACTCTATATCGAATTTACACAAAAAATATTCACCTTATTGACTTATTTTGAACTTCTTACACTGAAGAAAATTAATAAATCACTGTACATTAAATATTTCCTCGTCAATAGAAAAGATAGCTTTTTTACAATAAACATACAATAATTTTAGATAAGAAATAATTTTAAGCTATTAACTATTTTTTGTGCAATGAAATGCATACTTATTTGCAAAAAAGACTATTCGAACGGAAAGCATAATATGTATACGAAACTGAAGTGAATTCAGAAAATGCGTTAAAAATATAACTCTTATTTAAAAAATAAATCTAAACAGAGGTCGGCAAGCGACATCCATTATGGGTTTCGTAGACATAGAAATAAATTAGAAAAAAAGATTTTGCTAACAACTGTTTTTAAAGTTTTTGTATCGCTAATTTTTTCTGAAAAATAAGCAATTTAATCTAGCAAACTTTATTTTTTATCTCAATCCTAAATGCCAAAACCTTTAATTTGATCCACCCCAGGAAGCCAATGAAACTACAAGAAAAGTTTCCAGCATAAAGGTAAAAAAAATTTTCCTTTTTTATTATTTTTCAACCACTGGTATAGAAAAAAAAGAACTATGATATAGGAAAATTTACTTGTTATCTATGTTCTACACGCCAAAAGCTTCAATTTTACCTATCCTCGAAGTGAATCGGACTGTAGGAAAAGCTTCCAGAATATTAGTTTAAAAAATCTGCCTTCCTTTGCAGGGACATTCTCATCGCGTGCATCGCGTATCTCACGTCTTTTGGCATAATATTTCAATTTTTTATTTTCTTCATATTACTCACGATAAATAAAAACAAAATTACAAGTCCTATTGGTAAATGGTTTTTTATATTTTGCACCGTTTGGTTCAAAATCAGAATACTGTGGTGTCAAGTTTCGAGTAATTTTAATACTTTCTCAATCATAAATTATGAAAATGTAATAAATTATTATGAATTTGTACCTCTTTTTTGGGTGAATAAGTTTTCTGCCAATTTGTTTTCGTACGTTTTGTAGTTTTTCGACAAATTTGTTATTTTTATTTTTAATTTCATTTTTTTATTAAAACCAAAACTACCGGTTCTATTAAAAAGTGATTCAAACAAAATTTGTAGCTCTTTTTCGGATTAACAATTTTTGTTGAATCATTATTTTCGTATCTCGTGTCGTTTTTCCACAAATTTTTAATTTATTTTTTATATTCAATATTATTTTTCACGAATGAAATAAAAAGTACGCGTCCTATCAATAAGTGATTATTAAAAAATTTGTAGATCTTTTTTGAGATCACAATTTTTTTAATTCATCTTTTTTCGTATCCTGCATTATTTGACCACAAAATAGAATTTTTTATTTTTTATTATTTTTTTTGTAATCAAAATTTAAACTTTTGAAGAAAATCCAAAAAATTGTTATGATAATCTTATATTGCTTTAAAAAAGCCATGTTTTTCTTTTCTTGACTTTTTTTCATATCGTGCATTGCTTGGCTTGAAATTTTGATTTTCGATAGATTAAAAACATTTTTGAAATGCTATAACTGAGAATTTTCTTTTTATCTAAAAAAAATTAGGATAAATTGTTCGTTCTTTTTAATACTATAAATATCCGTACATAGAATTTTCAAATTCATAAAATAGTGGTCACAAAAGTGTTCAAAATGCGCTCACTTTTTTAATTTTTCTTCAAAATGGCTGGTTAACGAACTCGTCCTTTCTTTTAGGACGTTTAAAAAGTGTGCCAACGATCGACCTGATCCGTTCATTTTTTCGAGAGATATCGTGTTTAAGGACGTACAGACAGACAGATGCCATCGTAAAAACTTGATTTTCGGATTCAGGGGGTCTCGAAACGTGGAGATCCGTTGAATAACTGTATTGTCAAATTTCTGACAATTCCAACACTTTCTCAATCATATGTGATGAGAATGTAAACAATTTCCTATTTTTTATATTTTTTTACGAATGGTATAAAGAAAAAAGGAAATCTATCGGATGGGAAGCTAACTTTATTTTTTATCTCAGTTGACATGCCAAAAGCTTTCGTTTGATTTATTCATAAGGGCAATCTAACTAGTACAAAATTTTCGAGAATACAACTATAAAAACCAAATTCTCACGGTTTTTCTTATTTTTTAATCGCTGGTACAAAATATTAAAAAAAATAAAATTACAAGATAGGGAATTTTATTTTTGATATCAGTTTTACAGGGAAATATCTTTGATTTGATCAGAGGGGCCATTCACTCTGAAATCAGATAAATTTTTGCCAACGATTGTATTTGATTTGGAATTTCCTGACAATAGTGAATCATATTTGTGGGATTTCCCCAAGTTGTACATTGATTCTGTTGACCAGATTCATTTCAAATCACGCAGGCAGTCTATGCCACAGAATTATTTCTCACTAAAATTAGTTGGTTCTGAAAGGGTATAAGACGATACGAATCTTACCTATCTTGCAACAAAATTTTGTTGGCAATTAAGAATTTTTACTTCATTGTCAGCTAACTTCACTTCATTAAATGCTAAGGGTACTAATGTACCAAATGCATGGGACAAAACTTTATTTTTGTTTTATCTTCGTAATTAATAATAATTACTATTATTTTATTATTTTATAAATAGTTCTTAACAAATACAAACTATTTTTCAAATTCACTTATACAGAAAAAATTAGTATTTATGAAGATATAAGCAAAATAGAAGGAAAATGGATTAAATTCCATGCATTTGGGCCATTGTTTTCTCCTCAGCAATCAACGAATTGAAGTTAGCTGACGGGGAGTGGGATGATGGTTGTGGGGGCTAAAGCGTAGGCTTTGGACCCACTCCGTCTGCTTTGCAGGTTCGATTTCCGCCTCGCAATCTGGAAGAGCCTCGGCGGTCTATGCAGTGAACAATACCCAGTGGGCACAAGCGTTAAAGAATATCTTTAGAACGGCTTAAAAATGTCCTAAGTCAGTACGCCCAAAAAACGTTTTTAGGACGTTCCAATTACGTTTTAAAATGTTGCGCCAACTGGGTAGCCTAGCAAGGGAGTTGTTCATCTCCAGAGAGTCGTGGGACCGGTACCTCTGGAGAAACAGGTTTCTCTAAGTACTTAAAGCTGTTGCTCTTGGTGGTTCGGAACCCACCTTAAACTGTAGGTCCCCCTCCCACCACCAAGTAAGTGTGTGTGGGGGGGGGGGTGTAAAGGAATAGGGAAAAAGGTGCAAGAAAAATCTAAACCCTTAGGCGACACATTAGAAGCTTCCAAGTTAGCTGACGATTGAAGTGAAAATACCTAACGCTGTGACTATTTAAATTAAAATCATTAAAACAGAGTTTATTAAAAAATAATACCAATTTTTTCAATGTGTAATATTTTTTATATAATATAGTTAATTATATTTTTCCTTTTGTTTTTATTATAATTTCTTGTCCAATTTCTAAGTTTATTCGTAAATTTCAAAAAGTTTAAAAGAGACAAAAAGGCGGTGGCTTTTCTTTAAATATTCAATGTTAATTTATTTAAAATTCCATCGTTTTTTTCTCTTGATTTTTTTTTCAGGTTAAATCTGCACCTGCATCTTGGTGAGAACCGCAAGATATAAAAAACGTCAAAGAAATCAAATTATTTTTCTAAAAAAGTTCTAAAAAAACTGTCTCTTGACACTTTTTTCTATCTCGCGTTATTTTCGTTATTTTTTAGAAAATATTGATAAAATCATTTACAATTGATTTTTTTCTCAAAAATACAATTTTTGCGTGTATCAAAAATAAAGAAGAGCATGATTTAACAGTCGTTTCTTGTTTTTGATCGCAACAAAAACTTGTGTTGCTAAGAAAAAAAATCTTCAAGGATTTTTTACACATTTTCGCAAAAAATAAAAAAATAACGCTAGATAATAAAAAACTTTAAATATATATTTTTCTAGAATTTTATAATATATTGCGGACAAGGGAGTGTATGAGTTTTATTTTCAACCACTCAGACTATATTCTAAGGGGTAGGGTTTATCAAAAGAATAGTGTTATAAGAAAAACGGGCAATATGAATCATCGATTTTGGACAGAATTATATTTTGCAATAAAAATATTTAATAATAATGATTAACAAAATATTTAACGAATAATAAAATATGTAATGAATAATAAAATCGCACTGTATGTGGTTACGAAATGTTCCGTAACTTTAAGCCCTTTTTTAGGTTATTCAAGGCTAACGTTATGGAATTTTCCGTAATTCTAACCCCTTTTTCAGTTTTCTCAGGGCAACTGTTACGGAAAATTCCTTAACAATAGATAGTAGTGCCAAATGAAATATATATATTAAATAGTATGTGCACTTATGTGGGTATTTACACTAAAAAAGTAAATTTGTTCTAAAAATATACTGAATTATTACACAAAATATTGTCAAAACATCTCTGGAAATACCGATCATTGCAATTCGTAACACATTCGTGATGCATCTTGAGAATCTATATGTATTAACTAGGGCATATTCTAAGCCTCAAATAGAACTGACCGAATCTGAAACTGTTAACATACTTATTTGTGTTTGTAGTGCACTGTTGCGCAATTTAAAAAAATTATAGCTAAAATCAATTACTTTTCATGGCAGTTATGTGCTAAAATGTAGTTTTGCACTGACCATTATCAAGTTTTAGAACTGACAATTTTTTTTTAGAACTGACCTTTTGGTCAGAACTGACCGTTAGAATATTCCTTGGTATTAACATTTTCTTAGAATATACCCTGCAGCCACACGCTACCAGTAAACGTAGTAAAAGTTTTTTTGCTCCTGGATTTGTTTAAAAAAGTTAAAAATTTCATAAATTTTAGGGACATAATTGAGGCGCTAAGAACGACAACTGAATAAAGTTCACTTTGGTAGAAAATCTTTTTTACAGTTACAGGTACTTTAGGTTTTGGACTATCGATAAATTTTTGAAATATATGAAGAAAGAAATTTTATTTGCCACAAAACATGGTTGAAGTTGAGGTGGTTGCTGAAAAATTATTATGGCCTGCAGTTTGTAAAGCTCATTAGGTTTTTTCTTCCTCTTCTTAAGTGTAGTAATGATGGGGATTAAACTCGTGTTTGATGTTTCCTGTGACTTTTTTATACTTATAGATCATTCACAAAGTTTTTTAAGTTTTATTTTTAAGTTTTCAATAACTTATTCAGTTTTTCTGGTAAACATACAGCAATTTTCTGTAAATTTCAAGATATCTTGGGTAGGTTTGAGGTACTTTCAAAGAATTAAATTTCCTAAATTAGAGACCACATCTATTTTTGAAGATAAGACTGTATGTAACCACTTTTTCACTGCTTGTATTGACTTTTTGTTAACTTTATACGGTATGATTCATCTGAAAGCTTTCTTTTTGAATAAATGAAAATTGTATATGAATTTTAAATAAAGAAATTCTAAATTTATTCAAATTTATTTTATTTCCATTTTATACTGCTTTTGTTTCAAAATTGAATAATTTTGATTTGAATTATTTAACAGTTTACTATGTTCCTGCAAATTGAAAACAATTACGTTTGAATAAATCAACTTCTATAAATTAATGACTTAACTTAGTTGTAATTTAAACCTTAAAAATTACAATATGATCATAATAAAAATGAGAAAAGTTAGAAAACGATAATCAAAATGTAATCAGAAAAGTTGAAGCTTGTATGGATTCAAAATTTGATTTGTTGCCAAAATATAAGTGCTAAAAGTTTATTATTTTCACCTTAAATTTCACACACACATACACACATTCGTCTATATATATATTAAGCCTAGCCGGAATTAAGAACATGGTTATTTTTTTAGTTTTTTCTTCTAAAAAAAAGTGATGATCAAGTACTAATATGGAGGAAGGTCTGCGAAAAATTTTGTATGTAAACCTTATTTACTTAGGATAAGAAAATGTTTTTATTTTATTTCACTGATATATTGTTTATAATATAATATTAATTGAAGAATGACGCTTGATATATTTTACAGCCTCTACTGCTACTTTAGCTTTGTTCACAGCCACTTTAAATCATATAAATATTTTGTATGGTTATGAAAAATAAATGAGAATATGCGAAGAAGAATCTATCTAAAAAATTAATGTTTAAAAGTAATTCAATCGAAAAAATTCGAATTAAAAAAATATATCTGCTTGGCGGGCACATTCTCATCGCGCGCTACGCGTGCGGCTCCCACGTCTGAGCGCACCTAGGGCGCGCGACTGTTGGTCCTCGCGCTTCGCGCTCGTAAATATATTTACTTCGCGTTACGCACTCAGTCTGTGTATTCCCCACTCTTATGCACAAACTTTTTAAAACTAAATATCAAAGTATCGACAACAGTAATTTGGTGATTGTGAATTCTCTTTTGTTAAAGCTCCTTCGGCTTTAACGAGCACATTCTCATCACGTATCTCGTGCTTCGCACTCGAGTTTGTCCCTCAAATTGTATGTCATTTTCATTAATGTATATTACTACAATTCATAACATGGATTGGCATTAAAACAGACGTAGTTTAATTGTCATGCTAAAAAAATACGCATTTGTTAAAGAAATGGTGTTATTAAACATTTTATTACAACTCATGTCGTTTTTTCATAAACTGAATTTGCTCATTTATGCTGCTATTTTTACAATATAAACGTTACACAGCCCTCGTTTCTAACTTCTAAATTATATCCCTAACCTCAGTGACGCAGACTTTGTCAATTTAATTTTCTACAGAAACTAAACCAGCTTTATGATAATCTTATAGGGCATTCAAGTGAAACATTTTTATTCTCTTAACTTTTTTTAATGTCATGCGTTATTTAGCTTAAAATATTCATTTTCATATTTTTTGGAATTTTGTAAATGCTATCACTCTAGTAAATCTAGAGATTTTTTAAATTTTGTAAAAAGTGGTCTATAAAATATTCAAAATGCGCTAACTTTTTGAAATTATATTCAAAATGGCTGACTAACGAATTTGACCTTTAGTTTAGGACATTGAATGCGTCTATCAAAGGCTAATCTAATAGAATAATTTTTTCACCTGTAAACATGCTCACAGCCACATTCGTAAAATCCTGTTTTTCGGATTCAGGGAGTTTCAAAACGTGGATATTTGACAACAACGGGGGGGGGGGGGGGGGTTCAAATTTTACACAAATCTAATACCTTCTCTGATAAGAATGTAAAAATTAATTTATTGACGCGATATTCTTAAAACTTTAGGTACATCCTTCCGATAATATTATAGACAGAAATCTCCTAAAACTTGAGCTTGCGCTCGATTAATTACTTTTTAACCTACAGTACGAGCAGTTTTTGAAAATGAAGTTTTAAGATAATCGCTTTCAAATTTTCAATATGATAAAACTATTAGCTTAAAAAAAATGTAAGCACTCACAACGTTCTACATTCTTGTACATGTGATAAATTTGGCAATTCAGATTACAAATTTTTGACAAACTGATAATTTTTTTATTTATATTTTAAAAATGTAAATCTGTGAAATTGTATAATAACGAAATTTAATAGTCGGGCGACATGATAAAGTTGGAACTAATTAATAAATTTTTATTTTTTTTCGTCTTTCGTGTCCTTTTTCCAAAAGTTTAACTTTTTTACTTTCAATCTTATTTTTGATGCTTGAAAGAAAATCTACTCGTCTTATTTAAAAATTACAAAGAACAAATTTATAGATCTTTTCAGGTGAACAACTTTTGTCTGTTAATTTTAGTTCGTACCTTGTGTCGTTTTTCATAAAAAATTATTCAAATCAAAATTTGATTTATTTTTAACATGAATATTATTTTTACGATTAAAGTAAAGACTACGTCTCCCATCAAACGCGTCCTCTATTTAGTTCATTTATTTTTTCGTATCTTGCATAGTTTGACCACAAAATGGAATTTTTGATGTTTTATAATTTTTTGTATGATTTACATTTAAATTTTCAGCTGTTCGACAAAATTAAAAAAGTTGTTCAGATAATCTTTTAGAGCTTTCAAAAATAAACGTTTTTCATCTCCTGACTTTTTTCATATCATGCGTTTTTGGCTTAAAATGTTCATTTTAGTTTTTTCAGGATTTTGAAAATTCTATAACTCTGATAATTTTCTTTTTATCGAAAAAAACATTAGGATAAATTGTTCGAATTTCCGAGTATTAAAAACAACTGTACATAGAATTTTTCAATCTTGAAAGAAAATGGTCTCAAAAATTTTGAAAATACACTCATTTTTTAAATTTCCATTAAAAATAGCTCGCTTACGAACCTGTTCTTTATTTTTAGTTCTTTAAAAAGTCTGATGAAGCAGAATCCAATCTGATAAATCCTTCGAAAGTTATCGTGTCTACAGAATACAGATTACAGTTAAAGACGTGTGTAAAAATCGTTTTTTTCTGGTTCAGGGGGTCTAAAAAACGTGGAAATTTGATGAAAGCCGACAAAGTGAAATTCTACATAAAACCAATACCTTCTCATTACGATGGAAATGCAAAAAAGAACCATTTATTAATTTGTAAGTAAAATCCTTTAATTTGGATGCATAAATTACAATTATACAATTATTAATATCAGAAAATCCGCGTAAGTTTAAGAGATATTTATAAGTTTTGTAAATATTCCAACTTGATTTAAAATTTAAAAAAATTAAAAATATAATATAAGTTTGTGAAATTACAATAGGATTGTTTAATGCTATTTCAGAATTTTAAAATGTATTAAGATAATAAAAACAATTGCTCGAAATTCCTTTGAAAATTGCAAATGATGTTTCACTTTGAAAAAAAAAATAGTTTTCGGAGCCTATTTGGAAGATTAAAAAATGGAAAAAAAGTTGATGAATAAATAGAAGAATACTAATTATTAATTTATAAAAATTCAAGTAAGTTCAAGACATATATAAAGGTTTTTAGATGACTGACAATAATTTAAAACCTGATAGGATTTAAATTTTTAGATTTTTGAAGATTTGAAACAAAAAAATTAGAAGGTTTTTGGAGCATTTTAAAAGGCTTTAAAAGAATATACAAAGTAATTAATATTTTTGAAAAAAATTCAAAATTATTTTTTATTCTGAATAATTAATTTCCAAAGAATATTTTTAAGAAATTGAAAGAATTTTCAAAATTCTCAAAAAAGATTCTGTAACGTTAAAGGCAATTTTTTTAACTTTGAAGAATTTCTAGATCATTTTAGAAAATTGTTGAATAATTTTCATAAATAATTAGAAGTTTTGTAAACAATTTTTAATTTGAAAAAATAGTTTTTAAATAATAATATTTCAAAAGAAACACAGTATTTGATGAATAAATAATAATTAAACAATTGTTAATTTTTTATGACTTAAAATAAAATTAATTTATATTCTAATATAAAAAATTATCAGTTGAAAAAATTATAATCGTTGACCGGCAAAAATGGTTATGAACCGGGAAAACGCCGGGAAATGAGAGAGAATTTTTTGTCTGGAATGAAACAGCCACCCTGCTATTGGTTTAAAAATTATCGCGAATTTTTTATATATGTACAGTTTTTATAGTCAACAATATACGCACGCTGAATTCTACATGCCAAGATTTTCAATTTAATTATCGCCGAAAAATATCGGCTTTTAAGAAAAGTTTTTTTTCAAGGTTCCCAGTATTTTGCATCAGTTCACAGTAGTTACTTTATGGGGTGCATACAAATACCACATCTTCATAATATGTTAAATAGATTATTTTGTTATAATACATGCATAATTTCAGCCCTTTTGATGCCTGCAAAGTAAGGTTGAAGTAGTGCTTTTCAAGTCAGAGGGAGCAAAACTTATGCATCTATAAGTTTACATCCTAGGCTCACATTCAGCAAGCTGATCACATTGACAGATTCCTTCACTGGTTGGATCAATTAGAAGCGATAGGTTACCATAAATTACTGACTAATTCCATTAGATTACGATAAACGACAAAAGTTTCCGGAATATTTGGACATTTTTAGATACTCTTATTTTCCATCAATTTTCACAATTTTTTTAAATTTAAGAATCTCAAAAATGGTCAAAATTACACAAAAATTAAAACTTGCTTACGTACTCGCTTTCGGTTTGTGCTCGCTCGCCTTCGACTCGAACTGAAAAAATAACACAGACGGACAGGCGCAGACACAAAATAATAACTATTTACTTTGCAATCCTAAGAAGCCTAATATTATTAGAAATTTAAAAATTAATTTCGAAGTTTATTATAATAAGATATTTGGCAGATTTTCAAGAGAGACAAAAAATTTCTATAAAATCTAATTTTCAGTTCAAGTAAAAACTGAGACTTTGCAAGTAAGTGAACGAGATAGCTTTTATTTTGAGCCTGGGACGCACGTTTTTACTACTTCGGATGGTAATTAAAAATCGATTTCTGAATTCAATTAAAAACTGAGAAATTTATTTCCAGATTATTAGTTGCTGAATGGAGGAAAAATTGGTATTAAAAAAATCAAGCACTTCTGGGATAATGGAAGGAGAAATTTTTGAGAATATTAACGTTTTTGGACAATTTTTGAAAGAAAGTAAGATGTAAGCGTAGCGTTCTATAGATTTGAATAGGGCTTAAATTTTAGGTGGAACCTTAATTTAAAAAAAATATTCATCTTAAAGCACCAGCTTTAATCTTTGCTTTAAGCCCTATTCTAAGTCTCTCTCAAATGTCAAATTCACCCCATATGTTTTTTTGTAAGTAGCCAAAAACGCGGTTGCCCATATTTTCTGAAAAACTTGACTTGATAAAAGTACTGTGCTTTGGAATTCAGCGACCGAAAATATACGGGAAACACGTAGTTTTTATCATAGTACAGTCAAACCTGGTTTATTGCAACACTCGTTTATTGCAAGATTCGTTTATTACAAGACAAGATACTCTTCTATCGCAACTTCCCCAACTCCCACCACTGATGGTCACGTATTCCGTATAGCCAATGACAGCGTGGACGCGGAAATGTATTGTGATGACATTCATAGGAATATGAATATAATACTTTTTTTTAAATGAATATTTATATTTTCTAAGTTTGTTACACAAACTGCTTAAATAGAGATCAAAGGAGCAAAAAGCGTAAGGAAAATAAAGTGATAGGGATGACAAAGGGAGACTAAGAAAAGAATAGTTGGAGGCGGAATAACGATGGAAAGGCAAACGACGATAGAAGTTGGAGTGGGTGAGGGGGTGTAATAGCGTCAATAGAGCAAATTCTAAGGAGCTTTTCAAATTAAAAATTCGTCCCGGTGCCAGACGTCGGAAACGGAGCTTCCACATCGCGTTCCCATTTCAGCTTTTTCCTTTTTCCTGTGCACACCTTTCTCGCTTCTCTCTCTCTCTCTTATTTTCCATTCACATTTCCTCTCACTCTGTCAATTTCCCTTTCCCCCTTCACGTAGCTTTTTTCTCTCTTGCTCCCTTACTCTCTGTTTCTCGCTCTGTCCCTCTCTATCTTTTTGCATAACACCCCCGACCCATCTAACCAGCAACCAGCAAAATATTCATACGCAAAACTTGTCCCATATTTATTCATAAGCCGAGCTTTTGATGACAGTACACGCTACGCGTATATCGAGCCTACACCCGCAATTTATTTATCGTGCGGACGGTGTTTAAAATTCACGCGACTACTTCCCTTTTTATCTACTTCATGCATCTTTGCTCTGACAGCAATTTTCATTTTTCTCGCTGCTGATCGTCCCTTCAACCCTAGCATCAGGCGCTGGCTTTCCTATCTTTTTACGAGGACTCGGGAAAATGGGTCTGGAAAAAATTTCAGATTTTGTGTGTTTTTGTGACGGAGAAAAATTATATACTATTTCTGGTAGATTACGGATCGAGAGCTTATCTGGTAGCAATTTTTTGTACAGCAGAATTCAAGAATTGAAAAATATTTTGAATTCGCTTGGCATATAAAAGTCACCCTAAGGTAGTAAAAAAGATTTTTGTGCATTATTAGCCAGGTAGAGGGGGGCAAGACCAGTTATAACGTCAGTCTCACCCAACCTCGGTCATTCGAAGGAAGTAAGGGTATAAAGTTCCGAATAAGTGAACGTGACAATTTCCTTCACACTGCGTATACTTATGTATTTTGACGCGCTGATTACGAAAATGATGGTGAAAATTGGCGAATAGGCGACTTTCATGGTAAAATCGCGGAAAAACCATAAAAAATGTTTTTTTTTGCGTTTATCACAGCCAATATGCAAAATTTCGCAAAATGCTTCCAATAAAAGTTGTAGATCTTACAGAAATACACATTTTTTGTGAAGTACATTTTTTTGTACGAGTGATAGTTTTCGATAAAATTAGTGATATCTCGATTTTTATGAAAAAAAACCATAAGAATCATGCTCTTTTCGTTTTCGAGTGTTAACTGTCCTCCAGTGTCAGCAACCCGTCCTATACGCGTAATTGTACCCGTTTCCTAAGTTTTTTCTGGTTCCAGTCACAGGGGTGCCTTCCCGTCCCCCATGACGCGTGGGAAAAGGGGCAGAGGTGTGACCTTACATTATTTCTGTGACCAGTCACAGGGGTGCCTTCCCGCCCCCATGACGCGTGGAAAAGGGGCA
>NC_046666.1:58963862-58965835 GCF_010883055.1 Belonocnema kinseyi
CCGCTCCCCCATGACGCGTGGGAAAAGGGGCATAGGTGTGACCTTACATTATTTCTGTGACCAGTCACAGGGGTGCCTTCCCGCCCCCATGACGCGTGGAAAAGGGGCAGAGGTGTGACCTTACATTATTTCTGTGACCAGTCACAGGGGTGCCTTCCCGCCCCCCATGACGCATGGGAAAAGGGGCAGATGTGTGACCTTACATTATTTCTGTTAACAGTCACAGGGGTGTCTTACCGCCCCCGCGACGTGTGGGAAAAGGGGCAGGGGTGTGACCTAAGTTTTTTCTCGTTCCATTCATAGGGGTGCCTTCCCGCCCCCCATGACACGTTGGATAGGGGGTCGTGTCTGAAGTAAGTTATTTTTGTGACCAGTCATTGGGATGCCGGGGTTTTTTACATTTATCTCAGCCAATACATAAATTTTCACAAAACGTTTCGATAAAAGTCGTAGATCTTATCGAAATACACATTTCTTATATGATACATTTTTTTCTACGAGTAATAGTTTCCGAGAAAATCACAGATATATCTGATGAAATGTAACAAATTTACAAATTTCAATGCAATTAGCGACAGGTCTTTCTCCACCATCTGCGCTTATAGTACTTAGTATACAATCAAGACAATAAATAGAATATACTCAGAATTTCTAATTAAAATAAATTAAAATATATTTAAAAATCATAAAAGTAAAAAAAAATTTTTTAAATTAAAAAATACAAAAGAAAAATTCTTTTCAAAATACTCCAACCTTCCCGTGGTGAAAAGCGTGAGTAGGTA
Source organism: Belonocnema kinseyi (assembly GCF_010883055.1). Lineage (NCBI taxonomy): Eukaryota > Metazoa > Arthropoda > Insecta > Hymenoptera > Cynipidae > Belonocnema > Belonocnema kinseyi. The sequence goes on from NC_046666.1 coordinate 58,964,645, forward strand.
CTCAACCGAAAACAATGGAGAATGCTCATTGTTTTTTTTCATAAAAATCGAGATATCACTAATTTTCTTGGAAACTATCACTCGTAGAAAAAAATGTGTTACACAAAAAATGTTTATTTTTGTACGATCTACAATTTTTGTTGGAAACATTTTGCGAGATTTTGCATATTAACTGAGATAAACGTAAAAAACCATATTTTTATGGTTTTTTTCGCAATTTCACCATGAAAATCGCGGAGTCGCCAATTTTCACTATCGTTTTCGTAATCAGCGCATCAAAATACATAAGTATATGCAGTGTGAAGGAAATCGTCACGTTCACCTATTCGGAACTGGACCCTCAAGACCTTTAAAATTGTAGTTTTTGAATATTGACCTCCAAATGGAACACAATAAATGTCGGGATATCAAGCCGCTGCATATTAAATTCAGTGTGGCCGTTTTAATCACATACAAAATTTCCAGTCACATCGCCCGATTTTTATCCAGTTCGCAAAGATTTTTCACGGTTAATGGAATTAAAAAAATTCGAACTCTAAAGCTAAACAATTTTCCATTTGAACAAATGAAAAAAAGACATAAAAATTGAGCTGCAATCCATTTTGATTTATAAATTAAACTCTTCTTAACTTAAAAGTTAAATTATAAATTTATTTTAAATAGTTTTAAAAACCTTGAAAAGCTTCAACATTTTATTCGGAAATCTTGAAACATCTACATGCTAATTTAAATTTATATAAACATTTAAATAATTCAGAAATTCCATCAAAACTTCTAAACATCTTTTAAAATAATTCGAATTCTTCATAATTTTCTTTTAATCTTCAAAATTAAAAATATATTCTTAAAACTTTCCAGATCAACTTTTAATAATTTTAGAAATGTTTCAAAATCTTTTCAAATATTCTTTTAAAATTTATTCTTCTAAATAAGTCATTTTCAAATTACCTAAGAATCTCAAGAAAATGTTTTCTATTCTTTTAAAGCCTTTCCTAATTATTGAAAAACTTCTACATTTTTTGTTCAAAATCTGCAAAATCTATATAAATTATGTTTCAAATTAGGCGGTCGGCTATTTTTACACAAATTTCGGTAAGAATAACCGGAATTTGTAAATATACGTAGAGACTTCATTTAAATTATTTAGAATCATTTAAAATTTTTAATTTATTTTTTATCTTTTCAGACCTT
>NC_046666.1:58965935-58968352 GCF_010883055.1 Belonocnema kinseyi
TGGGGAATGTGGGTGGATTAGGGGATGGAAAGAATTGGATGCGAAGGTTTTAATAACATAATTAACAGTCTTAATAGGCTAAGAAACCTTTTTTTGAAGATGTGCAGCTCGCCTACATTCTCAAATTAGAAAAAATCGAATCCCACATTATTGTGCATCCAATTTCCATTGATGAGAATGTAATGCGTTTCAATACTTGTAATAAAAAATTATGAAAATTTGTATCCATTTTTCTCAAAAGAAGAGTTTTTAATTTCGAGGGGTGATTGTTTAATTCTTTTAATCCTGTGGGAGCATACTTAGTGTTATCGAAAAGATTTAAGACAATTTAAATTATTTTTTCACTAAATGGGAGTTTTTTGGGGGGTATGCTCTCAAATAGAAAATTTGGCCGTGATGGTTTATTTTGTTCAGGGCTACCCTATTTCATTGGAATTTCATAACATTTTCAAAATATCACAATTTTAATCAGCAAACAAGCTTCCACATTTTCTAGGATGTGCATCATTAATTATATAGACCGTTTGCTTAAACGTATATGTAAGTTCCACAATTACTACAAAGTTATATAATTACCACAATTAACTGTAATCACTACACTATTTACCATCTAATTTTCAGATTCATATCTCTAGTTATAAGACTTGGATCTTTTAAAGATGACTCATAAACATATTTAATAATCGTATGATTTATGTTGCACGTATATTTATTTAAAGAAATTTATTGCTTGGCATACATTTTTATTTAACTAAAAATTTAATAGTATCCATTCACTAATATAAAATTTAAAAGCACATTTTCTAACACAACATAAACGTAAAAAAAATTTGCAACAAAATTGGACAAAAGCAGGCTTAAAAAGAATTATGTTTTTTTTAAACTGTTTGAAAAAACAAATTCTTAAGAAAATGTTTTTGCGAAAAATCATTGCAAAAGAAGAGTTAAAATAAGATAAATATTTTTAGAAGAGGAAAGTAGTACCTAGAAAAAAAGATGACTTAATTCAAAGAAATGTACTCGTCGTTCTGTATACGTACAACCACAAGTTTTTTAACCGAAAGAAATTTTGCTTATAACAGGAATGTTCTTTTCATTTACGAACTGTATTTCTTGAAACAAGAAAATATTTCTTCGATCAAAGAAATATACATGTTTTAACCTTAGAATTATTATGATATATTTAATTTTTATTTTATTATTGCATACATTTGTTAGATATTATTTGAAGTCTTATGATTTTTACATTCTCATCATTTATGATCGAGAAAGTATTAGAATTGTCGGAAATTTGACATCACACTTTTCAAACGGATCTCCACGTTTCGAGACCCTCTGAATCTGAAAATCAGGTTTTTACGATGGCGCCTGTCTGCCTGTCCGTCCGTCCGTCCGTAAACACGATAACTCTCGAAAAAATGAACGAATCAAATTCATCTTTGGCACATTTTTTTAGGTCCTAAAAGAAAGGACGAGTTCCTGAACCAGCTATTTTTGATAAAAATTCAAAAAGTGAGCGCATTTTGAAAATTTTTGAGACCACTTTTTTCTGAATTTGAAAATTCTATGTACGGATATTTATAGTATCAAAAAAAAAAACAATTTATTCTTATGACTTTTTTCGATAAAAAGAAAATTCTCAGAGTTATAGCGTTTTCAAAAATTTTTTAATTAACCGAAAATCAATATTTGAAGCCGAAAAACGCACGATATGAAAATAAGTCAAGAGAAGAAAAACATTTCTTTTCGAAAGCCCTACAAGATTATCATAACCATTTTTTGAATTTTCTTCAAAAATTGAAAATTCAAATTTTGATTGCATAAAAAATAATGGAAAATAAAAAATTCTGTTTTGTGGACAAACTATGTAGGATATGAAAAAAGATGAATTAACAAAAATGGTTATCCCAAAAAAAATCTACAACTTCATTAAGAATCACTTCTTGATAGGACGCGTAATTTTTGTTTTAATCGTGAAAAATAACGTTGAAAAAATAAAAAAAAAATAAAAAAAATGTGTGGATAAACGACAAAAGTTACGAGAAAAAAATCCAACAAAACTTGTTTACAAATGTCCGTCGGAAAACGAGCGCACAGCGCGAGTGTCACGATGAGAATGTGTACCTCAAAGCCTACAGAGCTTTGAGAAACTTAATCTTTGCCTATACTTAATTAAGTAGACAAATCAGAATATGAAGACGCATGAAAATACTGCCATCTAAAAGAGATCTTTTTGATAAAGTTTTTTTCAAGCATTCCAAATGCAAAGTATAAATATCCGAGTGCGAAGCGCGAGGTGTAATTATGTTCGAGCGCGAAGCGCGAGTTAACCTATTATCGAGCGTGAAGCGCGAGATACAACCGTCGCGCGCATTAGGCGCGCTCAAACTTGCGAGATAATATACAATACATAATGT
>NC_046666.1:58968452-58971051 GCF_010883055.1 Belonocnema kinseyi
TTAGATTCATAGGTAATATCACGGAAAAGTTTCTTTATTGCATTAGGGACAAATTAAGCAAAAACAATTCTAAAAATTTCTTAGCTTAAAAAAATTGCAATATTTGGAACAAATGAACGAAATAGCACTATGGTTACTTTTTTTAACTGTTATATTTCGATAAAAAAGCTTTTTTCTGATTTTTTCCGTCTACCGTTATTTACTACCATAAACTTTACGCAAACTAAAAAAATCATTTTTTTAAACCGAAAATTCTTGAAAATAAAAATATTTAATAGACTTTCTCAATGAATCTGATCATTTTGAATGTTTTCGACCTCTCGAAACTCACATGATAGAAACAGTGACGAGAGAAAAAAGCACCAATTCTAGTCACAATGTATTTTTTCGTCTAGAAGTAAATTTGCCTGAATACGCTGGTTAATGTTTAAAGCGTAATGGTAAAAAAATACATATGTATATAATTATGTAATTAGCACATTACATTCCACTTGCATCAAATGCATCAAGAACGTAAAAAATGATGTTATAATGATACCAGGTGCAGCAACATCGTAGCACCAAACGAACTCAATAAGAGAAGTGAGTTCCCGCAATAGAAGGTACCACTTTTCAGTTAATTTTTAAAAAGGCTTAATTGTGACTAAACATATTGAAGATTAAAAAAATTTCACAAATATATTATTAGATCAGAAATACTATATATTATTATGTACAAAAAATACAATATAATTATATTGAAAAGATTAAATTTGTAATTTCAGTAATCCTATGTAAAAAAATGAAGGAACGATGTATCACAGAAATCTCAAAATCATTGTTGTTAAAAATCTGATAGGTTTTCAATTATTTGAAGTTATTTTATAACATAAATTTGAAATTTTGAAAATTAAATCTTTAAATAACCCTAATCAATAATAAAAATCATAATAAAATTTCAGTAATCTAACAAATTATTATAAATATTATACGTGCTTCATGTTAGCACTTTTTGCTGGAAACCAGTATTTGAAAAAAAAAAACAATTCTGATATCAAAAAATCAGGAAGTTTCGAAAAGGACTTAAAAATTCTCATAATTTTAGGTTGTATTCGATTTTTGCAGGAAATAATAATTTAAAAAAAATTATTTTAAAGACTCACAATTTTCAACAATTTTAAGTCATATTATCGTTTTATACCAATAATGGATATTTTTCATAAGATATCATTAGCTTTCCAAGATTAAATATTTTTCCAGTATTCACTTTTTCCTTTTTTATTAGTGTTTTTACCATTCAGCGACTTTCATGATAATTACTTAAATTGCAGAAGTTCATAATTTTAAACAATTTCAGGTTACGTTTCACAACAAAAATTAAAATTTTATAACAAAAATCATAATTATTTGAACAAAATTTAGAATATTTTAACAGTTTTATATAAATTAGAGCTTTTTGTCGAAAATTGTTATTTTTCATCTTAAAACCATTAGATTTGTAAGATTCCCAAATTTCAACAATTTAGGGTTATGTTCGGTTTTTTTACCAAAACCCAGTGGCGCTAGGACGCGAATTACTCTAGCATGCGCAGTAGTATTTGTCACTGCTGCAGATGTCAGAGATATTAGGTATTTTCACTTCAACCATCAGCTAACTTCACTTTGTTAAAAGCTGAGAGGAAAACAATGGATCAAATGCATGGAACCAAACTTTATTTCTGTAATATCTTTGTAACTGATGATCATTATTATAATTTTATTTATAATAATTTATATACAAATATAATAATAATTATATATAATTTATTTACAATTAATTAATAATTTTATTTACAAAGATATTAGCAGAATAGGGCAAAAATGAACTGAACCCCATGCATTTGGTACCTTGTTTTCCCCTCAGCCATCTACGAAGTGAAGTTAGCTTTTGATTGAAGTGAAAAATCTAATTCTTGTTCTGACGGGACTACCAAAAGCTGATATTTTAAAACAAAAATCATTATAATTTGAACACGATTCATAATCTTTGAACAAGTTTGGATCACGTAACTTATATTTGTTCCAAATTTGGTATTTTCATTAAAAATTTCAATGAAGATTTACAAACTTTAATAACTTTAGGTTATTTCAAAGTTTTACATAAAAAAATTGTTATTTCAAAATCAAAATCATTATAGTTCGAACAATTTCAAGGAGTATCTACAAACAACATCTACAATTTTTCAAGCTTGTAAAATTTAGGATTTTGTTAGTTATTTTCGTTAGAAATTGACATTTAAATTAAAAAATCATTAGATTTTAACGAAACCTCATAATTTCTTAAAAAATTTATGTAACTTTGTAATACTACAAAAAATTGCCATTTTTAAACAAAAATCGTTATGCTTTGATTAAGATTTAGAATATTTAATTTTGAATTATCTTAGATTTTTTCGGGAATTTGTATTTTTAATAAAAAATTATATTTGAAAGAAGATTAATAACCTTCAATGAATTATATTTCATTTTAGCGTTTCACATAAGAAATATGTATTTTTGAACAAAAACTCATTTGATGTGAAACCAATGATTTTGGTTTAAAATAATAAATTTTACAAGCTTTAAAAATACTGCCTTTTTA